>NC_142000.1:8232500-8555000 GCF_049901715.1 Pseudonaja textilis
ATTATATGAAGGATTCTTGACCATGAAGGAATTGCCTACACCTGACTTAAAGAAAATGAGCTAATATCAGCATGTTTGGAGAAAGCAAAAGAAAATTCAATCCCAGTAGGGCTGTGTCATTTCAGAAGGCACGTCTTGTAATGGTGTTTTGGAATGACCTTGGGAGACGGGCCAGGGAAATGCCGCCTAAGGAGTGGTCAGATAGGAGGGACACAGGTACATAATGGATGGAGAAAAATGCTCAGAAGGCACTCCCGAAGTTCTTGGGCTGATGGCAGGAGAATTGTAGCTTTACCATAAATCATGATTAGCTTACCTGGCTAATTCCCCTCTGGTCTACCAGGTAAGGCTGATATACCTGTTTCCATCTCCTTGCCATTCTGAGCTAATGGACAAAATTAACGTGTCATGGAAAATGCTAAAACATATGAAGAACGGTTGCAGGAACTGGGTATGTTTAGTCTAATGAAAAGAAGGACTAGGGGAGACATGATAACAGTCTTCCAATATCTCAGGGGCTGCCCCAAAGAAGAGGGAGTCAAGCTATTCTCCAAAGCACCTGAGGGCAGGACAAGAAGCAGCGGGTGGAAACTAATCAAGGAGAGAAGCAACTTAGAACTAAGGAGAAATTTCCTGACAGAACAATTAATCAATGGAACAAGTTGTGAATGCTCCAACACTGGAAGTTTTTAAGAAGATGTTGGATAACTATTTGTCTGAAGTGGTGTAGGGCTTCCTGCCTAGGCAGGGGGTTGGACTAGAAGACCTCCAAGGTCCCTTCCAACTCTGTTATCCTGTTCTGTTCTATGCTATTCTAAAATGTTAGAGACTTATGCAGTACACTTCTTATTTAAAAAAACACGTATATTTGCATCCAAAAATGCAGAACATTCCATCTTAATGATTCTAGACAAGTTTAGCCTCATCCCCCCCACCCTCGAAATAAATATTAACCTATTCTTTTATATTTTTCAACAATGCATTGGTTGGACTGCAACTAACAGAAGTAGTGCTTTCACTCTAGTGCAGGGGTTCCCAACCTGGGGTGCTTGCACCCCCTGGGGGTGCGAGACGATATTCCAGGGGGTGCGAGAAAAGTCCAGGTAATATTTATTATATATATATATATATATATATATATATATATATATATATATATATATATATATATATTGCAATGGATTAACTTTGTTTTCATTTTAGAGTTAAGTATCGTTATTTAGTGGCCGTCACATACATAGCTGAAAAGATTCAATCCTACCATATATTTAACGCGTTCAGTAGTTCCTAAAGTCTAAATTTCAGGGGGTGCGAGGTTCGAGTGAAATTTCTTTAGGGGTGCGGGGCGAAAAAAAGGTTGGGAACCACTGCTCTAGTGAAAAGAATATTTGTTAATTTTGCACCTAACATATGGAATGAGTATAAAGACGTTATGCTAGCAAGATGTGGAGTTTGACCTATGTTTTTCTATGGGACTTTTGTGGCCACTCAATAAGGGTGATTCGGACATTATATAGATTTGTCAAGAGGCATCTTTATAGGAAGAGCAAGTGATTGTATTGGAAGAGCAAATACCAGAAGCCGAAGATTAATCTAGTTTAGCCCTGTACAAAGAAGCTTGGGAATGAGTAGGAGTTTATTTCTCCAGACTGTGGGCAGTGGAGGGAAAGAAAGAGGCTTAAGAAATCCGGAACTGTAACGGTGTTTATTTTGTTCTTTTATTTTTACTGTGCTTGGGGTAGTTCTTACTTTTTTCCTCTTGTAAACAACAGTTTCCATATCACCAAATACATAGATATTTGTTGTAAAAATCCCTCTAATTTGGGAGGGACCTCGCCCAGAGTACAGGCTGATCAGAACAGGGAAAGTAAAGTTTAGAGGAGTGGAAGACCAAAAAGAATTACAGCAGGAGAGAGAGGAAGTGTTTATCAAACAACGGAGGCCATTCTCTCTTCTAGCCAGATATAATTATCAATTCTTAAGCAGCAAAGGACAAAAGAGGAACTGTCTAGACTATCTCACTTACAAGATATTGATTGTCCCAGTGATAAACTGGTTAGTATAAGTGTATTTGGTTGGAAAGGTCATGAGTTTTAACACCTGGCAGAAAGCTATTCAACCTTGACATAAGTCACATTATTGCAGTGTTGCTGAAAAAGGCTTTCTAAGGCTCAGCTTTTCACCCCAAGGATGTTTGCCTTTTGTTCTATGGAAGGAGCCCTGTTCAGAGCAAAAATTGCATTTATTCTATTCCTTCTGAAGAGTTCGATTATCATTTTTATAATAATACTCTCTTCTTTTTAAAGTAACCAATGCAGAGAGTATTCAATACACAGGAGGCAATTACTTGCTCTTGTACCTACGAGTGATGTAGTTTTAATAAATATGGTATTTAAAATGAATTACATTTAGATTGCTCTACTACATTCTTGACTGGGTCTTGACTGGGAAAGAGTGGGGTCTGTATAATATCGAAGGACATCAGCGAACCATAGATATGTGCACCAGGATAAGAAAACCTAGCCACTTCAACAGTAATAGATATTTAATATGATAGGCAGAGTTTTCCTCAGATAACGTGTGGTGTTCTTTTCCAACAAACCGAAGTTCAGCCAGAAAAAAAAAAATTGCATGTAGAGATAGATGCTATCATCAATGAATCTGAGAATGGAAGCTGTTAGTGAAGAAAGAAAAACTTTCAGGCACCAATTTAAATAAATTATCCGATGCTTCATCTATCAACAGATCAATAAATAAATTTGACTAAAGGGAAATGCACTGAATTATGTACCAAAGCACAATGCAGCATTTAAAGCTAATGGCTTTGAATTATCGAGAACTTCAACCATTTATCAAAGTGCAAAGAAGCAATTATTTTGGAAATATTGTTCCTTTTTATTTATCACAAAGCCATTTCATTCCTTTTAAATATTGCTATTTTGGTTGCTTAAAGAAGGGCTTCTGGAATGATGGAAAGCCAGGAACACAGTGGTAAGGAGCAGATTAGATGATGAAGACTAGATTTTTGTTGTGTAGCAAAGGCAAGTTTAGTATAACAATTCTACTTGGGAATCCAATGTATTCCTTTCTTTAGCAGCTTGCTATAAATCTATGACAGATGCAGCAGCCAATAAGGACATTCTATGTATGCTTTAGGAACACAGATTTTATTCCATCTTTCAAATAAGCTCTCAGTTCATTTCTCAATTGAGGTACGCCCTCACCTCCTTCTAAAAGAAGTTGCCATTTCTCCTAGGTTTACCCAATCCCAGGAAAATGGGTGTTTGAATTGGTGGGGCCAGCCATGCTTTCAAGTTCCACCCTAGCAGGCCTCTTTTAACATAAATAGACAAGGCACCATAGAATTATTCTTGCAACATAATGGAAAACAGTGTAGGAAACACATGTGGTTCAGTGAGGTGGCATGCAAAATAGATTGGCTTGGATCTAGAGAGAAGAAGATGTGATGCTTTTGCAGCTTTTGTATCACCAAAACAAGAAAAGAGTTTTGTTTTGTTTTGCACTGAATGTGGGAAGAGTAAGACATGGTTGAACTCTTTGTATACTTGGACTTTCTCTTACATCACAATTTGTAGTGAAGATGGAAATATAATGTAGCAACATCTGTGCAACATTACTAGCCTTGAATGCCCACCTAGTGCTTACTGGGTGTATTTTGGGAACGGGAGTAGAAGGTAATCTAGTCTACCTTGTGAATGAGGTTATTGGAAAGGAGATCTGTTCTCCAATCCAAGACTTTTTGTGGAAAACTTCATATCATCCAATTACTGGTTACTGAGTCCTTCTGTGTTCAACCACACAGCAAGAATAAATTGCAAAATGTGTATGCTAGTAATTATAGAACACACCAAATGCATCTTTTTGCATTACATACAACTGCCTTAAAATGTGGAATAGTACCACTATTCCCTGTCATGTAAAGAAAGAAGCTTGCTTAATGCACTGCTGGAATGAGCACTGAGCTAGTCACCACAGAGGTTTACAGAAGAAGAAATTATTTGGCTAAAACTGTAGGAGGAAATTCATTATAATTTCCATTGTCTGGCCTTCATGAGATCTCGGATGAGGTTCTTCTGAAGACTGACCTCTTAATTGCCAACAGTCAGAGGAAATACAAGAGTGGTCCAAGAATTTTTCTTCATGTGGAGAAAAGCAGAAGCTGTCCCCTTTTCTCCTACAAGAAGGAAAACACCTTTTCTCTGGTTATCCAGGAGAATGTATGTAATGTATGTAATGTAACTCCACATGTATGTAATGTATTGTAGATGCCATCAGGAATGTGTGCTTATAGTATTTTCTTAAAGCTTCTGATAACACTTGGTCCTTAAGTTAAATCTAGAGAGAGACAAAATTGGTTCCTTGGACTAGATTCAACTCTTTCCTTGGAGCAATCAAGAGCCCTGAATATATCTGCTGAATTTCTTAATGATTATGTTCATTAAGAAAATGATTGTTACTCACTTTTCTTCTTCCCAGCCTGTCAAGGGCAAATGAGAACATAGCCTTGGAAGAAGTAAAAGGTCAAACCAACCAACGTAACGAAAAAATGTCACTAAGAACATACTAATCCCAATGTAGAATTAACCATTTTTTTATTTGTTTCTTTATTGCAGATAACATGATGCCGGTTTGCAGATGGCTGACAACAATTTCCTGGCATGAAGAGTAAAGCTACAAAGCACAAAACAATGGGGGAAAAATAAAATAAAAACCTACAAACAAATGAACTCGGGATAGAACAAGGGGAAAAAAGTGAATTTTCATGGTGTCGAAGAATTCTTTATTTTTCCTCAAGTTTTCTTTTCTTAAAAAATAAACAAAAATAAACAAAAGGAACTAAGACATTCACAGGAACTATTTCTCTTCAGGTGACAGTACTCAAGCATGTTCTTTTATTACATTTAAACTGAAAAAAAAGAAAAGAAAAGAAAAACCGAATGAACATAGTGCTGAGTGAACTGGGCCACTGGTGATGATATTTGATGTACATCCAACTTTCCTTAAAATTCTCAATTTTTAATCCCTCTGGCTACTTACACCCTATGTGTTTGTAAAGAAACGAGTTCACCCTGCAGTATTTAGAGAATGGTTTGCAAATGTAACTTTTAATATCATATTTTATGGATATTGTACTATATATATTTAACTATAATGGGTGTAACCTGGACTTTGAGAATCTTCTCCTTTGAGGCAAAGTGGTTTTCATTTGCTATCAAGAAGACTTTTCGATTATTTAATACTTGGGATTGTTTTACTGAACATTTAAGTGCAGAAAGCAAAACCAGCCATGGGCTATTCTCCTTAGAGAGGAGAATCCAAATAACAAACTGAAATTCCAAGGGGGTTATTTAAGTCTTATGTGTGTTTCATTTTTCCAAGCAAGTACAGTATAGAAATCAAACTTCTCCAGGGCCAATTTAACCCATTGCAGAAAAGTTTTTTTTTTTTTTTAGTCCTGCTACCAAACATCCACTATAGCAGGGAGCTGGGATATCCCTAGTGTGTGTACCTGTTTTAAAACATACTGCCAGGCACTTCACACTTTATTTCCTAGTTGTGCACTGAAAACAACAACAACAAAGCACGGAGTGGGGAGTAGCATTATGCTTACAAAATTGTAATGTGCAATTCAGCTTCCATTTCTTTTCTTTTTTTCCTTCCAAAAATGCTTACAGAATTATTCTCTGACCTTTTCTAGGGCCTCTGTTGGATATTTCCTTCTCTATCTTTTTTCTTTTTTCCTTAATCAGTTCAGACTGTAATCATGGGAAACAAAGCTAAGAGAATTAAGCTTATCTCTATCTTTAAAAAAAAATAGTTCAGACACTAATCATAGGAAGCAAAGCTGAGAGAATTAAACCTAGCAAAATTACGCTCTCCATTAGCCCTGTGCCATTCGTATTTCCCTCCCGGTCTGTTTTTCTGCTGTTCATGATTGCTACCATTTCGTTTAACGCTAACTAATTTGCAGCTCTAAGCTTCTAGTTGATAGGATTGGAAGAGTTCCAATATTGGCACGTTTCTTTCTCTCCACCTCCCCAACAGCCTCACCCCACCCCACCCCACCCTCCTCTCTGTCTGACAGTATATATCTCTCTATCCTCTGCATGTGCTGGTCTTTCTCCTCCTTACTTGCCCTGCCTGCCAATTCTTTCCTCAATCAGCTTCTCGCTGAGTTCCCACAAGGCAGCCGCATCCGTTCCGTTCTGTGCCTGTTGCGATGGCACGCAGCGACAGCAGTTGTTGAAATACATCCCTCCCAGGCCTTCCAGTTCTGCCGCCACAGCACAGTAGACAGTAGTGGCTGCTCCTTGTTGCTGTAATTAAAACAAAACAACACAAAAGAGAGTGAGGGGACATGTTGTGAACGCAAAGGTTAGAACCAGGCAGGCTTGACAAAACCCATGTGCTCATCAAGGGCAGATTAGCAACTTGGCCTGGATTCAGAACTGAGTCCAGAAGGGCCCTGCCCTGTGCCATCCATCTTATAATTAGTGGTGTCTAGCTAAGTGTGAGTGAATCCATCTTTTCTCACATGAGTAAGGATGCTCTTTTAAGTAGCAGCTCAATAAACGTAGCTGGATAATCACACAAATTCTAGCCTTTCGCTCCAATCAATTTGATGAAGTGTTTTTTTTTCCCCAGAAAGGAGCATGATTTAGAAGGGAAAGGTGGATGGCTGAATCCAGCCTTAGGGCCACTAAAGTTGATCGTCTGCTCCTATGAGTGACACACAGGTTTGTTAGCATTTGAGGTTAAAAATGAATGTAATCTGAACATCTTGAAGATGTGTACAAATGATTTTGAGGGCCCTCTTTTCTCCCTGCTTAGGGTTGTTTTCATTCAACTTGTGAACCAAAGCTTGAAGATTGCGAGTTTGCGAGTTGTTTGGGTGGCTAAACTTGCAAAATCAGCTCCGGCAGAAAGAGATAGAGGGAAAAAAAAACAAATAAGAATCTCTATGGCTGTCCTTTGCAGTGATGCACAGTAGGAATATACCTCCAGGTACAGATTATGAAGTGCATAGACATTGAGGTGTCAATGGAGATAATTTCAGAAGATGCACAGCCTGTGTTTGTTGCAGATCCACCAGCAAAGATCTTTCTTGCCCCATGAATAAACATTGCTGAAATGAAGAGTGGGGTGGGGAAACTACATCAGGAATTCCATGACAGCAACTGGGGCTAGGAGAAGATACCAACTCCTGTCCTAGGAAGGAAGGAAATATGCCACCTTGCTTCTAAATGGGTTGGATTCCTTTGACTTGGCCATCCAAAGTGTCAAACATTGCCCCAGATATTTTTACATGGAAAGGAGTTACCCCATTGGCATGTCTCTTGTAAACTTTACTAGGACAATTCATTTGGAGAAAGAATTTGAAGTTAGATCAAATCCCAAATATCCTTTGGGATTTTTTTGCTCAAGTAGGTAACTGACCGCTCTCTGATTTGTCATTCTAAATAAACTTAGAGATGTCCACCATGTCAGTGGCATAGAACAAAATTGGAAATGTTGCTAAAAATGTCTATGTGCATGCACACACATATATGAATTGCTAATGGAGTCTTAGCTGATGGAAAAGGATCTCTCCTAACTAAAGTCCATTCATTGGGGAATGATATGATGGTGCTCATCTAAAGGTCTAACTTGTTAGCAAATAGCTAAAGTGGACTTTTGGGCTTTAAGGTATGGACTTAAAACTAGTTCTGGAAGACTCTATTTATGACACAGTGGGAAAAAATATTAAATTAGAGTGGAGCTTCAATTGTCTGATTGGGGGAAAAGATGGAGATTTACTTTGTAATCTATTTAAAGACCTGTGGCTACTTATATTCCAATAAGAAGTTTTAAATCTAGAATCTGGCAGGTTATTATTTTCAGTGAAAGATACTTTTTTTGTCTTGTTTCCTTGTCTGGAAATATGATTTTTTCTAAGAGGAGAAACGAGCTTGGTTAAACTATCTGCTATTCTTTTTGTGAGAATAGTATGACATCATAAACATTGGTTTATGTTACTCATAAACCAATACAGAAACTCTCTGTTTTAGTTAGACTTTCAGTCTAACTAAATAATTTTATACCATAAATATCTTACATTATAGATCAATGTAAAGAATACTTGTCATTTCCATTGTGATTTCTAAATATTTGTTTCCCTAAAGGTAGAAGAAAGATAATACTAACTATGCAAAATATTAATTTTTCCCCTTCTGCCAAACTACATATTATCCCCATTTCTGAAAAGTCTGTCTCCAATTATTAAATTAGGAGGGAAGTTTCTTATCTGTTATTTATGCTAGTGTGAACATAGTTCTTTAATATATATTGGAGTGGAAGTAGGGATGAAAAATAAAAACAATATTATTTATAATATTCATAACAATGCCAGCAGAAGGAGAAGAAAAGCCCATTGTGAATTAATTGTATGCTTTAAACACCCTTCCTCATTACATACATCACTTATGGCTCAGGCTATGACCCAACTAAATTGAATGTTTGTCAAATAATCACAGGCATTTTAATTAGTGCTGTCACTGAATTAAAGGAATTTGAGTTGTGTAATTGGATGAGGTTTAGTCAATTGGCTGCCTTTGTATAAATTTGCATAACCTAATTTGTGCATGTGTCTACTTACATAAGACCAACAGAACTGAAGGAAGCCCTATTTTCTTTTGCTAGAGCTTTTTCCAACATGATCTGTTCAGTCTTGCTTTCTTGGTGGAATGAACTGATCATACTTCCACTTCTTACAAGGCGAGGAGATTCCTGCGAGTGGGGTGCTAAAGAAACAGCTTTCAATTTCTATATCAGGGTCTAACTCAGTTGCATGTGTGGAAGCAGCTGGAAAATGGCAAAAATCCAGTTTAAAGGGCTAAGGGGAATTCCTTTTTGTAAACAAATCCAATTAAAAAGTGGCATTTCATTAAAAAAAAAAACCCAACTTGCTTGGACGTTCTGAAGACTTGATTTGAATGACGTTAGTTTTGATCTGTTCAGTTCGCTGGTCATGTTCACAAATAGCACAGCATTTCATGAGAAGAAGTAGAATACAGAAGATGTACATTTGTTTTGGCTGAGCTGCTTTATTTACAATCAAAGTTGGAAAGGTCATAGGTGGCCCTCTAGGTGATTAAAAAGCCCATCCTCAGCTCCCCTACTTGTTCTCTCAAGAAAGTTTAATCTAGTAGATATTGCTGTTAATGTTCTGTTCATGTTCATGTTCTGGAACACTGCTATTTTAGGAAAATTGCAAGACACTTAAAATTTTGTTTTGTAGTTCTAGGATCACATATTTTCTTTCCTCCTCCCTCCAAGATTGGTGGACAGGGCTCTGATACTGGATCCTCATCTTTCTGTCAACTTCAGGGATTGATGGAAAAAGTAGAATAGGAGAGATTGTCAATGTCCTATCTTCAGAGTTAAACTTAGAATTCTACTAAATTAGATAAAGTCTTTCATATTGTTTGCAAGGGGTAAGGAATAATACAAATAAATTGACTTCAGTTTCCAGCGTTACAGGGATAGTCACTTGCCCACACAAGTCTAGTCTCCAAGCCTGACCTTTGACTCCAGACAAGATCTTCCATCTTAAATTACTTAGAAATAGAGACGAGGGTGAACCTCATCACTTCATGGGGTTGAACTGCTGACTATTAAGGAATGATTATTACTTCTTGTAGACTGTTTATTCCTGGCTCTTGTTTATGTTATTTATCACAGGTGGCTGGCTATAGAAACTCAATAAATAAAGCAATCAATTCAAATATGTGAGAATGCTCAATTTGGAATATAAGCAAATGTTCCTTTGATTTTTCTCCCTTCTCCACGTGTCCTGTTATAGTTTTTCAAAGACAGTCCTTAGCTTATCTGGGATTCCTGGAATAATTTATACCATCTGCCTGCTTGCTCCATTTTTGTATTATATAAATGATTTTGAAACACCCATGGATATTTTCTGGATGAATATGTAGCTAATTTATTTTTCCTATAGATGGGGCATAACTCTAGAATCTCTCATCCAAGAAGAAAGGAGAAAGAAGAAGTTGCGGTTAAACTGAGTGATTACAGGTAGTCCTTGACTTATGACCACAACTGAATCAAACATTTATGTTGTTATGTGAGACAGTTATGAAGTAACGTTTGTCCCATTTTATGACCTTTCTTGCCAGTTGTTGTAGTTGCCAAGTTAATAACATAGTTGTTCCATGAATCTGGTTTCTGCATTGAATTTGCTTGGCAGAAGGTCACCAAAAGTGATCACATGACCAAGGGAAGACAGCAATGGTCATAAATATGAACCAGTTGCCAAACATCTGAATTTTGATCACATGACCACGGGGATGCTGCAAATGGTCATAAATTTGAAAAATGGCCATAAGTCACATTTTGGTGCCGTTGTAACTTTGAATGAGTCACTAAGTCAAGCACTACGTGTATTCAATGGGCAAGAAGATATGGGGAGAGTTGAGGAATGATCTCAAACAGCCAAGGAAGCTAGTTCAGATTCCTTCCCTTTCAACGTTTTTGAAAGGTATTAGAGCCTCATTCGGTAAAGAATATTGGTAGCTGGTTACTACTGCACAGGCATTTTGGGTGAGGTGGATAATTGCAATCAATTAAGCAATGAATACAAATTAATATTGAACTGTCTTAATGCTACAGGGGAAGAGGGCATTTTCATAGGCATACGTGGTTTTTAAAATCTCATTATTATAAGTATGCAGCCATTAAGTATTCTAATGTAGTCTAGTGCTCCTGATGGAAAGACATTATAGGCCTAAATGTTTAGTTTTCAGACCTTGCTGTTTTTGAAGTGTTTATGTTTGCTAAAATTAGCATCCAGCCCTAAAACATACCAGCCCCATACACACAAAGGAAAGGAAAGGAAGGAAGGAAAGGAAACTTTAAATGACATTGAAAGTTCAAAATGAACTGTAATCAATATATTTTGAAAAATCATTATGGCATTTGTATTACTGCATGCCATTACCGATATGAGTCTCTTTCCTGTGTTAAAATAAAACATAATTTGCTGGCACTTTAAGGACCATTAATGTTTTGGGCATCAGTTGTGTGTCAGGAACTCAGTTTGTATACCTGTGTTGTAGAAATGTTTAGAGTTATAGATGTGTTGAAAGGCTGTTTTTTTATTTATAAAAGTGCAAAGTTCCTCTAGCAGAAAGTAATTTGATTTCATTTTAGTTACCTTTGTCTTATTAAAATGCATTAGGGAGCTGACTGATAAGATATAGCTTGATCTGGAATTTTGTTATGTTTGGTAAGCAGAGGTGGCCTATTTTTATGACTGATGTTTAAGAAACTGGGGTACTGTATGTATTTCTTTTGATTTTGATTTTTTTTTGTTGAGTTAAACAGCAGCTTCTGTTTTCTATAATGATATTTTTGGTTAATTGTGCTACACAAGATAGAATCAAAAATAGATATTCCTATCCTTTCCTTGGCTTCCATAAGACAGAGAGTTAAACATGATGCAAGATAGTAGAGAGTTAATTTCTTAATTCATTTTGAACAGGAGCCAGGAGCTGCAAAAGATTTTAGGACGGCAACCTAGTGTGTGTTGTCGTTAATTTGGATGGATGTATAAGAAAAAATGGAAGTCTGAAAACTATTGAACAATCATTATCTCTCACCAGATGGAGGATAATGACTTATAACCCCATTCCAGGTCTTATTCTGATTATTATAGGCTCATATTGTCAGAAAAGTGAAACTATTAAGATTATGTTAATGTGTATGTGCAAGCACAAATACACAAATGATTACAATAATTTAAATATTGTACATTTGCTCCATGATGGGGAAGAAAAAAATATTTTTGTGTGTGCTGGCTGAATTTGTTGTTTACATATTTATGGAGAACTCCAAATTTCCTGTTCTCCTTTCCTAAGAGTATTATTTGGATGCAAGAGTCCTTCCAATAGAGAATTACCTCGATCATTGTTCATCTAGAGATGATTTTCTAAAGACAAATATTATAACATTAGGACACGTAGTCAGCCATCTTGTACGTACGCAAATTGATGGATCTGAGCTAGGAATGTATACACCCATCAGTCATATAAGATGCATCTAGCCCACTGAATTCACCATAACGATAAATAATCTGAAAGGATCATGTCCATTTTCCCTTCTCTGGGAGGGCAGGAATGGATAAATGGAGACTATACAGCTTTAACAATTTCTAGTTTTGGAGTCTAGCATACTTTTCAGCAGGGAAAACACCAAGCAGAGAAGCAACTTAGAACTGTCCTGACAGTTAGAACAATTAATCAGTGAAACAACTTGCCTCCAGAAGTTGTGAATGCTCCAAACACTGGAAGTTTTTAAGAAGAGATTGCACAACCCTTTTCCTAAAGTGGTGTAGGGTTTCCTTCCTGAACAGAGGTTGGACTAGAAGACCTCCAAGGTCCCTTCCAACTGTTTCTATTCTATTCTATTCTATTCTATTCTATTCTATTCTATTCTATTCTATTCTATTCTATTCTATTCAGTTAAACCTTACAGTGAACTTTTAACGTCTGTCTTCCAAGCATTTAGAACCTGCCTATGGTGTGCTCTCAAGATTATGAATCAGTTTCCCCCCAAAATAATTTTATGGGGTCTACTTGGAATCACCACCTAGATTGCTTCATTACCATGTATTAAAATCAGTATGGAGGTGGTTAAAATTAGAATGGAGATTACTCATTTATAAAATACATTATAAAAAATAGGTCAGGGAGGTAGACTTCCTTACTGCTTATGAGTAAGCATTGGTTTCTCATAAAGGCAGAGTGGTCTCTTCCCATATGAGAACTATACTTCCCACCCTCCACTCACTCTCTCGCACAAATACACAACACCTACACTTCTCCCCTTTTCAACCCTCCCACCCCCCCCAGCCCCAGAATATATGTCCCAGAGCTTGTTGGTGCATTCTGCTGTTATTTCTCTTTAAAGTATTTTGAAAATTTATCTATAATTAGCTTTAGTAATATTTAAATATATTATTTCTATACATCATGTATATCTTAACACCATTGTATATATTTCTACAAGCCTTTAATATTCTTGAGATTATTAGTCAAAATTAAGCATTTCTTCATGTATAATATTTCAAAAGGAAAAAAAAAGGCATCTCGTTGTAGAACTTATCCGGCTTCATTTTTGTACTGAACTGTTTGATCTCATCAGTTAAGAAGCTTAATAATAATAGTGATGATTTTTAAGAACTGCGAGGTAGAATGGGAAATTGATCCAAATGGCCATGAAAGATCCACTGAACTTGCCAAGACGTATTTATTTTTAAACCATAAAATAACAGACATCTATTCTTATGAGCGTTTAGGGCAAAATCCACTCAAAAGATGTTCTGCATAAAGCCTAAGTTCCTATGAACAAAATTAATGTGTTCCTGATAGAATATTGCTTTTAGGCTTAAAAAAAAAAAAGATCACCATTCTAAACCCAATGAAACCGTGTGATTTCTGTGGGGTTAGATTTTCGGACAATTTGCACATTACATATTTAAATGTCAGTGTTGAAATGCACTTGACATAGCAAGGGCATGGAAAGAGGACGCCATGCTACGATAGGGCAAAGTATTTAAGTGTTAATTCTGTCTTCCAGAAGCTAATTAAGGGAATGTATTTTGCAATAATACAGATCTAGTAAGCAGCCTCTAATGTCTGGGCTCTGGCTATAAACCAGGCTTCTCCTCTATAATATATGTGTCATAGATAGTCTGCTGTAAAGTGAATTGAGTTTAGTGCATCTCTCAGGCTAAAAGACACTGGTCTTGTTAATATTTCATTTAGTACATACTGTAGCGTCTCATTTATATCACGTCTATAATTAATGGTGATAGCTTAGGCACTGCCTTTACAAGGAGAGATCCCTGTATGTTGGTTGATGGATAATGAGAAAAAAAAATTAGATAATTTCATTCACCAGCAGCTTCTTGATAGTTAGTTAATCGCATTCATTGCCAGGGTAAATAATGCTCCATTGTGTTCGTGACCATTTTAGCCGCATTTGATGGAACTAGAGTAGATTCAAAGCTGAACCATGTTTTTTAAGTAAATAAATAAAGGGACTTTTGTATTGTGCTACACTTAGCAGAATTCAAACCGTCCGCCCTCCAAACTTTTGCCTTCTTTTGTCCAAAAATATATCTCAATATGCATGTGCTAACTATTCAAACATCTGTATTTTAAGAAAAAAATACAATTAAGCTGCCTTTCTCTTCTCCTATGTAGATTGTAAATAAATGTAGATGTTCCTTTCCACCTTCTTCCCCCACTTTGTAAATATTTGTAAATATTAACAAGCTATGCATGCTAATATTCTAGGCAATTTCAGGTACTTTTATAATCCAAAGGCATGTACTTGAACTGGTTTGTTAAAAAAAGGAAAAGAAATCTACTCCAACTCTTTAAAGCTTACTAGAAATTAAAAATTTGTTACTAGACTGTTTTTTTCAGCCTTTTGTGTGCATTTCTTTTTAATTTGTGTCCTTTCTTGGTTTCTCTAGTGGGAGATCTTTTTGAAATTATGCTGAATACCCTATTCATTTATTTCACACTTACGAATTCAAGTAAACTAGTATACTGCAAAGAGCTGGTATTCAGAGTTACCTTCCCAAGTCTCAAATGAAATTTTCTGTAGAAGATGGGTCACAAAATCGAGAAATCCATGCACAGTTGACTATCCAACCATTAGCTACATACCAAAACTAGTGACACAAGGTATTCACATTCTCTACACATTCTCCCAATTGTGCTGTGTAGAAGTTGGCCAGCTGCAAATACTGAATTTGCTCACACCACAAGTAGACTTTTGTAGAATCTATTTTGGGATAGCAATAAAGCCAATTTAAAATAATACCTGATCAATAGATTAATGATCAACCCAAGTCCTGAAAAGAACAACTAAAGCAAATTTGTTGTAATTCATTCTTAAATCACTCTGGATGATCTTGATACACTAACTTTGGCAAATAATTTTAAGGGCTCAGAGATATTGCAATAAACCAACAAACTTCGCTCTCAGACTAAGAACTAAAAGGTTCATAGTAGATTTTTTGGGGGGATCGGGGGAATCATATGATCCTACCTGGGGATAAACTTTTATAAGAGGAGAGCCCAAAACAGACCTTCAAACCTGGATTCAGTATTAGAAAAAGGTAAAGCTTGTTAATCCACAAAAATGTTCACGAAAGGAAAAAGGTTCTATGCGAAGACAGTCCAAACTGTGTTAAAATCTCTCTTGAAATTGCTGACAATGATGAAGAAAGATGAAGAGGTGGAATTTTAAAACGTAAAATTCCCAGGGTGTTTGAGAATTTCTTTCAATGCTCTCTCTAAACAGGGTTTTTGAGGCTATGTTACCGTTGACATGGCAAAGGAAGCTGTTCATGGGAGCAATGATGGTGATAGTTCCTATTTACACTTTGGTCCATTACCCATAAATGCAGTTGGCTACTCACTTTCTGTTCTGAGAAAGCCCCGTGGGAAGATTTCCCTGATATGGTTTCTTAAATGGAAACACGGGAAGTCATAGAGGTGCAGGCCAGTGGAGAAACAATTGCAAAATGAACACTGAGTCAATCAAGCATGTCAATGCCAATATTGGTTCAGTCAAACACGCCAATTCTCTTCTGTCCAAAAGTCATTTTTTCAACTGGATAAGAATCTGGAAAAAATGTGAGCTGATTATGTTGATTGGCCACAGCATTAGTCCTAAGAGACCATGGTCACTGGATATAATTAGGATGGCCTTGAACCACTGCTCCAACCTATTTCCTCCCTTTGCTACACCAAAAGCCTCCAGTCTCCATAGGAGAAAATATGTTTTCTTTCACCAGGATTGACACAAAAGAAACAGAATTGACTCTGGAAAGAGTAGCATGGGATGAAGAGAAACGGCAGGGGCATCTACAGGATGGACTTAAAGAGCATCAAAATGCTGGCTGTGACCATGTTACACCCCTTTTACAATGGACATTACATACTTTACAGAGAGGTAATTGTGCCAGTTCTGATAATATGTACTTCTCAGGGCATGTACCTGAAGAAAGACAGTTGACCAATCATACTGTCACATATGACCTTTCACACTTGACTATGAGTATCCAATTTCAAAGGCAAATGATGTGCCCAAAGACTCCTTATCATTACAGAGTTGAAAAAAGAATGAAATATTTTTACACTGCAAAAGAGCCCCAAGGAACCTTACACCATTTCCTCAAGGCACATAAAGTTTTGTTTTTGCTACTCACACAAATGAAGCTATAATAGTCACTGTGAGAGTACAACACTGGCATTTCATATCTGCAGAGCAGGACTAAAGTGGTGGGGAAGCTACATCTTATTTTCCCAATCCAAAATTAACCTCTTTGCAAAAGTTTGCAAAAGTTCTGTCCAGCTAACAAGAATATTTCCAAAACTCTTATCTTTCCTCAAGGAACTTGTTCAAGGACCTCTTTCAGGTTTTAGATGAAATACTAACAGCAACTTGCATTTTTGCTTGGGTTGTGGCAAGTAACAAGAGTGTGATTGCTTTTCCCAATTTCCTGCCTTTGCTCAACCCATCTTAGCACAATTTCCATAACCAATTCATGCACACACACACACACACACACACCATTCATATTAATCCACTTTCTTCTATTCATTATTTTTTTTGCTAGTTTTCTGTCTCATAGTCAGCTAAGAGGTTGGCGTAGAACTAGGAAGGCCCATGTTTACTTTAAACTCTACAAATGCATGACCTTGCAACCCAGATGTTTAGTGGCCTGGAGGCTAAAACATATGACGAATAGTTGCAGGAATTCTGTATGTCTAGTTTAATGAAAAGAAGAACTAAGGGTGACAGCATAGCAGTCTTTCAATAAATAAGAGGAGGGTGTGTGTGTGTCAAAACATTAGAAAGCAAGTCAAGAAACAATGGATGGAAACTAGAGAGAAATAACCCAGAACTTATTTTACTCAGTTTTCACCACGGCCAGGATCAACTATAGGAAAGCTCATTAAACTTGGTAAATAGAAAAATGTAGCCTTTAACTTGAGTACTTAGTTCACGCCGCTGTAGATTTTTTTTTTTTCTTTCTTAAAAAAAAAAGACAGAATATAACTAGGAGGGGCAGGATCCCACATCTTTTAATCCTCTAAGTTGTGGGCAAAGCTGTCTCTGCTTTAGTATCTATGGAAACCAAATGCGATGCAAAACTTTTTCAGGGAAAGCAAAATAGCTTTCATGCTAAAGAGATACTTCTCTTGGGCGAGGTGTATCAAGATAAACAAATTAATTGACAGTATTTGCCTGACTTCTTAGGTTTCTCAAACTTAACTTGATGTCTCTAGAAGATTTTTCCCAGTCCTTGAAGTCTCGTAAGGAGGTTTTTTTATAAGGCTGATTTGACATGGGGGGGGTTATATTCACGTGAAACGGTGCTATCCTTCTAATAGAGGGTGCAGAAATGGTTCAGAGGATTATTATCGTTTGACAGACAAAACCTATTACCTTCTCACTAGGAGGGCAAAGTTAGTTTTTTTTTAATTCATACAAAAAATGGAATCAATTATCAATATCTGCATGGTTTCACCAGGTTGGTGGATGACAGCTTGTGCAACACTTCTATTTTATGTTCTTTTTTTATCAATTCTGGAAAACGCGTGATGATTTGACAATAGGTCTTCTTCTGTTAGAAAGCCTCCATGTTTTCTTTAAATTAAGCCCCCCACCCAACACTGACATGCAATCTTCTTCCACAGAAAATTAGAGGGTAATTTACCTTACCCCACCCAACTTTTTTTTTTTTTCCTGAAAAACACAATCACTGGGAGATTGTTCAGACCAAGTTATCTCAAGCATTGTTACTTGCACAATGTAATGCGACAAAGCACATATCAATGTTTCACTATTACTTCTTGGATAATGCTTTTTTAATACAGTGCATAATTGGGTGGTTGAGTTGCCTGCAAAAATGCTGCAGCTTTTTGAACGCTGCGTATTGATCAAATTTGTCCTGTTAAAAAGTTCTCAAGATTTTGGTGTGTAAACACGTCCACCATCTCTTTAAAAGGGCCCTCTGGCTGTTTTTTTCTGCGTTCTTTTCCATCATCTGAAAACAATTACATTGATCCCTTCCCTTCCCTCATTAAACTATTCTTTTTTTAAAAGGGGCATACATAAGAGCACCAACTTGCCTAACATCCCTGTCCTAATATCCCCTTTTATTCATACCCATTTCATGTACTCATAATCTTGTTCCTAATTATATCTGTTATCTAAAACATACTTGACAAAATAATAAATAAATATGTAAATGAAGCACCCCCTTAAGTAACTAATAGATTAACAGTCAGTTAAAAGCAGTAAAAGCAGACAGTCTGTTAAATCTGAAAATACGTTTTGCATATTTGATACATTTTATGCATAGGTAAAATGGAAATGAGATTTTATGTAGATTTTATGTATTGTACACATTTGACACAGGCATACCAAGGGAGATAAGATGTTATTCATTGGCACAAGCAAGTAATCTGTGGGTACAATTTCCCATTAAAACAAAAGTTAACTTTTGAACTTCCATGTTTCTTTCATGATGAACTAGAACAGAGCATTTTAAATACGAATTCAACAACGAATATTAGCAACACTGTTTATACTCATATAAAAGGGCCAGTAAGGTTCTTTTTTTCAGCTTGGCCAGCACTTAAAAAGAATAATGCTTGTCAGCATTGCTCACCTGAGGCAATTGCATGAAACATCGTATTGGAAACACCAAGGTGACCTAAAATGGCAGCACACTATATTCCGAAAAGAATTATAGCACACAGGTAGACCACAACTTTCACCTACAAAAGGTCTTGGGTTCAATTTTCCTGGTGGAGCTAGATATATTCTTCTATGAATTCATGGCCAGCCACTGCAAGTCAGAGCAACTAAGATGACTAGACTCACTAAAAGAGAGACTTTTCTAAGATAGATTACAACTTTTGTGGGGGCAGGAGGTGGTGAGCAAACTGTTTCATATTGCAGAAGTACAATTTCCAGTACTCTTTCTTGGCTGTACTTACTAGATCTGCAGGAAGTTAAGCCTCAGTCACTACAGAAGGAGAATAGGCAGAGCCTGGTGGCGGAGTCAAGAGAGGAATTAGCCTAGAATCATTAGATTCCCACAAGCGGTATAAATCAGCTCCCCTCCCCCTGAATTCCATTAATTCTTATCTAGCTGTCAATTTAGTGCTGGCAGTTAGTTGACTAGATTGCTGTGTATAGGCATGAGCAATAAATCAACTTAACTGAAGCTTAACATGGGGTCCTGATTCTTTGTACTTGGCACCCACAATTTAGATTGTTACTGGATCTTGCTTAATACCTCTAAACTTCAATTCGACCTCACCATACCATTGTATCAACTGTTTTGTCACACTTAGTCTATGCACCTTGGGAGGTTTGAGGATCTGGGTGATCTTCTCTCTTCCAAGCTTTCAAATTCTTGTGCTCTGAAGAACCTTTGTTTTTGTTTTGTTTTAAAGTTGACCATCAATTGACACTGCTTTGTGTAAGCAGACAATTCATTTGAATGTGCACCCAGTGTTATAATGGCCTGAGTGACAGCTAAGCTAGATAAACACAAGCATGTAACAGAGCTAGCAACCATCGGGGCATACCTTTTGTTCATTTCAACTAGCTTGAAATGATTTGGCAGTCAAGGACACAACATTTTGGATTAATCTGTTGGAGTAAAAAACCTCGTGAGCATGGTGGAGTTGCAAAAGGATGAGGAAGGCTGGAGGAGAATGATGAGACAATCATTTTCTCATCTGCAGGGTTCTTATTCACATTTTCTTCTAGGGTACAGAGATCTCATTGCTATAGAACACCAATTTCTAGAGCATCCTGTGGCTGCTTATGAAATAATTAATTCTATGCAAGAATAATAAAAAATAAAATAAAATAGAATAATAAGGAATAGATCACTTTAAGTACCAAGTTTATCATTCGATTGTGCTAAATGTTTAAGATGTTTGAAGTGATTTCCTTGCTCTTTCCATGAAAGAGCTCTCCAAAACAATATGGAAGACATATCACATATCAAACATTTTACGTGTGTTGATTATGTACTGTATGCATATGTTCTCTCTGTGTGTATCTATTTGGGAAGCCCATGGACTTCGACTTGGATGGGAGAGAAAACAGGTGCTAAAGTCGCTGATCTGAGAGAAAAAACTCAAAATTAAATTTCTCCAGAAAGAAGAGTCAATAAAATAAAAATGAGAGAAACAAGCAAATGATAAAAGCATCATTCTGATTTTGCCTGATTTTGTTTTTCCGAAGTCCACCTTTGCCATTCCCACTAAAAGTACAGAGTTGTTTCCAAAGACTAATAATAATAACAATATAGGTTTTAACAAATAATTTTGTTTCTCAATAACAATAATTAAAAGTTCTAAGGAAGATGAAAGATTAAAGCTATCGGAGAACAATTATGTGAGGGTGATTCCTTAAAAAAAAAAGATCTATTGGACAGTTCAGCTGTCTCTTAATAACAGACAAGTACACTCATGGTTTTCATTAGCTAAGTTTTATTCTCCCCCACGTACCATTTTTAAAAAGTTGCTTCTTGCTTCATAGATTTTGTCCTACCTTAATTGATTTAAACAGTATTTTTTTTTTTACATTGAAAGGCCAAATTCTCTTGTTAGTTATCGAGACAATTACAGTACTAAAATAGATGATTCAGAGATAGGAAGAGGAAAGCCAAGATAATGATGACACCCATCCAATCAAAGCCCCTACCCCTTATGTGTGTGTTGAAGCACATACACAAAAAGGACAGGGCTTAGATCACAGGATTGAAGGCATGTCTTGACTTTCATTCTTGGACATGGATGTTGACTCTGTGGTAATAAATAGGTATCAACCTGGAAACAGTTTAATGCTTATGAGTTTATTATAATTTCCCCTTAATTGTTTCTATTTAAATTCCCTCCTGCTTTAGCTTAAAACCAAAGTGTGTTAATAAATGTCTTGATATCTTGTTCATCATTCATGATGAAGGCTAAGCCCATTGAACTAAAAACGAAGGAGAAATGGTGGTCCTTCTTTTCCAAGGACAACTGCTTCTTAGTCATACACTGCTACTGAAAACATTCTCTTCTAATGTCTCCCCTTGGGGTTGAAGAGAAACTGAGAAGCCAGAGAGGCTGAAGATGGAAGACAAGTTGCCTGTGCAATGAATAACTGAAAATATATAGCAATAGCACTTAGACTTACATACCACTTCATTGTGCTTTACAGCCCTCTCTAAGTGGTTTATAGAGTCAGCATATTGCCCTCAACAACAATCTGGGTGCTCACTGTACCCACCTCAAAAGGATGGAAGGTTGAGTCAACCTCAAGCCGGTCAGTATTGAACTGCTGGCAGTTGGCAGAGTTAGCCTGCAATACTGCATTCTAACCCCTCAATCATCAAAGAAAGGAACAAAGGAACGAAGGAAGGAAGGGAAGGAGGGACAAAGGAAAGGCAATAGCAATAGCACTTAGACTTATATACCACTTCACAGTGCTTTACAGCCCTCTTTAAGCAGTTTACAGGGATAGCATATCCAACAATCTGGGTCCTCATTTTACCCACCTCAAAAGGATGGAAGGCTGCAATACTGCATTCTAACCACCACACCACCATGGCTCATAATATATAAATATCATGGCCCCAACATTACCAAGTAACGCCATTCACAAGAATGCCTCTCAAGTTCTCATCTCTTTCAAAAAATATGTGTAACATAGAATTTTTTTTAAAATCAACTTTAAAAAAAGCAAAAGAGAGAGAGAGAGAGAGAGAGAGAGAGAGGGAAATGTTCTTGGTCTCCCAGCATTATTGCCACCCTCTTTTCACAAGCTGTTGAATATTTTCATTAAAACATAACATAAGACCAGATTTTTTTTTTGCACTGGATGAGAACTGAGTAAGAAAAGGAAATAACAAAGGAGCCCACAAGTAGCAGAATGAATGGGTTGATTAAGTGGAAAGTACAGAAAGTGGTGACATGTGATGACTCACAAACTGTTCATTCTCTGATATTCTCTTTATTGAGGTAGATCTCCATCAAGATATCATGCTATTGACGGTTCTTTGACATGTCAGTGTAATTACTCTGCCTAAGAAGGGAAATGGTATGCCGAGTGCCATTTACATTTATATCATTACTTGTTCTATTTAAGGAAGCAAGAAGAGATTGTGTAACAAGGTGGAAAAATAAGTAGCTGGTTAATCCAGTGCAAAGGGGGACCCCCAAAAGCACAAGAGGTAAGAGTTATCTATGGATGGAATAACTTCCTGATAGAGGTTTATTTTTAAGTTCACATGCTAATTTTTTTTCTACCTGCAGAAAAACTAGCAAGAAAGAAAGTGAGATTAATACATTGTTTTTGGCATAGCACTAAAGCATAATAAAGAACAAAGTTAGGTTAGATGGCCATTCATTAAAGCTCCAATTTACCTTTTGCAACTCAGGAGCCCTCTACATATCATACCTTTTATAGAGCATCTGCATTATCCTGCTGTTAGTAAGGAAAAGTGAACAAACCCAGTAATAAAAATAATAAACGAGCCACTGTAACAAATAAGAAAGACAACAACAAAGACTCCAGGAACATCTCCTTGTTCTAAACTGGGTTGGTGGGCAGAATGGGAGAGCCACAGGACAAATGGAAAGGTGAACAAAACTGCATTAATTTTTTCCATGTAAAAGCATTGTTCCCCAATCTTGGGAACTTGAAGAAGTGTGGATTTCATGGTTGGCTGGAGAATTCTTGGAGTTGAAGTCCACCCATCTTCCTAAGTTCCTAACATTGGAACACACTGCTGTAAAGGGAATTAGATGCTTTCCACTAGCACCTTCATCTGTTCCAAGAAATGCTTAATATGTTTTGTTTGGAACTATTTGCTAGGCTGATGAATGGGGCCTTGGATGCTCCTGTTGGAAAATCAGCTTGTTTGAGCTGTGATGCTGGAGAAGGCTCCTCCGTATTCCTTGGTGACTAATAAGTAAGGAGCAAAGCACGTAACACCAGATATGGCACTGAAAGGCAAAATTGTGAAAATGGTCTTTCGCTTACTTTGACCATGCGGGGGAATTCACTGGAGAAAACAAATATGTTAGGAAGAGCTAATGGTAAAAGGAAACCGGAAACATGGCTCAAAGAACACGGTGGCTGGACACCATCAATGCTTACACCAACCAGAGCATAGAAATAAAGAAATAGTGCAAGATTGGAGAAGACCTGACCCATAGAATTGCCAAGAGTTGGATATGACTGAATAATATCATCATCATCATCATCATCATCATCATCATTGATGAGAGCTTGAGCTTCTCCAATATGATCTAGGATTATAGGCATCCAAAAATATAAGGCTCATACCAAGGGGGCCTAGAGTTTGGAATGCAGAGCAAGGACATAGGTAGATTTGCTAGAGTGGCCCTTTTTATCCTCAAGCGTTCTTAAAGGGGAAATGCCAGACGCCAGCATAATTTTCCTTCTCCATGCCAACTATCCTCTGTTTCCCATGAAAGAAAGGGAGAGAAAAAAAAAAACAATGGGAGTGGAGAGGGTTAATAATTAGCCATGGCAGTGGAAGACAGTTGGCAACTCCCTCTAATCAATCCAAATGCAATGTGACTCTTGATCCTATTCATTTTGAGGTCTTCGGAACCATTGATAGTCATTACCTTTACATCACAGCCCAATAGTATTGGCAATGTGTCTATCACACGCACACAAGTGTCTGTAACATGCAAGGGTTTCTGAAGGAAGAGTGGCATGGCTTTGTTTGGCCGCAAGAGAACATCACGGTTCTCTCCTTCCCCATACCCGCCCCATCAATGTTATGCTTTGATGGATGCACTGCAATCTCAGCAATTAAAAACAACACAACTTTATTGGGCTGAAGAAAAGAACTGCACCTCCAAATTATTTGTTTCCCAGACTGTCTTCTCTACTTTTATGTCACCTATACCAGTTCCACCCCCTGCTGACTGACAATACATCTTGCACTCATGGAATAAAGTGTGGTTCACCAAAGCTTAGATCGTGTCAGTAAGGCTCTTTAGTTTTTCAGGCAGGGTTGGAATCTAACACACACCAAAGGACTTGCTCTGAACCAGGGTATTTTATTTTATTTTATTTTTTCAGTGCTTTCAACCTCAGGGAAAGGTCAAGATTTACTATTAGAAAGAACAACTAGGTTTCAATGACGAGAGATAAAGTGCTTTGGGAAAAAAGGACTTCCACTCTAATTTTTTTTTTTTAAAAAAAGGGCTTCCAATCTGAATTTGACAAGAACATCAATTCTTTTCTAATCTGCAGGGAAGAGAAACGCCCATCAGGAAAGTTAATTATTGCTTTTTTCCACTATAATTTTGCCCTGCATTTTTGTAATAGCAATGTGGGAATTTGACATCTACCGCACCTCAAACTTCAGATCACTTCATGATTATGCTTCAGTTCATGTTCCATACTGTTCGTTGCTAAGAACCAAGCTCCTTATTGTATAAGAGATGTGGGAAAAGGGAAATATTTACTATTTTCTTCTAATATTATATTTGCAACTCATTCACCTCCCTTCCCCATTATTAAACTTAGCTGTGCGGAGGAGACCCAGATAACAGTAACTTTGTAGGAAATATTAGTTAAGGAACACAGGAAACAGAACATGAATTCTGTTGGGCAATAGAGTGTAATTTCTAGCTATTAATTTTTCCTATGAATATACGGAGACTATGCCTAACTCGGAGAATGATGGGAGTTAGAGAGGAGTAGAAGCAGATTGTCTGCTTTAAAAAAAGAGCTGGCATAGTCTTGAAATTTGTGGCAATGTCCATGATATCTTTCTGCTAATAAGACCAGATAATAAGTCTTCTTTATGAATAATAGGGCAGCAATAGCTTTAGAACTGAATGATTAGTTAACAACCGTTCCCAATGGGGACATAACTATAACAACAAGTAGAAGTTGGCAGCATCTGCTAGGCTAATAAGTATGGAAAAGTTGCCCTTTCTTGTATTTTGAGCATATGAATCAGCAGAAGTTTGGTTGAGGTGGTAGGTCTAATGCATTTCCCTAACTGCATTCTGGATTTCATTCTCAGATGAGAGGGTAGAAGATAAGAAGAAAGAGAATCTAATCCAACATGTTGTCAGCCAACTATCTCACTCCCTATCCAACAAACCTGAAAACAGAATAAACAGGCCTGGTAGCAACGTTACAGGTCAGGGTTTGATTAGCACACAACACCAAGACATAATGGGGTTGTTCTACCCTTAGTGTGATGTGTGAACTCACTAATCACAGCTAAGCACCATGGCTTAATTCTCTCTGGGAAATCAAGTTTATTCTCCCTGGGAAACCAACTACTACTACAACTACTTTTAACTCAAGTTGACTATAATAGCTAAATCTTTCAGGTCTGATTGTGCTGTTCTTCCTTTTGCTCTTCCTCTTCCCAATTCAGTGAATTAGGGAGGTCTTCTTGAGTCACTTCAAAAAATACATTTGGAAGTTCTGGGCTGGAAGTTCTTGTTTTGGTCTTTAAAAAAAATCATTCAGCTCCTTTTGCCCAGACAATAGATCCTCCACATGTCCATCAAGGTCACTTTTCTTGCTCTATAGCAGAGGTCTCCAAACTTGGCAATTTTAAGACTTGTGGACTCCCAGAATTCTGGGAGTTGAAATCCACAAGTCTTAAAGTTGCCAAGTGTCCAATGGCTGGCTGTGGAATTATGGGAGTTGAAGTCCACAAGTGTTAAAGTTGCCAAGTTGGACCCCTGTGCTCTACAGTGATGCTATACCATAAATAGAAAGACCTCCTGTTTGCTGTTGTCTATGTTCTTTCCTTTTGGGGGAAGGAACATATACAACAGCCTCTTATTTTCTGTTTGTTTCTATTTTCTTACCCAGGTATTCAATAGACTGGACTTTAAAAATGCATTATTTTCTGATCACTTCAAGAAAACAAAGATGATGAATGCTTCTCTTGGCCAGCTGTAAATTGTTCATTTGATGGTCAGTTTCACTACTGAATTGACCCTAATCCCATCTCGTTGCATCCCCATTGTTAATATTTTCTTCTTATATTACAGCCACACATCTTTCCTTTCCCTAAAATCAACTTTATTATGTTTCAAAGAAAGAAATTTATGCTTCTAAAATAGGGGGAAAGAGATCAGAAGGGAGAACTTAAGCTGGTTGACTTATGCTGATCTTTAATGAAAGATAACCTAGATTAAAAAAAGAAAAGAAACCAGAGCTGGAAAAAGAGAACTATATTTGTCAACAATTTAAATATCTACAATAAGTTTAAGGATTTAAACTGGATAAAAAGAAATTTGTTTTTGCAAAACAAAAAAAAAAAAGACTTTGAAAGGGATTTATGTACTTGTGTACTAATAACAAGTCACACACCTTTCCCGAATAGTGCTGTTATATAGCACTGTATGTATATGTGTTATATACCATATACATATACATATACATACACATATACATACATACATACATACATACATACATACATACATAGTTTTTCAAACACCGAAAAGCAGAGAACGAAACCCATGGGTACTAGAAAGGGCTATCATCAAAACAGCCAGAAGAAAACATAAAAGGGTTTTTTTAATAGAAAGTAGAATCAGAAGGCTAGGTTGGATCTATCACTATGTGTTTCAAGAGTAAAGTGGTCAAAACACTAATGAGACATTATGCTAATGAAGGAATAGTTGCAGAACACATTCGAACAGACACATCACATAGTTAGAATGTCGCAGAATTCAAGTCATTATTTCCACCTTCATGTGACTCATGCATGTAATGAAAGAACAGGGGATTGCTCAGCCCTACCTTAATTAGGCAAATTTCTTGTAAGCCTCTGGATTTTTATTTTTTTTTGCAAGAACATCCATTTTGTCTGTTATGCTAGAAAGACCCATTTGGCAGATTATTGTTATTGTGGAAGAATTATTTACATTTTCAGTAATACAAAACCTGATACCTAAGAAATAGTTTCCACCTGCAACTATCCGTGAGCCGTCCCACACACGCTCTGAAAGCTTTCCACTATCTGTCAAAACATGGTGGTTTGATGCAATAAAGACTATAATTATTGAGCATTTATGGGAAATAATATTTTCCCTCTGGTACGTGTTCTAACGATTGTTAACATGTGAGTACGAATGTTAATGAAAAAGAAAAAAAGATACACACTCCACCTTTATGCATCCAAAAACAGAAAATCATGTTTGTTTTTTTAATACTCATGCAAATGACAATATAATAAAAGTGTAGATTGGGTAGAGAAGCTAAATTGAAAAGCGAGTGTCAATCAAACAAAGGTTTTGTGTTATTCTAAAGCGCAAAAGCAACACGGTTTTGAAAGTAAGGCTTGGAAACAGAGACATAAATTAAGTTCCCAAGTGTAGACAACATATTTTTTGGCTGTATATAATTCTACATTTTGAGTAGATGGATGGATAAGTAATGAATCCTTCTGAGACACATGAACATGAAATAAACAATACAGAGCATACATCCTAGAAGATTTGTGAACTAACAGATTGCTGGGACCTCTTGAATGGCTCTTGCAACGGAAGTTGGATTGAATGTGCCTGGGATTCTAGATGAAATATGATACTGGAGTGGCTATCCTTCAAGAAGGATTGAACTGAGGAACTCCAATCATCTCTAACAGACACTAAACAAAACAAAACTAAAAAAAGTAAAGCATTGTGTGTGTTTTTTTAATGGGGTATTATAGTTAACATTATACTTCTTCATGAAACATCTTTTGCCTTCCATATCCAAAAGACAGAAAGATAGCCTTTTCTTCCATTTATAAATAAATTAAGGAAAAGGCCCAAGAGATTCTTTCAGGATTCTGAATCTTAGCATTAAGATGTAGCCCTGGCATGCTACAGGGCACCCCCTTTAAGCTCCACATTTTAGAACAAGGGTCTTCAAGCTTGGCAAGTTTAAGACTTGTGGACTTCAACTCCCAGAATTCCTCAGCTAACATGACTGGAGGAGGAATTCTGGGAGTTGAAGTCCAGAAGTCTTAAAGCTGTCAAGTTTGAGGACCCCTCTGCCTTAGAACATAGAACTAAAGGGTTGGAAGGGACCTCAGAAGTCTTCAAGTCCAAGGCAGGAAACATTACACCATCTGTTCAAAAGGTTGTCCAGTCTATTTTTGAAAACCTTCAGTGATGGAGCACCCACAACTCCAGGAGGCAAGCCAATGACTAATTGTTCTCACTGTCAGAAAATTTCCTGTTACTTCTAGGTTGGATCTTTCTTTAACAAGCATCCACCCATTACTTCTTGTCCTGTTCTGTAATGGTTGGATAATAAGCCAGTGCCCTCTTCTCTGTGACAGCTCCTCAAGTACTAGAAGATACTTATCATGTCCTCCACAATCCTTCTCTTCAACAGGCTAGACATACCTAGCTCCCTCAACTATCATATGAATTAGACTCCAGACCCTCTATCATCTGTGTTCTTCTCTGCACACTATCTAGGGTCTCAATAACTTTTTTGTACCATCACCAGAATTATATGCAGTATTCTAAGTGTGGCTTCACTAGTGTAGTATACAGTGGCATTATCACTTCCTGTTATCACTTTCCTTTTAGACTGCAACTTCCAATCCTATGGTCAACGTGTTTCCTGACTGTGACTGATGGGAAGTACACTGCTCAAAAAAAATAAAGGGAACACTTAAACAATACAATGTAACTCCAAATCAATCACACTTCTGTGAAATCAAACTGTCCACTTAGGTAGCAACGCTGATTGACAATCAATTTCACATGCTGTTGTGCAAATGGAATAGACAACAGATGGAAAGAAGAGGCAGTTAGCAAGACATCCCCAGTAAAGCAGTGGTTCTGCAGGTGGTGACCACAAACCACTTCTCAGTTCCTATGCTTTCTGGCTGATGGTTTGGTCCCTTTTGAATGCTGGCAGTGCTTTCACTCTAGTGGTAGCATGAGACGGAGTCCACAACCCACACAAGTGGCTCAGGTAGTGCAGCTCATCCAGGATGGCACATCAATGCGAGCTGTGGCAAGAAGGTTTGCTGTGTCTGTCAGCATAGTGTCCAGAGCATGGAGGCGCTACCAGGAGACAGGTCAGTACATCAGGAGACGTGGAGGAGGCCGTAGGAGGGCAACAACACAGCATCAGGACCGCTACCTCCGCCTTTGTGCAAGGAGGGACAGGAGGAGCACTGCCAGAGCCCTGCAAAATGACCTCCAGCTGGCCACAAATGTGCATGTGCTTCCTCCTAATGCACGACAATGCTAGACCTCATGTGGCTGGAGTGTGTCAGTAGTTCCTGCAAGACAAAGGCATTGATGCTATGGACTGGCCCACCCATTCCCCAGACCTGAATCCAATTGAGCACATCTGGGACATCATGTCTCGCTCCATCCACCAACACCACGTTGCACCACAGACTGTCCAGGAGTTGGGGGATGCTTTAGTCCAGGTGTGGGAGGAGATCCCTCAGGAGACCATCCACCACCTCATCAGGAGCATGCCCAGGGGTTGTAGGGAGGTCATACAGGCACGTGGAGGCCACACATACTACTGAGCCTCATTTTGACTTGTTTTAAGGACATTACATCAAAGTTGGATTAGCCTGTAGTGTTTTTTTTCTACTTTAATTTTGAGTGTAACTCCAAATCCAGACCTCCATGGGTTGCTAAATTTGATTTCCATTGATAATTTTTGCGTGATTTTGTTGTCAGCACATTCAAGTATGTAATGAACAAAGTATTTAACAAGAATATTTCATTCATTCTTATCTAGGATGTCTTATTTTTGTGTTCCCTTTATTTTTTTGAGCGGTCTATAGTCCAGCCCATTTGAATGTAAGAAGGTTGAAGAAGGTTGATGTTGTGGCAATCAAGGCAGAAGGATACAGCATTAAATGTTAAGTTTGGGATTTTTCCAGGAGTAGGTAATACATTAATTCCCCCCTCCCCAATTTAAAATAATTTATAGCCCACCTGTAAACATGTTAAACTATTGTAAGCTTATGAGACTTTTAGAAGACATAATGTCAGTATTCCACAATAGCACATGCTTGCAAAGCCCGCACAGTCAAATTATAATCCACAAAAATCCACATCTGAAGAATTTAAATTGAATGGGTGACTTTAACAACTTCTTCCTTAGGAATAAAAACCCTTTCAAGTCAGACAAAGAGATAAGCCACATTTTCTCCACAAATCTCTGCTGGATTCTTCCTAGAATCACCGATTTTCTGCCTCAGTGAAACATTATAGACAATAAGAAACGGGGTATATAAGGGTGGCTGATAAAAGTCCAAGTGAGAGAACCGAGATATTTTACAGTCACCATCGTCTAAGTGCTGTGGATTCTGAGTTGTAGTTCTCAATTATTATTAGATCTGATTAGTGTAGAAAAGAATACTTCCTTTCAGTCAAGACCAACTTCTAGTAGTTTCATGGATACACCTAGCTTTTGTAGACTTTGATGGAAGAGAGCCGTGTTAGTCTATAGTAGATAAAAATCAGGAGGAGGAGTACAGGTAGTCTGAAACTTACAATAATTCATTTAGCGACTTTTCGAAGTTACAACAACACTGAAAAAAGTGACTTAGAACCACTTTTCACACTTACAAAAGGTGACTTAGGACCACTTTTCACACTTACAACCTTTGCTGCATCTCCATGATCAAAATTCAGATGTCTGGCAACTGGCTCCTATTTATGACAGAAGGATCATGTGAACACCTTTAGTCAATGGGGAAGCCAGAGACACTTAACAACCATGTTAGTAACTTTTCCTCTCAAACTAACCACTATTGACCTCACCCCCTTCCTAAGAGGTATGTACGGGGTGTGCATAAGCGCATAATTGTGCCTATCATCCCTGTCCTATTTTTCCTGATTATTCGTACCCCTTTCCTGTATTTATACTTATGTTTATGATCTTGTAAGTTATTGACAAATAAATAAATAAAAAATAAAAAGAAACTTAACAACTGCAGCGATTCACTTAGCAAGTGTGGCAAGAAAGGTCACAAAATGAGACAAAATTCACTTAAATGTCTCGCTTAGCAACAGACATTTTGGGTTCAAGCATGGTTGTAACCCAACCATGTGCTTTTTGTGACTAACAAATTGTATTAAAAGGCATAAGCTTTTGTGAGCTACAGCTCACCTCATCAGAAGCATTGCTTGCACTATTTTCCACCCTGCACATCTTTAAGCAAATAATGTCTAAAGAAAGAAAGAGCTAAACAATCACAGGAAGAGCAGGGCAATTGAATTAATGAACTGATTAAAGATGGTTAAAAAGAAAAAAGAAATGAAGAAATAAAGGAGATATTTTCAGGCAAGAAATACCAACTTATGGTTTGGCTACGATATTCCACGGATGGCCCTGACTATTGTCACTCAGCCGAATTTACACGAAGCGTTTGCCATGATAATAAAAATAGACTTTTAGACTTTCCACAGGAAGGGCAGATTATGACTTTTTCAGGTGAAGGTGAGTTCAGAATATCTTGAGATTTAAATATTATAAAGGGAAAAATTCATTCGAAATGAAATATCTGCAGATCTCTTGATTTGCGGTAGGATTTTAATTTCTACAAATTTATTCAACTTCTTTCTTCATCACACTGCAACATCCTGTCATTAAATGAATATAACAGTGAGATTGGATTGACATTCAGTAAACACCAAATTAAATCCCAACATTTAGAACTGGGTTACTCTAAACATGAGTAAATTTTGATTTAACCCACAGTCTTAATGCCTATTGTAGAATTTTTTTTTTTAAGCCAATATCAATTTTTCCATTTGTTTTCAGTCATTATACCACATTTCTGAAAAAAAGGTCAAATCAGAATATCAAATGGCTCAGTTGCTAAGACGGGGCAAACATCAAGCCACCTCACAGCCACAGAACCAGCATTGATCACAATAAGCCTCCAAGATTCATCTCAACGGTAAAGTCTGTGTCAATTTTTTTACAAGTGGAGCCCTTTACAATAAATATCTGACGAATAAATAAACCAGTTAATGGGATAGATTTACTGTATGCAAATTACTATCGTTCTCTTTGGCAGCACAACTAATAAAATCTTTCCTTGCACAGTTTCCATTTGTGCATGCTTAAGCGAATTATCTCTAAGCCAACCAAGGGCCACGCCGCCTACCTATTCTGAAGAGTCAAATAGTCTAACAGAAGAAGTCTCAGAAATGATTCCTAAATCTTGCTTTTCGAGGGGGCTGGGGGATAAAGAATAGTTGCAGGAATTGGGTTTGTATAGTCTGGTGAAAAGAAGGACTAGGAGCTTTATGATAGCGATGTTCCAATATTTGGAAAGCAGAGGGTGTCAGCCTATTTTCCAAAGCACTAGAAGGCAAGACAAATAACAACGGATGGAAACTAATCAAGGAGAGAAGCAACGTAGAAGGGGAAACTTCCTAACAGTGAAAGCAATTAATCAGTGGAATGGTCTGCCTCCAGAAAATGTGGGTGCTTCATCACTGGAGACTTTTAAGAAGAGTCTGGACAGCTACTTGTCTGGGATGGGATAGGGTCTCCTGCTTGATCAAGGGGTTGGGCTAGAAGACCTCCAAGGTCCCTTCCAGCTCTATTCGGCACATACTGTTATTCTGTTATTGATCTCCCAGCTTCGTACAGAGGGAAGAAAAAGGCAAAGAATTAACACATCCAGATTTGACTTACTGTTGATAAGAATAGAAGATCACATCTTTCAGAAGCTCTAAGTTCTCTTTCTTGATCATCTTTCCCAGAAATTGGCATCGAAATGCTTATTTTTTTAAAAAAAGAAAAATATTTAAACATTTATATGGACACCCATCTTTCAGCCAATGATGCTATCATGGCGAACTTTAATTTCAGAGGTCCTGGAAGATTGCTAAGTGGCCCAATGGTCAACAGAGGGTCGTTTTGAAGTACATGATGTTGCCATCTAAAGAAGGTGGGGAACTAAACCTTTATGAATCTGCATGCTAAATTATGGTGGAGGTCTCCTTGTATGGACCCTCTTAAAGAGAAATGTTTTGGGGCAATTAATTAGCACTGTTATTCGGTTGCTGGGAGAGTAAAAGGAAAAGGAGGGTCTTTAAGTCAGGAGGAATGATACTGAAAAGCTTTCACCTTGGGTTAGGCTGACTGAATTTCAAAAGAGAAGAGTGTCAAAAAGTAGGAGGAAATTGGGTGTAGGAGCTCTGTTGTGGGATCAAGTGCTTCTGCATTAGAGAAAATCCTTCATTTTTGAAGTAGGGGGGCAAGGGAAGGAAGCGGGGAGCAGAGGAAGGAGAAGAATACGCACAGTGAGGCTATACTGAAGAAATGACCATCGTTCTTCTGTCAGGGCCCGTGACTGCTCTCGGTGCTGATAAGATCCAGCGTGTGTCACTTGTCAAGTGTCTCTTTTCACACTTCAATGTGAACTTTACAGAAAAAAAAAAGAGGGGACAAAAGGCAGCGAAGGGGAAAATGGCACAGCTCCAAAGGACTTGCGCACTCAGTGTGACACCCTTTCTATTTTACATTCCAGAGGACTTTCTCGGTGGTCCCCAGAATGCAATTATTCTCACCTAATGAAAGCAACATATGCTAAGAGAATTAAAAGATTTTATTATGCACCCAGGTTCGTTGTATTTTATTTTAGAGAGTGGTGCATGCCGGCGAGGGTGGCGGGAAGGGGGTGAGTGGAAGCTCTCGAGGAAGAAGAAGCCAGGAGAAAAGTGAAGGAGAAATGCTGGGCTGTCTTTCCAAACAGGGACTTCTGAAAGAGGTGGGATCCTAATGGGATTTGGATGTTTGACATATGTAGAAGGCACCAGGTTAAGAAAGGCTGTGATGGATTATAATGCGATTGGCCTCTGTCACCTCACCAAGGGGAACATTTGAGCTGTTCAGAAGCTTGTTTGCTTCTTTCTTCCCTTCTCACGTATGTCTTCTCCTTTAGGAGGTAAACTTCAGACACTTTGGTATCCCTGCCTTGAGAAAATCCAAATCGAAAGCCCTAGATTTAAATCTTCTTAGTTGCTACCTCAGCGGATAATCCTAACCCAATCAGTTTAGCAGAGATATGATGAAGAAGAGATCCTGTGTTAATAACAGGGTTCATAAAAATATAGCTTCAAAGGATTACATACAACGGCATACAACCTCTCTGACAACATAATTATAACCCAAATGTCTCTGAGGACAGATTCCAGCATCACACAGATATTAATAAAGGTAAACCCGAACAGTATAAAAGTAATAACTTGCTTTTGATGTTGCACTGATGATGTTACCTGGTTTGGTAATGAAATGTCTGCAAGAAAACAACCAAGCTTAGAGAGCACCAAGTATCCCACAATGATCTTTCTTTACAAGCAAAGTGAAGATTTCACTTCTGTCCTTCACACTCTAATCATTGGCACAGCCATCAATTCCAGGAACCAAGTACCACCCTTCTCCCATTCCAATACTTATTTCAATTACATTTTATTGTAGCTAGCAAATGGCATTTATTCATTTAAGCCTGCTATGGAATTTTAGTCAAACTACTATACAATTCTCTCTCATCAAAACCTGGTCCCCAATGCAGATCTTGAAGCCATTGCTAGGATAAGCTTATGTTTTACAGCTGCTACTTCTCGGGAGAATCCGAGTTGATAACCATTTCTAAGATTTGTTGCCTTTTGAAATTGCCCATCAGTGATCTAGACTGCACAGTCTTTGCCTTTGTTTTTCCTCCTTTCCTCCTTTTCAATGGGTTTGAAACACCATGGTAACTTTCCCTCTGCAGTAATACCCATTTACCAGCTTGGCTGGTCTGGTGTCTGTCAGATCTCAAAGAAGAACTGAAAGAGAAGAACCCTACATTTCTCATTTCATCTTGATTTCCAAATTATTTTCGTCTCGAAGCTCTTCAAGAGTCGCCAAAACCTACCCCCTGTTCTTTTCAAATTGAATTTATTTTTTTCAATCGAAGGCTCAGCAACAATTCAACCTAGCAACTCTCATGGTGACTCTAAGATGGCATGAAAAGACAGGGTTTGGCACTGTTGCCCTTAAACAGCTTTCCACACGCGGCCCAAACCCTACAAATAAAAAAAAAAAAAAAAGGAAAAGTAACACCATCTTCCCGAAACGCAGATAGTTATAAAAGCAGCGTTAATTTGCTTAGGCGGAAAGATTTTCACAGGAGAGCAAGTAGCAGAAAACATTATGAAAATATTCAAGAGGACTGATAATTGAGTTGATTAGGATGACCTTGGTTATGAAGGTAATAGAAGAGCGAATGGTGCTTAGACTTGAGTTATAACCCTGTTCTTTTTTTCTTCTTTTTTTTTTTCCAGTCGGGGGTTGTAATTTGCTTGAGTTAAATTTAAGTAGCCTCCTTATGAAAATGCATTCAGGATTAGCATGGTAGGCCTGCTGTCCTCCCGTCCCCTCCCCCAAGCTAACCGGGTTAGAAAAAAAGGCATGGACAAAGGAGAAAATGATGAACTGTACTCTTCTCTGGCAGTTCAGTGTGCCGGTTTTCTTCCAGTAAAAGTTTCTGCTTGTCAGTGAGAATTATATAAAACAAACAACAGGAAGGATCTCCTTTCACCTATGAAGTCAATGGGAGACCTTTTTCTTCCCCAGGCCTTTCCTGTTTTAAGCGTGTTGAGGTCGAATTTTTCACTGCGAAGAGGGGTTGCTGTTTTTAAAAAAGAATGGTTAGCAATTGAAAAATGGTTTATATTATTAACACCATTCACACTTCTTTTTGATGCGATCGATCCCGAGCTGCAGACTATTTTTAATTTTATTTGGCATCATCAAGGGGCGATTTACGGCCAGTTTAAAACTTTAGAGAAGTGACGAAAAGATCAACGAAAAGATCAGCGGATTAAATATGTTGACATTGCGCGAAATTCTTTGGGAAGGAGTAAGATTTAAAATGGCAACCATATGTGTGGTTGTGAAATGGGATCAAGAAGGACTCCCCAACCCTGAGCTACATTGATTCTCTTCTATTACACTTAAATATTTTAAGGGGACAGCTCACAATTCCTAAGTAACTATCCCAAATCCCATTAACTCTAAACTGTCTGGACAGCACAACACATGTCTTTTAAAAACAAGACTTATTTTATTGCAACACTGGGACTTGTTTTCATTCCCAGCCGGAATTAATCTCAAACAATCCCCCGAGATAAGCACCCACCTTTCTTTTCTGTGAAGCACTGCCAAAAACAGAAGTATCAAATGAACTAGAAAAGAAACCAACCAAAGTACATATTCTCCTGGCATACCTTATAAGGGTAGTTCTCAACTTACAACAGTTTGTTTAGTTACAGTGGCACTGAAAAAAAGGGACGGATGACTGTTTTTCACACTTACGACCATTGCCGCTTCCCCATGGTCACGTGATCAAAATTCAGACGCTTGACAACTGGCTCATATTGATGATGGCTGCAGTCATATTACAGGGTCCTGCAATCACCTTTTGCGACCTTCTGACAAGCAAAGTCCATGGAAAGCCAGAGCCACCTAATGTTCTGACCAAGGCTTCCAAACCATAATTATGCACACATGTTCTGCTTATATGGCCACAATAAGAAGTTTGAGGTACAGACAAAGGAATCCAGCATCAGTAAAGGAAGAGAGAGAGAAAAAAAAAAAGGAACGATGAAGACAAAGTTTGATTGCCTTTGAGAGCCAGAGCATAGGATATTTGAAAGTCTCTTGCGTAAAAGGGGAAGGGTGGGTGGGTTCTTGCCCCTCCCCGCAATTCAAACTGAGGCACAGAGTTTAGCATTCCACATTCACTCCTGGCCTTAATATATCTTTGTCTTTATTGCAGAGATTCAAATTTTTTTTTTTACTTTAGGGAGTCTCAAAATCAAACAATGTCATTTTACTGTGACTCCAGCTGCTTTTTTCTACTTCTTCCAGGAATCAAGACTAATTTTATCTTTCTACTGTTCCGCTTATTATTCTCTGGATGGTATAAAGCAGACAGAGTAACTCCACAAAACATCCATAACAAAGTCTTTTTTATTGGTTCGTCAGGTATCCTCATAACTCACATTTGTGGTGAAGTTCTTCTTAATGTCCAATCCTTTGCATATCTGTCTTGTAGTGTAGAAAGATAAAAAGGTCTCAACCCCACGATGATCGAAGCAGCTGCATGGTATGGGGGTTTCAGGCAATCCAACAAGGATCAATATAGTGACTAATCAGGATTACAGATGTGGTCACGTGACATGGAATACATTTCCCAGGATACCTTTCACTACATTTACCATGATGCATTCCCTTAAGGGGACAGCTCACAATTCCTAAGTAACTATCCCAAATCCCATTAACTCTAAACTGTCTGGACAGCACATATCTTTTAAAAACAAGACTTATTTTATTGCAACACTGGGACTTGTTTTCATTCCCAGCTGGAATTAATCTCAAACAGTCCCCGAGATAAGCACCCACCTTTCTTTTCTGTGAAGCACTGCCAAAAACAGAAGTATCAAATGAACTAGAAAAGAAACCAACCAAAGTACAAAAAAACCCCAAAGTACAAAGAGCTTCAAGAATGACTCGGAATCTATCGAACTACTTTGCTTCCTGCAAAGGTTTCATCATCTTGGCCTGACTTTTATCCCTTATGGGCAGGGGGGGGGGCAATTACCTCCCAGCCTTACTCCCAAGTAACCCTTTTTGTCTCAGCTGCTCTTGCCTTCTGGCAGCTCTGCGCACATGTGCCCTGGGAACAGGCTCCCCTTGTTCCTCTACCTCTCTGCTGCCAGGCTCTAGAGGCTCTGAAGCACCCCATTCCCAGATGGTCCTGGCCCCATCTCTGCATCGGATGCAGGACCCTCGTCTAAGTCCTCTCCAAACTCCCTGACTAGTCCCTGTTCTTCCCCACTGTCCGATTCTGCTGCCATCTGCACCAGCTGCCAGCAAGCCACAACACCTAACAGCCATCTTACTAACTTAGCAACTGCATGCAATGATTCATTTAACGACTGTGGCAAGAAAGGTCATAAAATGTGTCAAAATGCACTTAACACATGTCTCACTTAGCAGCAGAAATTGGAGTTCAATTCTGGTCATAACGTCAAGGACTACTGTAGTGTGAGGAATGTAGATGCTATACAAAATGTACTTTTGACAATAGTGCCTTACAGCAGTAAGACCCCAATATTTCAAAATAGTTTCATAAGAAATTGTCTTTTTAAAAAATCAACAATTCAGGAACATCATTTCCACTTGTTTCGATAGGGCAAGTGCAGATAACCCAGCCAGATTGTTTTAAAGACCTGTAGGCCATGTTTAAGTGCAATATCCTAATTCTTTTTATACTCAAAAGCAAAACACACCACCTAAGTAATTCATTACCCTAATCTCAAGAAGCAACCTCAAACTATTGAGCAGAGGCCAAATGTTTAGGATGTGAATATATGTATATGTGTGTGTGTGTGTGTGTGTGTGTGTGTGTGTGTGTAAACAAATTCTCAACTGCTGTGAGACTTTGCAAGAAAGAATTTCATTAAGTAGCTGTTGACATCTCCATTCTTAGTGTGACACTGGAGCACTATTAAGAGACTGATTTCAACAAGAGATTGAATTTGGTATACACAAGCCCTCCTAAGATATTTGAGGTTCCTGTTTGGGGTTCGGAAATGAAGAAGGGAGAGGTGGGGTTTTATGACAAATGTATGATAAAAAAAAAAAAACTACAGCGCAAACACAGAATCAGACAGCCAATTAATTTTGACACCAGGAGAAAAAACAAACAGCAAAAGGTGTAGAACTTTATTTCCTAATTCAAATTCAGACTTTTCAGTCTATTCTATAGTATTATGCCGCTGACTCTAAGAACAGAATCCCCGCTTCCCAAATGTACTATGAAATGCAGATTTCTTTTTTCTTTGGGAGAATTCCTTACTTTACTTTCACTCTCCTTTTTTTTTGGTAGTACAGATTTCCCCAAGTAGACATATGTAATTCTAAGTAGGTCTGAAAGAGTTTGGAGGCATGCTTTCTGACTAATAAAATTTATTAAAAGGCACAAGAGGATGAAAAAGATGCTAGCAGACGCTTCTTGATATAGATTTTTTTTTTGACACCATAGAGTACCATGGGTCTCCCCTTCCAATAGTCTAGTCCAATTTGGTAGCCATATTAGTATGGAAAAAAGAAACCCACAGGAAAATCAACCAGGTCTATTTTGGTTCCCAGCCTTTCTTAACGTATGTGTCTTTTCCTCCCAATTCCTTCCAAGTTAGGTAGTTTTTAATGCAAATTCCAGGAGAAATGTGATGTTTTACAATTCCCTGGGATAGCGTTATTTTTTATGATATTTCTCAATGGTTGCTTCTTAAGGCTTACCTTTCCTCCCTACAAAATCTGCTCAAAAATTTACTGCACTACTTTCCCTATGCAAGTTTCAGAAACATGAATTCTATTTCAGGTACAACTTTCTCAAGTCGAAGACTTTAGGGTCTTCGACTGTCTTTTTTACCAAGATAGATGGGAACAAGCCTCAGTCAATTTTATGACCCATACTGTGGTGAAACTTGTTTTGTAGGTCTCGGAAATCCACAATCCAGGAATCCACAGTGGATTTATTTACATCCTGACTCCTAACTGCCATATACTGTCCCACTGTGTTGCAAGCAACTATACCAAGCAATCCTTTCAAATTTGATTAATCTCTCTATTTCCTCAAACACTTTAGGCTAAATTTCTATAATATCCATTTAATAACTACTTTCCAGGAGTTTTTTCAGAGTATAGTAAAGTCAAGATCACAACCAGTATAGTACGATCAAAGCTTCACCTGTTTTTAATGGGTGTCAGGTCTGCAACAACACACATAAAAACAGGTGAAGGTTTGATGCCATTGTTACAGTCACCATCTTGATTTTTTTGTCTATCACCTGCCGACACCCAATATATTATGTAGTTTTGGTGTAACTCACGAATACAGAATACAGAATAACAGAATTGCAGATAAGGAAGAGGAGGAACGGCAATGGCCTTGTTTTCTTTACTCTAAAGCATTGTTCTAAAATTGCAATAAACAGCTTCTTTTTGTAATTTTACCCAAAGATAACTGTATCACACTCGAGGTAGGAGTACCAAAGTGCTTCTGGGTTGAAAGGATTAGCCGTAGACACGTCCCCAACAGGAGCTGGAGCAAAGGACGGGAGCTCATCCTGCCCCACGGCAGCGCTCAGGTCTCGAACGCAGGCTTGCTAACTGTCAACCCAGCATCTTCACCATGTGAGCTACCATGCTCCCCCAAAGAGAATTTGCTCTGAGTTACTATTCCCAGCAACCATCATCCTTGGTCTTCTCCCCTATTCTAAATCAGGGGGTCTCCAAACTTGGGAACGTTAAGTTTTGTGTACTTCAACTCCCCAAATTCCCTAGTCAGCCTATTTTAAATTATCACAAGAACTTAAAACTCCTATTACAATGGCAATACAACCCCAGGAGCTATGACTCTCTGGGAAAGGAGAGTCCATATGTTTCCAAGCTGTCCAGGAAATGGAATATAAATCTGGATTCTCTGCTATGAAATGTCAATCTGTAGAGAAAACCAAACCCCAACAGACAGGATTTCATCCAACAACAGTCTGAGGGGTGTGAGTTGCTACAGGCAACCTCCTCCTTTATCGCTGAACATAAAGAACTTAGAACTCCTGTGTTTAACTTGCTCACCCCATAATTAAGTTGGGGCAGCAAGAATTGCCAGCCAAATGCAGAGCCAAAAGCAAAAAGAACGTGTCCTCCAATTTTATTTTTTCCAACGGTGGCTATTATTCCTGTGATCCTTTGCTATTATTATTAGTCAATACTTTAGACCAGCTCTGGGCCAGAGCTGCAGAGATACCATTTGTAAAGAGCAGGTTCAGAGATGGCAGAGGTTGATGGGTGGCTGGTAAGGCCACACTGGGAATACTGCGTTAAGTTTTGGTCGCCACGATGTAAAAAAGATGTTGGGACTCCAGAACGAGTTGCAGAGAAGAGCAACGAAGATGATTAAGGGACTGGAGGCAAATGAAGAACGGTTGCAGGAACTGGGTATGTCTAGTTTAATGAAAAGAAGGACCAGGGGTGACATGATAGCAGCGGTTCCAGTATCTCAAGGGCTGCCACAAAGAAGAGGGAGTCAACCTATTCTCCAAAGCCCCTGAAGGTAGGATGAGAAGCAACGGATAGAAACTGATCAAGGAGACAGGCAACCTAGGACTAAGGAGAAATTTCCTGACAGAACAATTAATCAGTGGAACAACTTGCCTTCAGAAGTTGTAGATGCTCCAACACTGGAAGTTTTTTAAAAAAGATGTTGGATAACCATTTGTCTGAAGTGGTGTAGGGTTTCCTGCCTAGGACTAGAAGATCTCCAAGGTCCCTTTCAACCCTGTTTATTCTATTCTGTTCTGTTCTGTTTTGTTCTGTTCTGTTCTATTCTGGTATCCCAGTTATGGGAGAACTTCTGTCAGGGATGACTTTGGTATTATCAGAGGCCAAAATAGGGAAGGACCAAAGGTGGCGAAGGCTTTTATCACCTGCCCTGCTTAATAAGCCATTTGGGTCCATCAGCATTTTTATCAAGCGGCTAAAGAGCAAGCTCTCCAGGATTGGACGCAGAGAGCACACACAGGCCTTATCTCCAAGCATTTAAAGGAGACAAGAGGAGAACATGAGCTCCCCTCTGGTTTGGCTCCAGGGGTTCAGGAGAGCCCAGATGGCCACCTCTCCTGCGCTCTGTCATCCTGCTTGCTGACCCTATCGCAGGCGGGCTCTGACCACCAAATGCGAGCGGAATAAATTATCCCTGACACTCCGATATTTAATTATGCAGCTGTCAGAGCAGTCCTTTTGAAATTCATTTTAATAAAGTGGGAACTTTTTTTCTTTTTTGCCTTTCAAGGGGAGAGTCATCAAAGTCACCTTCTGTGTCAGCCTGAGGTCTCCACCAGGTTTTTTTTTTCCGTCTTTCCCTTCTCTTTTTTCCTCTCTCTCTCTCTTCTCAAAGTCTGTCATTTGGACTGATAGAAAGACCAGATAACGGTCCAGTTGCCTTCTCCCCACCACCCAGCCTGCCCCCTCCAACGTGCACACACCCCTCCTTCCCTTTGCCTGAATGAACATCCTTCATTTAAAGCCACAATAATGAGAACCTCAAAGTCAAGCATCTAGCCACAAGGGCAGCATGTCACATCTGGGAAAGTATGGTGAGAAGCAAGAGAGAGTGGGGGGAGAGAAAGAAAGAAGATAGATAGGTGTGTGTGTGAGAGAGAGAGAGAGAGAGAGTAAGGACGAGAGAGGGAAAGAAAAAAAGAAAGAAAGAAAGAAAGAAAGAAAGAAAGAAAGAAAGAAAGAAAGAAAGAAAGAAAGAAAGAAAGAAAGAAGATGAAATAGAGAGGGAGGATGGGAGAAAGAGAAAGAGAGAGAAAGAAAGAAAGAAAGAAAGAAAGAAAGAAAGAAAGAAAGAAAGAAAGAAAGAAAGAAAGAAAGAAAGAAAGAAGATAGATGTGTGTGTGGGAGAGAGAGCGGGGAGGTAGGGAGAAAGAGAGAGAGAAAGGAGGAAGGAAGGAAGGAAGGAAGGAAGGAAGGAAGGAAGGAAAGAAAGAAAGAAAGAAAGAAAGAAAGAAAGAAAGAAAGAAAGAAAGAAAGAAAGAAAGAAAGAAAGAAAGAAAGGCATCTGTTGATGAAATTCACTCCGTGTTACTAGAGCTGCAATTTACAAGCAATCATTGGCAAATCACCTCTGGCTAGCCGAACCAGAACTTTTTAACCGTTACAAGGAAGGCAGGAATAAAAGAAGGTGTAGAAGTGATGACGATGAGGATGATCAGTGGTGCATTAACCATTAAGCAGACTAACGGCACCAGGTCCAAAGGGGGCACCACAAAAACTTTGATGTAGCCTAAGTTTGGCTTTGTTTGTACAGTATGAACAAAGGAGGAGGGGATTTGTTAGTGCTTTAGGGCAGTGGCCCCCAACCTTTTTCGAACCAGGGACTGGTTTCACGATTATTTATTCTTCCACAGACCGGTACCTGAGTAACGTGAGACTCCACCGCCATCGGGACAGCTCTTCATTCGAAGCCACCACCCCCCTTCGACGAAACTAAGGCGCGAGCACCCAAATGCCGCTTTCCAACTGAAAACCGGAAGCAACTGAAAACCCAGAAGCGCCGTCGAAACAAGATGGCGGTGCCCAAGCTTTGCGGCCCGGTAAAAAATGTTCCACGGACCGGTACCAGTCTGGGGACCGGTGGTTGCGGACCCCTGCTTTAGGGCACCAGTGAGCCCTGAGGATGATATTGGTAATAATATTGATAATAAGGGTTGATGATAACATCTCAGTTCTGAGAACACCTGGTTAATTTTATTTTTTAGCTTTGGAAGCTAAGAAGACAGGGATGGAAGTGAATAATAGGTAGTCCTCAACTTACAACAATCCCTTTTGTGGCTGTTTGAAATGACAACAGGTAGTTCTCGACTTACAGCAGTTCTTTTAGTGGCCGTTTGAAGTTACAATAGCACTGAAAAAGTGACCTTATGACCGTTTTTCACACTTACAACCATTGTAGAGTCCCTGTGGTCATGTGATCAAAGTTCAGACACTTAGCAACTGGCTCATACTTACAACGGTTATGCTGTCCTGGGGCCATGTGATCCCCTTTTGCGACCATCTGACAAGCTACGTCAATGGGGAGAAGCCAAATTCATTTACTGTGACTACGTTAGCAACATGTAAGTTGCCTGTTACTAGCTTAACAACTCCAGTTATACACTTAGCAGCAGCATGTTGGGCTCAAGTGTCATCGTAAGTTGAGGATTATCTGTACCTACTTTGAACCTAAATAGAGAGCTACTTAGGCATTCCCTCTTAAGAAATAAATAAATAACAGGACAATGTTAAGAAACATTTTGCAGATTTTCTGCCAGAAACATTGATGCTTTGGTGAGAACCCTGTAGCAGAGTCAGTGAATTGAATTATCCTGGAGCTATAGCAAAGGTGGACCAGAGAATTAACTAATTCTTTTCTTTCTTTTCTTTCTTTTCTTTCTTTCTTTCTTTCTTTCTTTCTTTCTTTCTTTCTTTCTTTCTTTCTTTCTTTCTTTCTTTCTTTCTTTCTCCCTTTCTTCCTCCTTCTCCTTTGCTTCCTTCCTTCCTTCCTTCCTTCCTTCCTTTCCTCCTTCCTTTCTTTCTTCCTTCCTTCCTTTCTTTCCTTTTCTTTTCTTTTCTCTTTCTTCCTCCCTCCCTTTCTTTCCTCCCTTCCTTATTTTATTTTCTTTCTTTTCTTCCTCCCTCTCTCTCTCTTCTTCCTTCCTTCCTTCCTTCCTTCCTTCCTTCCTTCCTTCCTTCCTTCCTTCCTTCCTTCCTTCCTTCCTTCCTCTTTCTTTCTTTCTTTCTTTCTTTCTTTCTTTCTTTCTTTCTTTCTTTCTTTCTTTCTTTCTTTCTTTCTTTTGTCTTTCTTTCTTTTTCTTTCTTTCTTCCTCCTTCTCCTTTCCTTCCTTCCTTCTTTCCTTCCTTCCTTCTATCCCTTCCTCCCTCTCTCCCTCTTCTCACACCCAACTTAAATATATAATTTTTATCAGCAAACAATGCACATAAAAACAATATGTAAAATCCATTACCCATTAAAATAAGTCTAAGGGGAAAAACTTCAAGGAATGTACTCTGCAGAACTCACTCCTATCCTCGAAGGCAAAGAAAAAAGTACATTATTTTGACTGAGAAGCCATTCATGGAGACTTGAGAAATCACTGAGTGATGGTGGGATCGGAAAAGAGGGGAAGGAGTTTTAAAGAAAATGGTGTAGTGTCTCCTGCTTGAGATGGACTACAAGTCCCTTCCAACTCTGTTTTTCATCTGTTATTCTTCTGTTGATTCATAACACGCTGATCTGAGTCTGTGTGTCTGTGTGTCTGTGTGTGTTTGTGTTAATTCCCTTTTTAATGGCATATATAAATGCAATATTCCAGAAACTTTCTCATGAATACTGCACTGGAAGCTTTGCGCGTTTGTTGTTATGACAGTCTTTCTTTGTATAGAACCCAACAGATTTATCGGGTGTTTGGTGGAATCACATTTGTCAATGATTTGGCAGAGAACAATCATTGCAGAACAAAATATTAAAACACAACCACACCCCCGACCCACCCCCATTCCTGCAGAAAACCAAATTGTCATCCCATATACATAATGACAAAGCTAAAATCACTTATATTATCAACTAGCTGCTTCACTACGAAACTTTGTGATTGGTCTTAGTTTTGGGGGAGGAAAATAAGGGAAAAAAATGTTGCCTCTGCCTATCAGCATCCATCAGTATTCATCTGGCTAGCTGTCAGTGTGTGAGAGAGTTGAGGGCTGTTTGGAAAATGAAACAGTATTTGCTGTGTGAGCAAGAAGGAGACATTAAGGAGCCTGGGCTGTTCTGTACTAAAGCTGCTTGGTGCTGTGAAACTAAAACTGAAACTCCTCTCCTCTGCTTGTGTTTTGGAACAGATTTCTTTTCATGTGGGGAGGAGGAGTAGAACTCCTTAGCATCAGACCATGTTAATAATAATAATATGGGAAATACTAATGCTCTGATGGTCATTTCAAAAAACCCTTCCTTAGTGAGCACCTAGAAGCCAAGAGGAACATATGTGCCAAATTTCAAGTTTGTAGGCTTTACAATTCTGGAGATTTTGTGATGATGCGTGTGTGGCATTTCGCTTTTATATATTATAGATTCTGAAATGTGCAGGACAATCTGAAGTTCAAAGCCTGATGATAAAAAAAAAAGCCTATGGCAACTCGAAAACAGGCATAGGAATGCTTTACGAGTTGACAGCCGATATATTCTGACTTTTAACTAAAAAGTTTCAGACAAAATTGTTAACAAGAAACTGGTTTTGATCCAGAAATTATTCTCAACAGAATAATCTTTAAGGAATTAAAAACCGACCTAAGCACATCCCAAAGAATCCTGCTTATTGTCCAATGTATTTTTTTTTTCTCCCGAAGTTTGTAAAATACAGAGTTAATGGGTCGTTCCTGCCCTCAGCAAACATTCTCTTTCACTGATTAAGTCTTCAGCAAAAGAAGCAACATTATCAAACATACACCGAACCTTCGTAGTGGAAAAAAATATATATTAAAAGAAGTCAGGGGGAGGGGAAAGAAGGATAATTTAATATGCAGATAGTTACTTCTTTTGACCCAGCCTGGCTGAGAGGCAAATTACATTAGAAAATGACATGCTATTCATCTCACAAGTAGTTGCAGGAACATTTAGCTAATTAAATGATTAATAAATTTAACACTGCTTTATAATTTCATTTAGCCATGTTGGAAATCACACGGTGCGCTGCGTGTGCACCGAATAAGATTAGGTGGGAGTAGAAGAATTCACCAGCTGCCCTGATAATTGAGATTAGTCTATTACTATGGTGACCTTTTTAACTTTTATATTCTCTCGTTAAAGTGGAATAAAATTTTATTCACTTTTAAGGAATATTTACCTTGTGAAAATTTGCATAAATTTTAAAAAAAAAAACCCGACATGCTAAGGAGCTTACTTGTGGGGAGATGACTCTTCCTTTTCAAATTAAGGTTTCTGCATTGATTTTGCTTCCATCTCTCAGGCATGTTGTTATACTTGTGAAATGTTTGTGTGTGGTGTTTATCTTTAACACAAGCAATGAAGAAACACGTTCAGGCTTTTGGAAGACAGCAGGGCAATTTCAGAGGCACAACAAGGCCGCGTGGTGCACAAGTCTCTCCTTCGACAACTTGTTACCAACCACTGGCATCTTGCTTAGGAGGCCATAACATAGCAATAGCGCTGAGACTTATATATCACTCTATAGTGCTTTACAGCCCTCTCTAAGTGGTTTACAATGTCATCATGTCGCCCCCAACAATCTGGGCCCTCATTTTACCAACATCGGAAAGATGGAAGGCTGAATCTACCTTGAGCCGGTCAGGATCGAACTATTGTCAGTCGGAAGACTTGCAATACTGCATTCTGACCACTGCGCCACCACCATTTGCTGAATAATAGGAACAGACCTGAGTCTGCAGTTCAGCCATCACATCACTGAATTTTCCTTCATTTAAAAATGCATGAATGAACGAATGAATTCTGACGTAGAACGTAATCAGGAATGGTGCAATCTTTGACATTTTATTTGTTGCTGAACTTTCACTCCCATCCTAATCAAATTATAAGGCTGAAGAGCGGGTGCTGAGAGTTGTAGTCATGCAATGTCTGGAAGGACACAGAATAGGATACCCCATTCCTGAAAACAAAAAAGAGCTTCTGCGGGGGGAAAAAAAATCAAAAGCAATCATCTTCTCTTTCAGTAATTTAAGAAGGTCCATGAAGCTCTTCTGGTGAGCAAATTCTCCAAAGACAATTCCTTCAAACAGGAATGCATTCAATTCAGTAGGGGAGATCACAGGACACCTTTAACCTGGACCGCACGACATAATGACAGGAGGTAATTTGGAATACGGGCATCAGCAAACTCTCAACAAACTCTCAGCAAACACGGATGAGCTCTGCAGTCTGTAGACATTTACGGAGCTGTGGGAAGGGGAGAGAAAGTGATAAAGCATGCTTTCTACACATAATCCACAACTTAGGTTGCTGAATGAGATGTCAAGGATTTAAGGATGAAGTCGGGTGAGAGCATCACTGTGTGATTGTCATCCTGCTGCAACTTTGCTTTGTCATGGATGACTATGATAAGGTCCCAAGAAGTTGGGTGAGATTAGCAAATAAAATGCTGGATGAGGAAGGAGGAGACTGGGATGTAAATTTTCTCTCAGCTAAGCAGCTCACTAGATGACTTGGGCTTTAAGATACACGCTTTAGCCTAATCTATTTCCCAGGGCTCTTGTGGGGAATCAAATAAAAGGAACACAATGATCAAATCTTTTGTTTCTAATAGGAATGGTGACATTAAATAGATAGGGAGGAAGCCAGGTAGATAGTGGCTAGATGGACAGACAGAAAGACAGACAGATATCGATAGAATAATGATGTCAACTCTGAAGCTGACCTGGCCAAAGCCATTTTGGGCTTCAGTGTTGCCACACTGGAGCTGAGGGATAGGGAGGGAGGAATAGAGATAGTTGGGGTTTTGTAGCCAAAACAAAATACCTTCTCCTGGAAACCAAGGACATTTTTACACCTGGTCAGAGAGGAGAAGTGGTGTTACCAGGCAACTGGAAGGCACCCTGATTGGACCATGTGACTGATTGTTTGGAAAGGGGATTTTTAAAAAACGTTTAATTAGGTGAAAACTGCAGGAAACTTCAGAGTCGGTTTTTTAACAGAACTGTGTCAATATGATATATCCAATAAAACTATTATTTGAGGAATTTACCTGCCTCGGAGTTTTGTTGGCTATGGAATTATTACTTGGAACCCTGACAAATGATAGATAAAGATAGAGATGATAGAGAGAGAGAGGGAGAGGGAAAGGGAGAGAGAGAAAGGAAGGGACAGAGGTGGATAGATGGGGAGATGGTAGAGAATTATAGAGATAGACAGCGAGACAGCGAGACAGAGAAACAGTTACTCTTTGTCTCTGGTTGGTGACATACTTCTGCATTGGGCTGTAGGATTTTTTCAGTGCTATAACCAAAGACCTATTTTTGAAGATCATAATAGTGGCAGTGTTATTGAGGCAGGTAATGAAACATCTACAAATGAAAAATCTAACTAATAAAAGCTCCTTCACTCTCAGCTACATATATTCTCCAGCATGACAACACCATTTTGTGCCTAGAGCTGCAGTTATCAGTTCACTCAACCATAGAAGTGAATGGGAAATTCCTACGTAAGTTTCTTTCTCTTCCCTTTTGCCATATATTTTGAATTTCAAGGTCTAGGGTCAAGCTATTTTTACACACAGTGTTCCTGATAGTAAAAATAACCAGGGACTAAGACATAAACCAGAAAATCTGGTTGTGTGAAACAGTCCCAAGGCACAAAGCAATTAATAAAAATAAATAAATAAATAGGATCTATCTGTACCTGTAACTTATAGCTTCAAACAGCTTCTTGGGGAAATTCAGGATAGGACCTTTTAATACTTCAACCAGGGATATAGCATTTAGATTTATATACTGCTCCATAGTGCTTTAGACCACTCTCTGAGACATTTGCAATATCAGTATATTGCCTACCACAATCTGAGCCCTCATTTTTCCCAAACATAGAGAGATAGATACTGTTGATAGATAGATAGATAGATAGATAGATAGATAGATAGATAGATAGATAGATAGATAGATAGATAGATAGATAGATACAGTAGAGCAGAGATAGAGAATTGTTTAGTATAAAGAACACAGAGAACAAATTTGTATTAAGAGAAAAGTGTGGGAAGATTTCAGACTAGGAGTATCAAGGACCTCATTTCCATATTCCAGGGCAGATGTAAGTCTGTTTGTCTCACTAGACTTGAATACAAGCAACTGGCACCCTGCATTTCTTTCATCCATCATTGGCTCTGTCAACACAGGACAACTAATCCTGTTTCCAGTGACCTCTGACCAGCTGGCTGAGGGAAGGAAGGTGACTACTGTTCAACTCCAGGGAAAGGCAGACAAAAATTATCAATTTTAAATGCCTTATTTTTTTTAGCAGAAGAAATCAAATTAAAAAAAAAAAACCTGAGAAAGAAGCTGGGTTTTCTGGGAAGCCAGTCTCTCTTTAAACAGATGTGTGCTGTATTTTAGTGGTTCAGAATAGGTCTTCTCACCTGTAATACTGGAGGGCTAAAAAAAACCCCACCCAATACAGGTAGTCCTCACTTAATGATGGTAATTGGGACTGGAATTTTTGTTGCTAAGCGATGTGGTCATAAAATGCAACGTCATGGGTCTATGCCGCTTAACAACAGCAGTTCCAACAATCCCTAGTTATGGTATTTAAGTGATTCTCATGCTATTGTTAAGCCCATTGTCACATGGTCAGTATTTGTACCTCCTGCTGGCTTCCCCAATGACTTTGTTTGTCAGAAAACTGGCAGGGCAGGGATGGTTGCAAATCATGAGATCTGTGATGCTGCAATGGTCAGAAATCCAGACCAGTTGCTAAAGGCCCAGATTACAATCATGAGGTGGGTGCTGAAGATGGGTTGCAAGCAGAGGTGGGTATTCAGCAGGTTCTGACCAGTTCTGGAGAACCGGTAGCGGAAATTTTGAATAGTTTGGAGAACCAGTAAATGCCACCTTTGAATGACATCCATCCCCATCTCTTCTCTGCCTCCCATTGAGTTCCAGCTGATCAATTGGGTCTTCTTTGGTTGGCCTGCACAGGAGAACAGAGCTGGAAAGCAGGTTAGTGGGGTGGGCAGGGAATGGGGATTTCGCAGTAACCTTCCTCTGCCACGCCCACCAAGCCATGCCACACCCACCAAGCCACACTCACAGAACCGGTAGTAAAAAAAAAAACTGAATCCCACCACAGGTTGCAAGGTTCACGCCATTGCAAGTTCAAGTTCAAACATCCTTATTAAATGAGAACCATTTGTATTAAGGATGGGAGTGTCCCTGGGATGTGAGGTCAAAAATGAAGGTATTGTGATTTGTCTAAGAAAGGTGCAGGGCTTTGATTGCTTGGTGGTGGTTGCCACCTTCAATTTTCTGACTCCACTGCAGACATCCCTGTACAAAACAGTTTTATAGGGGAGGTAGAGTGGCAACCAAAATAGATCATGGTTATAATCTTGTAATGGTGATGCCTCCTATGCAGAGGACATAGATGAACCACATGGTCTTTTAGAGAAGTGCATTTATAACTTTCACTATCTTTTCTTTTGCCCATCCAGGACACACCCATACCCAAATATCTTTGCTTAGAACAGGGAACATTTCTGTCCTATGCTGAAGTGCTCAAGACTCAAAAAAAGATTTATTAGAATCCTGTAAGATAAACCCACCTTACAAGCTGAGAGACAACAGACTGCCTGAAGCCAATTAATTAATTTAAGGAGGGATTCAAACCAGGGACTTCATTTATTTATTCACTCATTAATTTTAGGGCCGGGGGCTTGAAGCAGTGCATGGAGCAACCTCTCCTTCATAGCTTCCTTACTCAACAGCCCTATGAGGTAGGTTGGGCTGAAGAAAATCTAGCGAAGATTTAAACTAATTAAACATCGGTGCGGATCCGCTAGAATTTAAACTGAAGTGTACATGCTGTAGGAATTCGGCCAATATGTGGAAAGTTGCTGTACAAATGGATTTTCAATAAACGAGAATATTTGTAGCTCAGGGTTGAAATGAGAGGTCCTTGGTGCTCTCTAAGTTATTTAACAAATGACAGACTGTTAGATACTGTGAGTTTTTGCCCAATGTCTGATTTTACCTGTTCCCAATCAGAATACACACAACCTGAGGTTCAAGTTATATGACAATTAACAATCGCGGTGAGAAAAGGGCAACGTATAGTTAATGTGTTCTTAAAGTACAGATACTCTTGTGCGGTGATCACAAATCACTTGTGGCAACAACTGCTCTAATATAAAAGGCTGGAAGATTCCAAGCAGCCAACGAACTGGACAAATGGGAAACAAGTATATAATTACAGCAACCTTGGAGTTGCTATTCTGCAGAGGTCCTTCTCTGCAGAATGTTTAGGACAACAGTCCTAAATCTGCCTTTGCTTCCTTTATCTGCTTTAATATCTTAATAAGTTATTACTTCAAATCACCTCTTTCTGCAATCATAACTCCCACACCTTGTTTCCTTTTCTATCATTTTTAGCCAGGAGGGTAGCTTTCTCAGTATTTTAAAAGGAAGAAGTTAAAAGGTAAATTCTTCAGTTACCCATCATTGAAATCAAAGCATTCTGCAATGTTCCACCAGCTTTCTCCAAACTGGCATCTATACTGGCTGGGAATATTGGAATGTGTAAAGTCTGAATTCATCTGACTGCAGAATCTGCAGAATGGTTTCTCCTAGCTGATAGAATTGAGGGGATGTTTTCTTGGAGTTAGGAAGGAAGCTTTGCACCCACTTGGGCTTTTATGATATATAAACTATGATTACTTCAGGTGATAAGTGGGTCATTGACAGTAAGAGAACGATGTTTACCAGAACAAAATACCTGTGTTCCCAGTCTGTAATCAAGGTGTTTTTTTCCAAAGACCTCAGATGAGCCTTTGAAATCAGAAATCCAGACAGACTGATATAAACAAGATGACACAGTCAATACCCCAACAACAAGGGATTAAGGCTATGTGAGTAATTTCTTGGAAAGGCTGTCTTAATAAACCACAGCAATTTGAAAGAAAAGAGAGGAGGGGGGAGGTGAGAAGCATGCAAAAGTAGAGAAGAACCTGGAGCTGGAAATTATGTGTCACATATCTGGAAAGCTCAAAGGTCAGGACAGGTAGGTAAAGATGGAAAATAGACAGATTGCCTGCTAAGTCAGCTTAGCTGAGCAAACACAGACCTCCGGGGTATTTTATCTTGCTTTGTTCCCACGGGCACGGGGTAGGATTAAAGAATTCTCAGCCAGAAGTGAGCTTCTTCCTTGTGTGGTCTGCTCTGATGTTTATTCACAACTTAGTGGCCCACTGACATGTTGGAGTTCTACAAAACAAACTGTTAGCTATTTAGGCGTACTTGAACCCTGCCAACAATAATGTGTAGAGTCAAGGCTATAGTTTTCCCAGTTGCAATGTATGGCTGTGAAAGTTGGACCATAAGGAAGGCTGAGTGCCAAAGAATTGAGGCTTTTGAACTCTGGTGCTCCTGCGAGTCCCTTGGACTGCAAGGCGATCCAATCAGTCAGTCCTAAAGGAGACCAACCCCTGACTGCTCTTTAGAAGGCCAGATCCTGAAGATGAAACTCAAAATACTTTGACCACCTAATGAGAAGGACTCACTGGAGAAGAGCCTAAGCCTGGGAAAGATTGAGGGCAATAGGAGAAGAGAACAACAGAGAATGAGGTGGCTGGGTAGAGTCCCCGAAGCAGTCGGCCTGAGCTTAAATGGACTCCAGAAGATGGTAGAGGACAGGAAGGCCTGGAGGAACATTGTCCATGGGGTCATGATGGGTCAGACACGATTTCGCAACCAACAACAATAACAAACCTGAGCAGTTTTGCAATGTGCTATTAGATTAACATGCTTGGTATGCCTTGCAGCACTTGGATAAAACTGCTGACAAGTTATCCATGAAAATTAGCCCATGATCCATTGGTGGACCAAGACTGACTTACGATTTACTAATAATACATTCACCTATGATCCACGAGGATACAGACACAATGTCCTCAGGTAACGTCTGCCTCCCTATACAAGTATCATTAATATAAAGTCCTTAGTGCTCTTTTTTGTTTTCTTGTAGATGTTTCATTACTCATACCAGGTAACGTCATCAATGCACTAGTTTAGTAATGAAACATCTGCAGGCAAACAACCAAGCTCAGAGAGCACTAAGGACCTCACAGTTCAATCCTGAACTACAAATATTCTTTTCTATTAGTAACTAATAATTTCAATGTTGAATGAGTTCCAGATGATCACACAGTAGCCTGAAAATGGAATAAGTTCAGAGAATAGGAACTAGGATGCATCATAGGTCAGAAAACTTAAATACAAAAGGAAAGATTAAGATGGGCCTAGATGGCCTTGAAAAGAGAACCCAGGAGATTGCTACCATTTTAAAAGATACCTAAAAGGATGGCAGCTGACTGGAGGCCATGATTCAAATACAAAACATAAGAGGATTTAGTTATGGAAGGCAAATTCCAAATGAATCTTAGAGATGGAAGGATATCTTAACAGTAAGAGTGGTTGGAAAGTAGAACCAATGACTCATAGAAGAAGGTTCTTCATCTTCCATAGGTTCAGGCAAGGGAGTCACCTGTTATAGATAGGTTAATGGGTAGTTTATTTAGGATTGCAATATTGAACAGGAAAGTGGACTTGATGATTGCATGGTTCCTTCCTAAAATCCAAGTTTGAGATTCTAATATTTATACGACACATGCATGGCTAAGGAATCTATGTTCGTAGGATAGTTGAGGCCACCAACACTGTTGTGAGTCTACCTTCATGTGGATTTTAATGGAAAGAGATCTTAGATGCAGAGAGACTGAAGAACTTGGGCTTCTGCACATATATGTACATTTCTTGCTTCAAGCCATTACAATGATGAAAAAATCTTGGAGATTTTAATATCTTCAGGGCCAATCAACTAAGGTTTTCAAAACCTACTGTTGACAGTAAAAACAAACAAATAAGACAACATTTCAAACCCATTTAAAGAATGCAATGCTTCTGAGAGAAAATGGGGGAAGGGATTTCTTTAAAAAGCAAATCATATTTTTAATGTTCAGCCAAGTTGTATCAATCAGCATTGGTAAGGAAGATGTGACGTCACAATAAATGGAGAAAGTTGCATTTCCTTTCTCTCGAGGTAACTAAATGCAAATCAAGGAACTTTCTCACTGATGTGCTACCTTTTTTCAATGCAAGGAGATCATTTCTAAAACAGGAAGAAATGGAACATGTTCTTGCATTTAAGCAATGAAATATCTTTCGCTTCTTTTGGTTTGAGTTTACCTTACCGAATTGTTTTGTGCTTTAGAATGCCAGAAAACCAGCTCCAGTAAAAAAAAAAAAAATCACAACTTTAGGAAATACCTTTTGGTAATTAAAGTTTGTGTTTCAAATATTTCTGTGCATAAATTATGTTAAAAACTATGGAAGCTAAAAAAGCATGTTCTCAGAGCTTTCTTTACTCCCAGCCTATTAAATTCACTTGGAACTATTTTTAATGGCATCATTTGCGAGCAAGTACATTTAAAACTACTTAAAACATCCCCTTGTTGCCTTAGAGATAGAATTCTGATAATGTTCAGAAACTTTACAGAGAACAGTTACATAAATGCATGGTGAAGTTGGCCGATCTCCAAGAAAGTTTCATTTCCTTTATCCAAATTACAAAGGCAAGATTAGACTCTTCAGTTGATATAGAAACATACGAGTAGAGCTGGCTGTCTTTCTGTTTCTTCTGAAATGCATGATCCAATCTATTTCTGCTCATTCAGAACCTTTCCTAATATGATATATATTGATATCTGTTATAATGTGCAAATAACAATGGGCTGAAAATATACCACAAGGAGGAAAGATTTGGTATAAGAGCCCTTCATTATCCTAGACCCGTTGTCAGTCAAAGAAAGCCCACTGATTATAGGTAACAAAAGCACAAAATTAGTGGCCTGCCTATGTATTCTAGGTAGGTGTACTTCTATATGTGGGAGAGAGAATGAATAAGAAAGAGTGTTGGTGTATTGTGCAAATCAATAACCCACTTAATGAACTCTGGATGACACTAATTTCATCCAGAGATTCTCCCAGATGCTAAAGAACTATTTCTGGTCAACCAAAGTCATGGAGATGATCCACCAAAGAGTTCACAAGCTCTGATTTAATGGGGGCGTGGAAAGGCGGGGAAATGAAGTAGGAGTGACATCAACCCCAATCCTACCCCAAAAAATTTTGTTAACCATTTCTGATTCATTTAATTATAAATTGGGAGGCAGGGGGGAAAAAAATAGGTGTCTCATCTGTTCCCTTGGCAGTTATAGAAGGATTGGAGAGAAAACTATAGGCTGTAGGCTGACTTGGGGAGAGAATGACTATGAATATATAGCCAGTATATTATGCTCATCAACTTTTCAATAGGTCCCGCAAAAGCATGTTCTCAGAGCATTGTTCTCCAGTTGCCTACATCTTGATTCCATTAGGATGACAACACTAGGCTGGAATTCTGAGCAAGCTGTGATCTGAAGTTGACAGGAGGAGGATGATAGGCTGGAGAAAGTTACCTAACAAAACTGAATAATGCTGTTTTCTCCTGGAAAGGCAGAATGAAGAAAACCTTGAACCTTGGTGTGCTACAAGGTCCCTCTTGTCTAAAATGAGGAATAAACTGGAAATCTACATTCTGTAGACTTGATGGATTGGAGACAAGAAGACTTCACTTCGGTTGTATGTCAGAAAAGCAAGGCAAGAGATTAGAAGAAGGTATTAGAACGTGCGTTTTGCACGAATGTGCACGATCACCAAACCAGTTGTTATACCGGTGGAATCCCACCCCTGCTGGCAAGCCATCATCTGTTCAAAGTTGCCATGTCTCCAGAGATAATCGGTTAGCGGCTGCCTGCTAAAAGAAACCATGAATAGAGGCAAAATAAGATGTTGAATTTTCAAACAGCTGAAACATTTTTGACCCCCGGCTCATACTTCATTCATTTTCTTCTGCTCTCCAATATAAGGAAATGACAGGAAGTTTTGACAGAGGTCTGAAGCCAAGCCCAAGTCCTGGCTGTCTCTTGGGTTACACAAAGGTCCTTGCTCTTACTTTAAAGTCTCTTATGTGCACTGGACACGGTTGGAAGATCATGAAGACCAAGTTATGAAAAGGACAAAATCTATTGTATGTGATTCCTAGGAAATGATATTTACGTGATGGCATATAATCAGTCAACCTTTCAATCTTTCAATCAATCCATCATCAATCAATCAATTAATCCATTTGCATTGGAAGAAAAGCTTGAATTCAATGCTTCCCAAGCCTGCTACTTATCTTAAAAAGTAATCCGTGACATTAATAATTGCTTATAAGGCAGCTCTACTAGTTACCGCTGGGATTTTATTAGGTAGCGGTTAAGACCCTGAGCTTGTCGATCAGAAGGTTGGAAGTTCGAGACTAAGTACCACATGATGGGGTGAACTCCTGTTCTGGCCCCAACTCTTGCCAACCTAGCAGTTTGAAAGCATGCACATGCAAGTAGAAAAACAGGTATCAAATAAAAATAGGTACTAAATAAATAGCTACTAAATACTAAATAGTTACTATTGTTCTAACTGACAGGAAATTTCTCCTTTATTTAGGTTGGTGAAATTTTCTGACAGGGCAATTAATCAGTGGAATGACTTGCCCTAAGAAGTTGTGGGCACTCTAACACTTTTTTTTTAAAGAACAGATTGGACAACCACTTGTCTGATATGGTGTAGAGTTTCCAAACCTCCAAGGATTTGTCTGAAATAGTATAGGGCCGGGATGGCGAATCTATGCCTCGCATGCCAGCCATTGCCCGTTGCTTTTCTGGGTTCCAGCGTGCGCATGTGCGCCAGCCAGCTGGTTTTGCAAGTGCGGGAGGACCAGAAACTGGAAGAGTAGTGCTCCACAGCACATGCATGCACCTGCCAACTGGTCATTGTGCGTGCATGTGTATTAGAAACTGGAAGGTGCACATGTGCGTGCCGGGAAGCTAAGTTTCCGGTTTCCGTTGCTCCTGCGCATGCGCGTCAGGGAGCTGGTCTTTTGGTTTTCGGTGTGTGTGCTCCCATTTTTGCACTTGGTGCCGAAAAGGTTAGCCACCACTGGTATAGGGTTTCCTGCCTGAACAGGGGTTGGACTAGAAGGCCTCCAAGGTCACTTCCAACTCTGTAAATTTTTTTTATTCTGTACCATTTTGGTGGGAAGGTAATAGTGTTCCGTGTGCCTTGGTTTATAGTCGTGCAGGCCACATTGACCATGGAAGCGTCCTCGGACAACGTTGTCTTCCTCGACTTATAAATGGAGATGAGAAAACATCCCCTGGAGTCAGACACAACTGGACAGGAGAACCTTTACCTTTTTTTAAATGCATAGGGGTGTGTGTGTGTGTGTTGATGTGCCCAAGTATCAAAAGAAACATGCAATGTTTCAACAAATTTATTTCATCCCTCCCTCCCCTCCTTCCCCAACACTTTATTCAAACAGCTTGGAGTCAAAGAAGTTGGAAACACCTGCACAATATTCTTACTTGCCTCTCAGCGCTGTATTTTGATGCCCGTGAATATTTATAAGCACTTATGTCACTAATGTTGTTGGCATTGTTAAATCTTGATTGTGGAGTTTGTAAATATTCAAAAGAAGCAGATGTTTACTAATCCCTCTTTACCTTAAAGGGAGGAAATGCAAAAAAAAAAAGGGGGGGGGGAGATTGAGACGGGGGCTGACAAAACCTGTATTCCCAACAGAAACCACTTCAAAACACATGGCTACAACCTGAAGCTTACAAATGGGAAGCTTCCCAGGTCAACATCTGAAACCTGGAATGCATTTATGTGTAAATTGCAATTAATTATCAACATTCTTATGTAACTTAATTGCAAGAACTAAACGGGGAGCTTTTTGCCAGCCTAAATCAACACAACAGAACAGAACAGAACAGGAGATGGCACCAATCATTCCAATGGATTTTCTGTCCTGAATGCATAATCAGGCCCGTTATTTCTCCAAAGGATCCTTCTCCTATGAAACAGGCATCTGGTTTTCTAGTTTAGTTTAGGGCGCTTGATATTTCTTTCTAATTTCTCGGGAGGGCTTTAATTTATCCTTGGAGCTTGGCAGGAGGTCTCTCTCTCTCTCTCTCTCTCTCTCTCTCTCTCTCTTTCCTTTAGATTTTCTCAGCCTTCTGCAAACTCATGTTTCCTAATTTGAAAAAAAAAAAAAATCCCACTGGGAGGAATCTCCTTATATTACCTTCCTTTGAAGGTTAATAGAAGTCAAGCAAGGCTGCAAGACCCTAAAAAGATGACTGACATGTGACTGACAGACCAGGGGTGCACACCTAGTAACTTAACAAGACGGCAGGAAGATCATCCTCCATCCACACGAATTTCAGACTGAAATTTCTTTCTTGGATGAAATAAACGTTAGGATCAACTTTGTTTTCATCAGGTTGATCAGGGGTGGGCTGCTACCGGTTTGCATCGGTTCGAGATGACCGGATGCTAATTTTACAGGTAGTCCCAATGACTGGCTGGCCTCGTCCACCCCTCCCCTCCCCTCCCAGGAGTCCCCACATGGCCCATTTTGGATCCCAGGTAAGTGCAGGTCCTGTGTGGAGGCTCAGGGAGGGTGAAAAATGGGCCTCCCAGAGGCTCGGAAGACTGGAAATGGGCCCATTTCTGGCCTCCAGGGAGCCTCCGGAGCCAGGAGAGGGTGGAAATGGGCCTCCCAGAGGCTCCAGAAAAGCCTCCAAAGCCTCAGGAGGTTGAAAAATGGCCTCCTGGAAGTTCAGGAAGGCCAGAAATGGGCCCGTTTCCAGCCTTTAGAGGGCCTCCGGAGCCTTGGGAGGACGTTTTTGCCCTTTCAGGGGCTCAAGGAAAGCCTCTGGAGCCCAGGGAGGGCAAAAATGCCACCACCCCCGTGGTACAGGAGGCCAACTAGGCCACACCCACCATAGCTACACCACCCTTTGATAACATTTATGAAGCCCGCCCCTGAGATTGATTGAAAATTCATCGCATGAAAAAAAAAAAAATGCAGAGGAATTTTCCTGCATGACACCATCACTTCTACAATACTGGATTTCTGGTGTGATGCTAACACAGATTTTAATAACATTAAATGTCCCCTTGCATAGCCATGCGCACGAGTAGGTGGCCATGTACATTTTCTAAATAAATAAATTTTTTAAAAAATAATTGTTAATGTCACTGTGTTTTAATTATTTTTTCACTTGTTTCTGTGGTTGGTAAGCTGCCCAGAGTCACTCTGTAGGGGAGAATGTAATAAATAAATTTAATACATTAATAAAGAATAAATAAATAATAAAAATGTGGCAGAGACTTCCAAGCCACTCGGGATTATAGGTAGTCCTTGACTTACAACTATTCACTTAGTGACTGTTTGAAGTGATAATGGCGCCGGGGAAAAAAGTGACTTACAACTGCTGGAGCATCAGCATGTTTAGGCCATCAAAATTCGGGTGCCTGGCATATATTTACGACAGTTGTGCTAGCCAGGCATTCTCTAATAACTATTTGTCATCTTCCCAGGCAGTTAATTGTGGGGGGACGGGAACCAGGTTTTCTTAACGATGGTGTGGTTCACTTAACAACCTTGGCAAAAAAAAACTGTCATAAAATTGGAATGAACTGCTTAGAAACTGTCTTGCTTAACAAGGTAGAAATTTTGGTCCCAATTCTGGTCATATAAAGAAAATTACTTGTACTGCTTCTTTAAGAATCGGCACATAGAAGCTACATACATAAACTGCGCATGCCAAAACAGCCTTTTCCCCTTGAGTCCAAAGTGCTGCGCGCCTAGAATAAGACTAGTTTTTACTTTTAAGTGAAAGAAGGCGATTTTAACCGTGCTAAGTCTTGGGCCGATCACTCCGTCTCAGTCCTACAACAGCCAACCTCTTTTGAAATCTTGCCCAGAAAACTGCAGGGGACATATCCAGGCAGTTGCCAGGAGCCAACACGGACTAGAAGGCATTAAAGTCCTTACTAACGACAGAAGCAGAATTACAGAAATGTAATTTACTGTCAGGCAATGAATTGGAAGCAGGGATGTCTCAATAACTGTAGATGTGTTTGTCTGCACCTCCCATCCTTACAAGGCCGGCAGCAGCAGAAGCCATCAGAATGACTGAGTAAAGCTGTTGAGAAACCCCACCTGAATGTAAACTGGCCAGACTGATGGAGTGAAACTGTTGAGAAATGCCACCTGAATGTAAGCTGGCGGAAGGCAAAGAGTGGGTGGTTTTTATGGTGTAATGTTTAGTTGGTCTACTCTCTACAGCTCCGGCGTCTTGCAAAGTTCCAATTCACTCAGTTAATTCACCTGCCCAGATACTGTGGAAAGAACAATGCCTCAATAGATTCTTCTCGTGTGACATTAAATATGACAAGGTTATCATTTAATATACTATCACTCAAGCATTGATTTATGGCCACTCGGAGAAACATCTCATTCTGAATACCCTCCTATTTCCTTGGAATGGTACTTGGAAATAACTCTTACTCTGGCCTATGTTCTCATGGCTCAGAAGAAAAACTTGGTAGAATTAATTGCAAATAAATGTTTACTTTTATTGATCAGATGCTGGGAAGGAAGGAAAGAAGGAAGGAAGGAAGGAAGGAAGGAAGGAAGGAAGGAAGGAAGGAAGGAAGGAAGGAAGGAAGGAAGTTCTAAAGTCACAGTGTACAAACTTGAGAATCTCTCTTCTCTATTTTCTACTCTGTCCTCCAAGCCAGGAGGATTCAATAAATCAATCTTGCATAAATTAAAAGGCATTAAATATCCAGGCTTAGGATGGGGGATATCTGACCTGGCAACTACATATATGGAAAGATTTTTGGAATTGTGGTCAACCATAGACAACACAGAAATGTGGATATGAGTTACTAAAACAAATGAAAAATCTTCAAATCGATAGAGATATAATAATATTCTACTTTGTATCTTAAAACCTTGGACATTCTGTCCGAAAATCATGCTTTAAAAAGGATTCAGACAACATGGGAATGGCTCCCCAAAGGCTAGCAAACATAACCAGGACAGTTAAACTAAAAGTTCTCTAAGGACAGATTGAGAGGGGAGGAAATCATTATTTTGCCTAAGGGAAGATATGAAGCTATCTTCAGACACACAAAGGAAGATAAAAAGGAAGTTAAAATCCAGGGCACACAAAATGGATTTAAGTTTCAGCAAGGCTTATTCTGGTTGAATGTTAGAAAAAAAAAAACTTGATAAAAATAAGAGAAATTCCAACATTGGAATTAATTCTCCAAGAGATGTAGTTTCTCTGAATGTGTCATTCATGGGGCATGTTCTGTTGGGAATGCTTTGATTTACAGAAAAGAGAGCTGTACCCTGATGGCCTAAGTGTTTCGTATAAACTTTATAAATTGTATACCATAAATTTATTTTGTCTAAATCTTAATTGTGCAAATTAATTTGTCAATGTACAAATTCCCTGAAAGCAGTAGCTGTAGGAGAATGTTGCCTAGTCAGGCAATGACTATGAGTGGTTTGTACCTGGGTGGGAGATTATTTTATTGAATAGATAGATAGATAGATAGATAGATAGATAGATAGATAGATAGATAGATAGACAGACAGACAGACAGACAGACAGATAGATATAGGTATAGGTATAGGTATAGATATAGAAATAGATATAGATATAGATATAGATATAGATATGGTATTCAGCTTTGTTCGGGTATTTTCCCACGTCATTATAGTTGTGCTTTTACAGTTGTAGCAACGTTTCGGCAGAATCTCATCTGCCATCATCAGGCTTCTGAATTGCGTTTGTCCGTGAGTCAGACTTTTACAGTAAAATTCAGAAAATACTCGAACAAGGCTGAATACCATTCATGTAAGTACCCACAAAAACTTAAGAAAACATATATAGATCTATCTATCTATCTATCTATCTATATACATATATGAAGAAGATTTGGGCAAACCACATCACACTGTGGCTAAGAAGACCTCATAGAACATCCATGAAGTCACCAAGAATGAAGCCTGACTCACAGGAAACTTATTTTGCTGAGGATGTCTGCTCCCACCGCTAGAGCTCCCTGTATTTAAGATCAGGAACTCTGATACAACCATTCTTTGTGGTTCCTTTATTTTTAATACAGCACAATTAAGGAATGCACACCAGTAATTTCCCAGTAAATGGGGTGAGACAAGAGAAGGGGTCACTGAGTACCATCTGGACTGTCCCCTCCAGACATTCAATTGTTCTTCTCTGATGTTAGGCTGGAAATATATTCTGCATTTTCCCTGCTCCGTTTTTCACCATAGTCATTGTCGTTAATAAAAATGCATTTTTTTTTAACCTTTAGAAGAAAAAACACCATTTGCCTCTGAAAACCTGACTATTCCCATGGCCACAGGGCCAAAGTAGTTGTAGCAATTGAGGATTAGTGTCCTGGGTTGCTAATCTGTGTGGTTTGCTTTGATGTGCATTGTTTTTATGATTGTTTTCAGTTTGAATGCTACCCAAATTTGTGCTGAGTTGAAGCCTTATTAGCAAATAAATAAATAAATACTAGTACCACTGACTGGCTTGTATGAATTAAGAGAGAGAAAGTGAGAGAGGATTGCAGGCCAAAACATATGAGCGCTTGCAGGAACCGGGTTTGTCTAATCTAGTGCAAAGAAGGACTAGGTGTGACATGATAGCAGATTTCCAGTACTTGAGCAGCTGCCACCAAGAAGAGTGGCTCAATCTTTATTTCCACAGAAGGCAAGACACAAAAAACAATGGATAGAAACTGAACAAAGAGAGAAGCAACTGAGAACTCAAGAGACATTTCCTGACAGTGAGAACAGTGGAACAGCTTGCTTTCAGAAGTTGTCGGTGCTGCAACATTGGAGGATTTTAAGAAGAGACTGGACATCTATTTGTCTAAAACAGTATAGGGTCTCTTGCTTGAGCAGGGGGTGGACTACAAGACCTCCAAGGTCCCTTCCAACTTTGTTATTCTGACTATTGAAAGAGTTATGTAAAGAAATTATAAGCACTTCGACAATGGAATTAAAATTAAAACAACAACAACCTGTGGGAAACCGTGGGAAGGCAAATTTTGCTAACGTATTACACAAAGCTTTAAACATACTCTGTAAAGAGATACAAAATTCAATGCACGGCTTTTGCATTTACAGAAACTGTCCCAGCAGTGTGTTACTTTAGACTGACTCACTGAGGCATCAATATGCGTAGGAAACCAAGTTCACTTCCACCCATTGAAAGGACTTTAATGAATAAGTTAAATTAGTAAGGAGGAAAGATGTAGGCAGATTTCAGTGATTCTCAGAATCTTGGAGAAGTTAGAAGATGTATTACTAAACAAATATTCCCATCATTTAGGTTGGGGGAAGGAACTATCAGAGTTACACCGATTTCATTCCAAGCTGAGTATAGATATAGACAACATATTAAAAAGTAGAGATATCACCTTGCTGACAAAGGTTTGTATAATGAAAGCTGTGGTTTTCCCAGTAATTATGTATGGCTGTGCGAGCTGGACCATAAGGAAGGCTGAGCACCATAGAATTGATGCTTTGATCTGTGGTGCTGGAGAAGACGCTTGAAGGTCTCTTGGACTGCAAGGAGATCCATCAGTCAATCCTAAAGGAAATCAACCCATGACTGTTCTTTGGAAGGAGAGATCCTGAAACTGGAGCTCAAATACTTTGGCCACTGTAGGAAATTAGCACTTACCCCTCTCCTAGAAAAATGAGATATTTTAGGAAATATTAAAAGGGTAGAATATTTCCCTTAAAAGGGAGGTAGAAACTCAGTTACCCCACCTTTATCAATGGGCCATTAGGGCCTGGGTCAGTCTATCCTACATAACAAAGATCTACCTCCTTTAGGCAGAGCCATAGTAGGAATTGCTCAAAGCCCTTTAATTACATCATCACCCAGCAAGAGTCAACCAAGCTTGGGACTCAAAAGACAACTTACAAAGTTACCCCTGCATGGCCCCATGGGAGTCTGACAACCAATCAGAATACAAGCTCAAATTCAAAGCCCAACAGAGGGTATAAATCTATCTCCTTCTCTCACCCATGTGCCTTTTTGCCCAGGATCTCAAGCCTTGTGATCCTGTCCACCATTAAACCATCTTTCCAATCAGCCACCATGTTTCCAGTGTCTTTTTCCCCATTTGGAACTGAATCCAGAAGGATATTTCTTCCAACAAATGAGAAGAGAGGACTCCTTGGAGAAGACCTTGATATTGGGAAAGATGGAAAGCCAATGGAGAAGGTGACAGCAGAGGATGAGATGGTTAGATAGTATCATCAGCGCAATGAACATGCATTTGAGCAAACTCTTGGAGACTCTGGAGGACAGGGTGGACTGGCTTGCTGTGGTTGTGAAGAGTCAGTCATAACTTAGTGACTTAGTCACAAGTATAGATACGAAGTGATCTCCTGGCAATCCTTGACCTAATTGTCTTTCATTTGCCACAAAATATGTTGGTTTTCCTCTTCAAAGTAGCCCTCAGAAATCATCATTCTTTCCTCAGGGGGCGGGGGGGGGGGGAATAGGGATCTAGACATTCTACTTGCAGAGAAGATTCAGCAGCAAGAAACCTGAATAAGCCCCAAATATAGATTTTCCCATCATCCATCAGAACTTGAGTTGGAAGGAACGGAAATGTTGGGTTCTTTTAAACTAATATCTGCCAAATGCAAAACAGTGAAAAAGTGAAAGCTACAGTAGTTGGGTTTGCAGGTCATCTTTCTAAAGTTTAGAATTAGAATAATAGAGTTGGAAGGGACCTTGGAGGTCATCTAGTCCAATCCAATGAGAGCTTGTGAGGCTTGTGACGTTTAGAAAGGCAAGTGAACTTTGATTAACTCCCTGTTTCCAAATTTAATGAATGACTCCAGTGAGATCCTGGAAAGTGAGAACTGCAAATCGGTGCTGTGTAGCAAAGAGGGGTGAGGGGAGGGTGGAAGGAGAAAGAAACGCGATCGCCTCTTTGCTGCGAGTGCCTAAGTTGTTTATCAAGGAATGCAAAATAAGGCTCTGCCGTACTGTGGCGGTGTCACTCTGACCTTTGAATGCAACCTTGGATCTCTTCACGCAGCATAACAATGTCTCTTTTGTGCCATGGGTGTTCAGGCCAACAGGAGTCAGGATTTACTGCTCTGGCAATTTCATCAGACTCTGCATACTTTGGGGCTTATTCAGTGAACATTCTAAAACAACAGGCGCTCAAGACGCCAGAACTTGTCTCTTCTCTGCAGCCTCCGATTTTCATTATCGCTTCTTTATCCCAGTTTATTGCAAGCATCCAGGCGGAGGGGAGGGGTGCAGGAGCAGAGGGGGAGACTGTAAGCAACAGCAGAGGAAAGAGAAAAAAACTATGCAGCAAACCGCTGCGTGCATTTGTGCGATCATTCACAGATGGGAATGGAATGGGGTTTTGGACAAGGGTAGGCCTCAAACATTTTAGCAAGGGGTTCCCTGCCCGGTTGCTGGGTGGGCATGGCTACAGGGGGTGTTGCCTAGTTGGCCTCCTGCACCACGGCGGTGCTGGTGGTGGTGCACTTTTGCCTTCCCCAGGCTCCAGAGGTTTTCCTTGAGCCTCCAGGAAGGCGAAAATGACCTCCCCGGGTTCCGGAGGCTCCCTGGAAGCCGGAAATGGGCCTGTTTTCTGGCCTTCCTGAACATCTGGGAGGCCCATTTTTCACCATCCCCGAATCTCCGTGCGCACCCTGCGCTTACTTGCATTTAAAATGGGCCACATGGGGACTCCTGGGAAGGGTGGGGTGGGATGGCAGGGCCAGCAAGGATTGGGATTTGGGGGGCAGAATCTTAGGTAGGGGCTCCCCTGAACCCCTGCGAACCCCCAGCAGTCCACCACTGGTTTTGAATGATTTTATTAAAGCGCAGAAGGTTGGATACAACTAAGGTGACCAACTTTTTTACAATGAAAAGGACACAAAGAAATTGAAGAAAAAAAAAACCAAAGCCACTTGCACACGGTGCAATCTTGCGCACGGTGCACTCTTGCACGTGGCACACTCTCTCAAAAAAAATATCCTGTGTGCAGCACATGCGCCTCATAATTGCATCTCACCTCACTGTACTGAGCCTTGACGAATTGTCATGTCAAATATAAATACGTCACATCACACACAACGGATCGGATGGGCATCGATCAAATACAGAGATTTACAGATTTGTCTTCAAATATCAGAAAGGAGGACATGTAGGAGGACACTTTTTGAGAGAGGACAGAACTTACAAAAGGAGGACTGTCCTCCCTAAAGGAGGACAGTTGGTCACCTTAATACAACAGAACTTCAAAGCAGGAAAGAAAAGGAGAAGAAACAAGGAGGAAAGGAGAAGAATCCACCACCAAGTTTCTTAAAAGATGTATGGGGACAGGATGGAAGTCCTTCCCGTGACAATACCGATTTTCTTGGGGTTGTTTTTAAGTAGGAGATTAAGTACAGATATTTACTGAACACAATTTTTCAGAGATGCTTCCTACTGCAGTGTACTGGCTGGGGAATTCTGGGATTCAACTCGTCTTCAATTTGCCAAGGTTGAGAAACACAGCCCTACTGTGTTTAGTAGAACATTTTATTTTTCCCATAGGGTAGTTGAGGGTCTCTTTCATAATTCCTTGATATCTGTGAATAGTGCACTACTGAACACATCAGCACACTGAGCCATAACAATTTTCCCTATATATTTTTTCCCCTTATAAACCGAACCAGTAATTCAGTGGCACAGATCTCTGACTCTTTTTGAATAGGTAACAAGCAAGAGAGGTGTATTAGGCCTCTGTAAATCTGAACAAATATTGTCTGCTTTCAACAAAGAAAAAGGTCATTTGTGTGTGTGTGTGTGTGTGTATGTAACTTCTGGTGTTATCAAAAACACTGTCCTGTTTTTACAACATTCCAAAGACATTTCTGAGAACATTTTGCTGCCAAAAGCCCACCAAAGTTATTTATTTGTTTGCCAGCTGTTTTTTTTTTTTTTTACAAATAACTCAAATTGAATACTTGCCCCTCCATAGTATAGCATCTATAGCACCATAAATTATTTCACTTTCTAGGCAGAAACTCCTATCATCTATCCTTTTTGTTTGATTGTAGAAAACACACACACAACAGACAAAAAAAAAATCCTTCAAACAAAAATACATTAGTATAAATCTTTGTTGATCAACGTTTCGAGATGTTACAAAAATTATCTAAAGCTTTTGCGTTGAAAAGCTGGGTTTCCCCCAGCAAAGCCGGCTGCTCTATGACTCCGATACTAAGGAAAAATGGCAGGTGGGAATAATGGTGATTTTGCAAACTATGTTTCACAAACAGGGAACATGTGCAACTGTCAGATTCATTCAAATCAACCCACAACATGTGCAGCTCAGACTGCAATATGCATTATAGCCAGCTTCTACCAGATGTATAGGTTTTAACTGAATGAGGAAATGAGGAAACAAGAGAAGTTTAACTGATGGTTAAATTCAACTAAATTAAGAATTTGTGAAAAGGGTAGATTTTTCTCATCGCCACCTAGAAAAGTGGTTGAAAGTTAACATGGTAACAATTCTTTTTTTAAAGCCATCGACCTGAAACTCTATTCTCTATAATACTGAGAGAGATTATATTTTAATGGGGGAAAACCTTCTATGCCCTAAGAAGAAATAAGGTCATCCTTTCACAGATTTTAAATATGCAGCTGCATATAATCTAACCTTTTTTTTTTTTCAAAAAAAAAAAAAGCAAGTAGCTGGTTGAAAGAAGGGGGAAAATGTTAAGAACAGAATAGGCGAAGATGGAATATTGCTGTGGATTCTAACTAAAAATGGAGTTTTCTTTTTAAGGATGATTTGGGAGAATAAATATCACAATAGTACCAAAAATTTGATTGATTTGATTGCTTATTGTACCCTATGACTATTATTAAGTGTTGTACCTTATGATTCTTGACTCTTGACAAATGTAGCTTTTCTTTTATGTACACCGAGAGCATATGCATCAAGACAAATTTCGTGTGTGTCCAATCACACTTGGCCAATAAAGAATTCTATCCTATCCTATCCTATCCTATCCTATCCTAAAAAAGAACATAGGTAAGGTGCTTGCAGAAGGAAACCAACAATCCATTTCAGCAGAATGGATAACTAGGGGTGTCTAGGATGTTGGCAAAAATAATATAGCAACTATAGATCTATCATCTTGATGTGTATGATTCTGGTGGCAACATCTAGCCATTATAGTTCATAACCCCTTAAGATAGTTGTGATGCTCCAATATTTATACAGTATATTTGCTAGGAATCTTACAATAGGAGTGGCTGCCTCTATGGAATTCATAGCAGTGTTCCAATATTTGAGGGGTGCCACAAACAAGGCAGGTCAACCTATTTACTAAAGCACCAGAAGGCAAAACAAGAACCAATGGATGAAAACTAATCAAGGAGAGAAGCAATGGAGAATTAAAGAGAAATGCCCTGAAAATGAGAATTATTAACCAATGAAACAGTTTGCCTTCAGAGGTTCTGGGTGCTCCATCAATGGAGTCTTTTAAGAAGAATGGATAGTTCTTTGTCTGGAATGGTACAGCCTCTCCTGCTTGAGTGGAGGGTTGGATTAGAAGATTCTAAGATCCTTTCCCATTCGGTTATTCTGTTTCTCTGGTTTTTTCCTGGGCTTTTGGGGGTGAAGATAATTCTTCTGTCTGAAGATGCTCCATTTCCCACCTTTGAATCTGATCTTCGTGTACTGGAGCAGTATTTTTACCTCTCTTGCCTGTGAAACCCTCCTGCTTCAACCCTGATTCACATGAAATAATGTTATATCATTTCAGTTACCTTTGTGGTTTTACACTGAAATTTCAAGTTTCACTTTGAGCTCTGTGTAGAAGCGAAGGCAAATCAGTGTGGTCAATGGAAGCTGTAATGGCTGAGTACTTCCTGAGTGATTATCATCTAAATCAGACAAATGTGAAAATTAGAAACAGAAACAGAACCTAACCAGTCTAAACCAATCCAGGGAAAACTCTTAAAGAGGTTTTCTTTTTTTAGATTTCCTGTACATTTCAAATCTTAATGAAAATAGAGAGACCCACAGAGCTTTGCACATAAATTGTGCAGTCATGTATGGTTTTCATTATTACAAAAGAAAATGTGTGTTTTGTAAATAAGTTGAGTTGTTGATCGGCTTGCTGTCTTTGTCACATCACTGTGTTAATTCTAAATAGTGATGGACAGACCTCTCCATAATCCATCATTTGATTATTGATAATTGATATCAAGATTGTTGATAGAGATTTCAAAATTCTTGCACCTTTTCAAAATATTTACTTTTTTTTTTAGATTTAAAAGAACGTACATCTATTATGACATTTTGAAGTATGTTTCAAAGTAGGGAATTGTATTGTTGCTTTTGCCTTTTATTTTAGGGGGCACATGAGATCTTGATAATGCATCTTGGGTGGCATATATAATTCTCTGTTCTTTTCTCTTCTCCACATCACACTGTCATTCGTCATAGTTATTCTTGCTTAATAAGCCATACTGTGCTTTGCTTACCTTGTTTGATTAGCATGGACTTGCAAGTATAGACAGTGGAAATAGGACAAATACTGTAGTATTTGCAATAAAGACATCCAGGTTTTGTTAGTAATTGTGGAAGGTTTCAGATCTGAAGTTTAAAGCTGACCAGTTGGTTGGTTGAAGGCAAGTAAAACGGAGGTTAAGGCAGAGATGAAAATTCATCACGTGACTTCTACATGAGCTCTGAAAGTTGTTACCAAATTATAACATTTTGTTTAATAGAAGGAAAAAAATGAAAGGTATGCCAAACATTCCATCATGCAATTTCTTGACTCTGTATGGGTCATTCTGACTCCAAACAGGCCATTCCAAATCTTCTGGAGGTGGTCCAAGTTAAAACAGCCCATCTCAAGCATTCTCTCCCATTTCAAAGTTGAACCACTTCCAGATCACTTATAAAAGCCATTCTGAGATCAAACAGTCTATTCTGTGGTCAAGATGTTCTGTGGTGGAATGTTTAACAAACCAGGGTTGAGGCGGAAGGAGGATGAAATTGAAATGTAAGTGAAAATGAATTAAATGTTCATGTTTACCCTGATCTCACCTATGGCTTTTAAGAGAGAACCTCCTGCCAATCCATCAAAAGACCAAGCATGATACCTGCAGATTCCATAGTAAGGTAGTGTATTCCCACAGATCAGTGGTGGGATCAAATTTTTTTTACTACTGGTTCTGTGGGCATGGCTTGGTGGGCATGGCAGGGGAAGGATACTGCAAAATCTCCATTCCCTCCCCACCCCACTAATAGATGCAGCTGGCGGGGCCAGTCAGAGGTGGGATTTGCCAGTTCTCCAAACTACTCAAAATTTCCACTACCGGTTCTCCAGAACTGGTCCGAACTTACTGAATACCACCTCTGTCACAGATGTACATTACCAATGAGATTTTTTTCCATTTCCTCCAAAAGAAACGTAAGAGTTAAAACTGCCAACAACAAAGCACGCATGAAAGTGACGGAATTTGTTTCCTCAACTACAGGAACCGTGCAGATGCGGTACGGACAAGAAATGCAGCTCATCAGATGACTCAGGAAACATGATGTGATGACTCTTTACCTATTTTGGAAATGCGACTCGGCTATGCTCAGCTTCTGTACTGATCCTTTCTGAGCAACACCACTAGTTCTATGGAAAGATCTATCTGATAAAGATCTGACTCTTGTCTGATGGTTCAGTATGTAAATGAAGGTTAAAATGAACTTTCAAGAAGTGTTGAAAGTGAAAGAGATTGTATTGGATAGCAAACAACCAATCTAACCCCCCCCTTTTTTTTAAACAAATCCATTCTGTTCTCTTTCCTCAGTTCCCTACCCCAAGCAACTGACGGTTTCTGCCTATCACATTTTCCCTAGATCTTCCTGGATCCCTGCTCTCTTCTTCCCTCATAAGTCAATTTCTTAATGGCTTCATTTTTCACAGGACCCTATGAATTGCCATCTCTATAATCTTTTTATTCAACTTTTGGCTTTTTTTAAAAAAAATGGCTGAAAATATGGTTGCATTTTAGAACATAGAATAATAGAATTGGAAGGGACCTTAGAGGCTTTCTAGTCCAACCCCTGCTCAAGCAAGAGATTCAATACCATTCGGATGTGACAATCACTGACGTTTCTTTTACTGGTTTCACTTTCAGAACAGAATGAAGAGAACAAGGGATTTCTAAGCGTGGGGATAAAAGGCTACCCTTTCCTTCAGGATGTTCTGAAAATATCTGTGTCTGGTTGAGCTTAATAGAGCAATAAGTAATCTCAATCATTCCCTCTGATGTGGAAATTTCCCTGCTGATGCTCCTTTGAAATTCTCTTGTACCGTCCATGAAATTTCATTCAGTGGATTTCTCGCTAGCTGATGTTTTGTGGTGGCTATGTAAAATATTTAACAAACGTCCGCTTCTGACTTTTACATGACCTGCAAAATTCACATGTAAACACATACATACACACACACACACACACACACACACACACCCTTAGGCACATCCAGCACGGCTTTCAAACCACATTTGACTTATTCCTTCCTCCATGTTCTGATCCTACATTAGAAAGGAGGGCATGAAGCGCGAGATGTTTTTAAGCACATGGACATACTAGATACTTGTGTAAATAATAATAATAATAATAATAATAATAATAATAATAATAATAATTCCAAAACAAGCAATACAAAAGTCATTTAGTTTTTCAGAAATATTTCCCTGGATGGATCGTGTCTTAACAGCATAGAAAACCTACGTATGCCTAAAAGCACACACTCACTTTCATGCTCACACACCAGTCCTGGCTCTCATTATTCATGTGCTTGGTTGTTTGAAAACCAACCTCTAAATGTTGTCCCACATTTTCTTTTCACCAGGGAGTTTTTGGGAGCTTTCTGCCTATGCGTCAGTGTACACTTGCCTTCCGTATCGATCTGTATCCTCTCAAACGAATCTTTTTGAGTTGGTTGTTGCAAAAAGGGGAAAGGGGAAAAAAAAACAAAAAACCAACCCTTGTCAGACTGATGATCAGAAAGCTGGATAACTGCTCCCCCATTTGATATTCACGAGGTAATGTCATGCACGTTTTAACATCCTAAATACTGGATCGGGTACAAACACCAACTCTCCGTTCCCTATCCAAACGGCGGCTAGGATTCCTACAGCATTTGGGCGATAGTGAACAGGTAGAGTGCTTTTATCTTTCTAAAAAGGAAAGCTGAGGAGCGGTGAGTTGGGGAGGGGGAAACCTATTCTGTTGGAGGGCTGTCTCTCACTCCCCGATTCTCCATCTGCAAGACTGTGGAATGCCTGGAAACGATTTAAAGTTTTATTGTGGCATTTGAAATCCACAAAGCAATTAGTAGGGGTTTTAAGCTGTATTCTAGGCAATCAAATCTGCAGTCGATAGCACTCTGCAAACGTCAATAGAGCTGCTGGCTGGATAGCCCCTATCTGCATACTTATATTGACAGTTGCTTTGTGAGAACGTAATTTTTTTTTTTTTTTTACAGGAATGCCTCCAATCTCTGCTTCAATCGATAGTATATCGCACGGAAATCCAGAGGCTGAAATTAGGTAAAAGAAGCTAATTGGTGACTAAGCTGTTGGGCCACACATTCTCTGTAAGAAACGAGACAAATTGCAGAACAATAATACTAACCTTTGAAAGAGGCTTTAAAATCTTAACCTCTTTCCCTTTTCCCACCATCAAGATCAATTCAGCCCAAAGAGTTTTATCATTGGGAGGATTCCTCATGGTGCCCCATATATTTCAGTGGGAGGTTTTTGGCAATTTGTATAAGATTTTTATAACATACATTTCTGAGTGAAGCAACAAGGAAGGAGGGAATAACAAATTTCAGATCCCTAGTTCTTATCAAAAATATTTAAGTTTTAATTCTGCTTAGAACTCATGAATAAATTTGCCAATCTTCATCAAGAATCAGTCATGATAACTGGCTGGAAGGGGTGCTCCCCCCCCCCTAAAAAAAGGAAGAAAAAGAAAACCCTGCCAAAACGATGCCAAATTGGAAAATTCCCTTTCCCTGGTAGATCATAACAAAATCACCAAATTCCATTGCAAAGGAATGATGGCAAAACCTGTCTTATAATTTGAAATCTACATCTCTCTCCCCCACTCCAATAAAGAACAGAGTGGCTCTTGATCCCAAGATTGCTTCTTTCCTTTTTCAATTATTTGGCAAATAAAGGTAAAGGTAAAGGTTCCCCTTGCACATCCGTGCTAGTCATTTCTGCCTCTAGGGGGTGATGCTCACGTCTGTTACAAAGCCAAAGAGCCAGCGCTGTCTGAAGACGTCTCCGTGGTCATGTGGCCTGCAGGACTAAACACTGAAGGCGCATGGAACGCTGTTACCTTCCCGTCAAAGGGGTCCCTATTTTTCTACTTTCATTTTTAAATGCTTTCGAACTGCTAGGTTGGCAGAAGCTGGGACAAGTAACGGGAGCTCACTCCATTACGTGGTGCTAGGGATTCGAACCTCCCAACTGCTGACCTTTCAGATCCATTGAGCCACCATGTCCCTATCCAATAAATGGTATTGGCAAATATCATTTAGCAAAAACAAGTCTTTCCTTTGGATATGAGACTTTTTGGAAGTTTTAAAAATAAATAAATTCTCTTTATGAAAAGAGGGCTTCGCAAACATTCCTATGTCTTTGGGCAGGATAAATTTTCACTCAGAAAACCAGAAATGAATGAAACATTTTAGATTGCACTATATGCAACGTTGCATCTTGGCCTTTTGGGTATAACCAAGTGACTGTATACAGTATAATAATAAAAAAAGTTTATTAGTAAAAAAAAAGTCAGAGAAATAGAATTTGATGGCTTCCTTAGTGCAGATTTTTGTTGAAAAACCAAAATGATAATTCCAAGGTTCAGAGACCCCAAATGCTGAATTCAATTCACATAATTCAGATATTCTGCTAAAATGGATTTGTCTTTCTATTGTGTATGCTCATTGTAAATGTGTATATAGGAAATCTATAAATACGAGCTGCATTTTTCTGATGGGATAGTCAAGGCTAAGCAGGATGAAAGTTGCCAGAGATAAAGGCATAAGAAACAAAACAGCACGCTCAAAAGCAATTCTCCAATCTATTCTCCCCTCATCTTAGTGTGTTCTACCCCCCAACTCTCATCATTTCCAACCAGAGATTTGAAAGGGTTATTAGTCCAGACTTCCACCCAGGTTGCACAATCATTGTAATATATGAGAGCAGCCAGAGTATCAGAACTGTAAATAAACATCTGTGTTGATCAGTTCCATCTGTACAGGAGATTGATGGTAATCAATAGTACTGATAGTCAACTAGCTGACTATTGATTTCTGCCCATATCTTACTAATTCTTCTTCTCTAACAGAAATAGGATGTTTACTGTTCCATAGATAGATAGATAGATAGATAGATAGATAGATAGATATGAATATAGATAGATATATTTACATTTATATATAGACAGCCCTCGACCTATGACCTCAATTCAGCTCAACATTTATGTTGCTAAGCCAGACATTTGTTAAGTGAGTGTTGCTCCATTTTACGACCTTTCTTGCCACAGTTCTTAAGTAAATTGCTACAATTGTTCAGTTAGTGACATGGTTCCCCATTGACTCTGCTTGTCAGAAAGACGCAAAATTGGATCCCATGTCCCCAGGACATTGCAACCATCATAAATATGAGAAAGTTGCCAACCATCCAAATTTTGATCACGTGACTATGGGGATGCTGCAGTGGTTTTGTGAAAGAAGATTGTAAGAGACTTTTTTTCAGTGCTGTTGTCACTTCGAATGGTTACTAAACAAACAATTGTATCCCGTTTCTCTAAAAAATATGACCTACCCTGAAAGTAAGTCCTCACTTGATTTTTATACGTGCCCCCCAAATAAGCCCTAATTAAGATCCTGCTCAATTGAGTGCATGGGTAAAAATTAAGCTAGGGTGGGGATAGGAGGATGGAGCTGCCCTACTATTTAACTTTGGACAGTTGTAGCCAGGCCTTGCACACCCTGATACCTGCCTTGCTGGCTCATTTCTTTTGCAGCTGGCAAGGCTTTCCTGAAGGCCTCTGTAGCTGATAACAAAGCTCCGGATCAATCCAGAGTTCAGTTATTGGATGCAGAGGACTTCAGGAAAGCTTTGCCGGCCACAGAAGTAGTAGTTCCTGAAGGCTTCTGACAGCGAAAAGGAGGCCATGGGCGACACGCACAAATGAGGTTAGTCAGTGGATGACATCCCCCGAAAATAAGACCTGGTGCCTTTTTTGGTGGCAAAAAAATATAAGACAGGGTCTTATTTTCAAGGAAACATGGGTAAGTTGAAGACTACCTCTTTATAAGCATATAAATATATAATACAGCTCTGCCTATAAACTAAAGCAGAATTGTTTGCCATGCTGTTTAAAACAGCTTTGGTTAATTCTTCTGCGCTAGGTCACCAAGCTGAATGAGAAGACTAAGGAAGTGAAAGACACTTGATTCTGATGTGAAACTCGTATAAGACGTAATAATATTTGACATTATGTACCTGGATATATCTTCATAGAGTTTCATCCATTTGATTCTTGTTTTCCCAATCTTAACTTGCTTGGTCTCATTTCCACATAAAAGATGATTTTAGTGCACAAAAATATTGACATTCATCCCTCTGCCTATTTCTCCTAGCATATACATTTTAATATCATGTCGTCTAAGACGCTTTTCTTTTTCAGCCAGCAATTCCCTTTAATACAAAGTGTGTTTGAACATTATTTTTCACTAATAGAATACAATATTGTGTGTGCGCTATTCCCTAATACATATCTTTTAATATACCTGGAGAACTGCATCACAAAAGAGCAAATTTCAAAGCGCAACTTAATTCACCTCACCTAGAAGTTCACATCGAAATGGGAACCAAATGAATTTGTCCTCGTTCCTTTAATACTCACAGACAGGTTGAAATAAAACCTTTCTATGGAAGAAGAGTGTATTATTGAAAGGGAGTGGTTTGGGAATGCCAATATGGGATGGGGATAGTGGTTGAGAAGACAGAATACTGGATTAGGTAGTAGCTATTTTGTACCATATCAGATAACTCACTGAGCACAACCAGCAGTATCAATCAAAGCATCAAATGACAATGTGATGATGTGAACACAGCAGTGTTGTGATTACAGGTAGTGCTTGGGTTACAAACATTTGTTTAGTGATGGTTCAAAGTTACAGTGGCGCTGAAAAAATGACTTATAACTGTCCATGGAAATTTTCAGTCATCCAAGTCACCTTGTCCCAAAGGTGCTTTTTTTAAGAGGCAACTTGACTTTCTGGTTTTTCTTTGGAGATGTTTCACTTCTTATCCAAGAAACTTTTTCAGCTCTGATTGGATGGTGGGGTGTTCTGTCTCCCCTTCCCTTTCCCCCAAAAGGTTAGGGATTATACACACACACAAACACCGACAGGCAAGCTGGCTCGAACTTCGCAGAGCCAATCCTCTGTAACTGATAACATTCTTGGCATTCCACTACGTCCTGCCTGCGAAGTCCGAGCTGGCAGCAATTATAAATCAAAGTCTTACTCACACAGAGGGAAATGGATTTTTTTACTTCACAAAGCACAAGGCAGTCCACAAAACAATCGTTCTTCCAACATAGTCAAGAATGAAGTCTAAAGTAAGTTAAACTTTGTCCTGTACAAAGTTTAAGGAAAAAGCACACCCACTTTTATCCCCTGTGGGGTGTGGCTCAGTGACTCAGCTCACTCTCTGACCCTCCCACGCCTCCTATGTTGCTGCTCACGTTTCTTCCTACGACGCTGCTTGGGGTCGAGCCAAGACTCCTCCTCTTTACTCCCTGTCAGGGGCTGCTCCGACATGCCTTCCTCCTGATACATCTCAGGCTGTTCCTCTCGGTTGTCTGATGGAACCTGAAGCATTACCAGGGAGGAAGGCATTGGCAGGGAGGAAGGTCCTGGGGAGGAAGACATTGCCAGTTCCTCCCCCTCATCTTCCAGGTCCTCTTCCTCTGACAGCATAGGCTCGGGAGTCGGGGCCACAACACTGGGGAATGGAAAGTTTTATTCTCCTTGCAGACAGCTGATCATTTGTATTCTTTTAGCGGGTCATTAAGGTCACCTGGAGGTTTATTTTTGTCATCAGGGTGGCTAAATTATATTGGTATCCACATTTGTCCTCTTTTTGTCTTGGAACCCGAGTATGACGTGTCAACCTTGCATTATTTTGCTCGAGGTGGTAGCAAGGTTAATGCCAGTTTGGCGAGAGAGTCTCCTTCCTGTACACTCATTCCACCCTCTTCTCCTGCTTTCAATTGCCTTGTTTTTGCTCAGCTTAAGGCTGCCCTGGCCAAATGCAGCATGCAAGCTTTTAATTGTGCCCAGAGGCAGGACAACCTCATGGAGAAATTGAAGCAACCAGCAGAAGGGCTCAGAAAACAGCTGTGTTCTGGGAACACGTGCGGAGCTCTGGAATTCCTCTGTCAGCACCTGCACACGCTTAACACTGAGTTACATGCCCGGCTCACATCTGGGATTAATCAGTGCTCTTACAGGAATTAATACTCCTTAAGTTATTTTTTATTTTTATGGTACCTGCAGGAACATGATGCTATATTAAAAAATCCACAATGGAGAAGACTTATGCAGCTAAAGGCAGTGGTGCTGAGGGGAATAGGCGCCTCCGTTTCTTTTGCCAGTAATGAATTGTTTTAATATCCCCAACATTCAACATTATTTATTATTATAGTCTAATAGAGTTTTAGTGAGTAACTGATTCTCCTCTCCTTTTAACCTATTCTTTTTTTCTCCAACTCTGTCCTTCACTGTAAAATCCTAGCATTTGTTGAAAGTGACCCGGCTCTGGCCCTCAGTGGTTTATTCATGTTTGAAAGTTCTCAGGAAGCTCACACAAAAAAATCATGTTAATAAATGTTGCATTGTTTCAGCAGAAGTATTTGTTTACATCTCTGCCCCACGGCAGGAGAGTCAGTTCTGCCACGTTAAGCATTTAGACTAGATTTTTATGCTAATTGTCCAGAAGGAAATCAAATTATATTGCATGCTTATTTTTCATAGCTTAGGTCCAAATAGGCTTAGAAGCATGTTTGAATTTAGTGTATGATGGGCCTGTTCAAACCTAGAAAGTGTTGCTCATAGCTTGGTGATCATTTTATTCAAGCTATTTATGAGCCGTGGTGGTGCAGTGGTTAGAATACGGTACTGCAGGCTACTTCTGCTGACTGCTGACTGCATTTCGGCAATTCAGTTCTCACCGGCTCAAGGTTGACTCAGCCATCCATCCTTCCAAAGTGGGTAAAATGAGGACCCAAATTGTTAGGGGAAATATGCTGGCTCTGTAAACCACTTAGAGAGGGCTGGAAAGCACTGTGAAGCGGTATATAAGTCTAAATGCTATTGCTATTTCTATCGCTGCTCCAGAAAGTTCCCAGGTAAGACTGCAAAAATCATAAATGGAAGACCTTAATGCTATAGCTGTTAGGTGTTGCTAAGAAAACTGGAAATCAAAGCCCACACATTTGCAAGGTGCCCAGTTTGTCAATCAACGATGACTGATTCTTAGAACAGGGAATGGGCAATTATAGTCTCTTTATGACCTAAGAACCATGCTGGCTCAGGAACTCTGGGAGTTGAAGTCCACAGGTCATAAAGGGTCCATAGTTGTACATCCTTAGAAACAGTATGGATGAATATGAAGTTTATACATACAGCAATAACATATTATATGTCTATAATCTGTCTTTACAATATTTCACTGATTGCAGATATAAGGACCAATACAGTAACTCCACCAGAAGTGTTATTCAGCAGGTTCTGACCAGTTCTGGAGAACCGGTAGCAGAAATTTTGAGTAGTTCAGAGAACTGGCAAATACCACCCCTGACTGGCCCCGCCCCCATCTATTCTCTGCTTCCCATTGAGTCCCAGTTGATTGGCTGGCTCTTCTTTCATTGCGCAGGAGAACGGAGCTGGAAAGCAGGTTAGCGGGGTGGGGAAGGAATGGGATTTTTCAGTATCCTTCCCCTGCCATACTCACCAAGCCACATCCACAGAACCGGTAGTAAATTTTTTTGAATCCCACCACTGAACTCCACTATCTAATTACAGACGTGGTTGAGGAGTCTGGGCAGTATGTCCCTTGTTCCTCGACATGCATGAGGTAAATGATTATAGTTCTCTTTGGTTTTAGATCTCCTAAAGAGTTCCTTTTAATATTTAAAGTGCTACATGGCTGGGTTCCAGGGTGCTGTCCAAGATTGCTTTCTACTACAATTGACCCACTCAACATGTGCTTGTTGTTTGTGGCTTACCCCGTTTATGAGGTATCTGATACTTTAACTTCTGTGGTGGCCTCTACTATGTAGAATAGCCTTCCCCTGGAAATTAAATTAATTCCCACTCAATTACCTTTTTGGAAATTAATTTAAATGCTTTGGGAATTAATTGGGGTAGACTATCTGTTGGTTTTTGCCCCCAAAATTTAACTATGGTTGTGTGTTTCCATGATTTACCATGCATGTTTTATTTTTTGTTTTGTTCTGTTTTTTAACCGTACTACGCAACTCTAAATAAAGCATATAAGGGATGCTTGCAATCTTTATTTTTTAATTTGGCTACTACTTGCTGAAAATAAAGGAAATTAATAAAAAGTCACCGCACGTTCAACCAGAGCTTATTTTCTTTAAATGGCTTGTCAATTCAAAAGATGGGCCAATTCAGAAGGGATAGTCCAAGGGGACCCAAACAAAAATATCATTTTCCCACCAAAACGCAAAACCCTTTCTTTCTTCTCTGTACTGCTACAATATTTCCCTGCACCAATTTTCTCTTCTCATCTCTTGGAAGTCTTCATAATATGGCCCTTGCGTCCTGTAATTTGTCATTTCATTGACTTTGCTAGCCTGTGCCAAATTTCCTTCAGGGCATGACAAAATGATGCTTACATTAAACTCCTTGATTGGCCCTGATTACTGTTCTATTACACTAAGCCAAAAACTCTACAGTCCTTTTCCTGAGCTTTGTTTTTCTCAGCTCAGTCCTACCTTTTCTTCAGTTCCTCCAGGCAGACTGCTGTAGAACGAATAGAAATATCGTTCCAGGCAAAACCAATGTGTTTCCTTCTACCTGAAGTGAAACAGCAACTATTTTGTTTCAGGTTTATTTGTTTTTTTAAAAAAAAAGTTTTTTATTTTAACAACAATAAGACATACAACATAAAACATAAAAACATACAATTATACAATTATTGATTGATAATATGAGTTATTATGTAATATGTATGTATTATGTAATACTAGCGTTTAGGAAATGGATGCACACAAAAAAAGTGGTAAACCAACCGATACACTGTTTGTAAATTTATGAAGAAGGAGGTTTATTTGTTAATTAACTATTTAGCGTGCCCAACTCAGTCCAACATACAATGAGTCAGTTAAAAGTAGAATACTACCAGGATCATATAAAACAAATCCAACACTATGGAATCAAGCATTCCTCGAGGAGAATATCAGCTATTTTAACCCAGTAACCATTCCCAATTAGCAAGCAAAAAACAAAAAACAAAACCACACACACATAACAACAAATAAAACGCAGTTTGTAGCGAAGAATTTGGGAAACACAGAAATTAACTTCCTTGGATAGCAGAGGTGACTAACAATCAAGTAGTGGAGTGCGTAATACCAAACATGCCACTAGAAAGCAAAATCGCAAAACTGTGTCTCATTTACTTTGGCCACATTACACGGGGAAATGTACTGGATGAAGCAGTTATGTTTGGAAGAGTTAGTGGCAAAAGGAAACCAAGCTGCCAAGGAACAGAGTGGCTGGACACCATCAAAACTGACACCAGTCAGGGCACAGAACAACTCAAAGAAGTAAGGCAACACTGGAAGCTGTGGAGAGACGATTTCTAAACTTACTAATATTGAAATATATGATAGATTGTTTTGAGAAGCATGAATTTGATAATGTCACATGGAATTACCAATCAAATAGAGAAAAACCCTATGTTTGTTTCTTCTCCTGTTCCCTTTGACCAAAAAGAAGACAAAACAGAGATCCAGTTGTACAGAGGATGTTAGTTTTCATCCAACTGTAGATTTGAGCTACATGAAATCCCAATTTTATTATCTCCTAGGTTTAGATCTATGAAATTAAAAGACACTTACTCATTGGGAGGAAAGCTATGGCAAACTTAGACAACATATTAAAAAGTAGAGACATTACATTGCCAACAAAGGTCCATACAACAAAATTATGGTTTGCCCAGTAGTAATGTATGGCAGTGAGAGCTGATCCATTCAAATTGTGGTGCTGGAGAAGACTCTTGAAAGCTCCTTGGACTGCAAGGAGATCAATTCAGTCGATTTTAAAGGAAATCAACCAGAGGTGGTATTCAGCAGGTTCTGACCAGTTCTGGAGAACTGGTAGTGGAAAGTTTGAATAGTTTGGAGAACCGGCCAATTCCACCTCTGACTGGCCCCACCCCATCTACTCTCTGCCTCCCGAGTCCCAGCTGATTGTCTGGGTCTTCTTTTGTTGCCCTGCACAGGAGAATGGAGCTGGAAAGCAGGTTAGTGGGGTGGGGAGGGAATAGGGATTTTGCAGTATCCTTTCCCTGGAGTGGGGAGGGAATGGAGATTTTACAGTATCCTTCCCCTGCCATGCCCACCAAGCCATGGCCACCAAGCCACTGAACCAATAGTAAATAATTTGAATCCCACCACTGAAATCAACCCTGACTGTCCTTTGGAAGGACAGATCCTGAAAATGAAGCTCAAATATTTTGGCCACCAAATGAGAAGAGAGGACACATTGGAAAATATCCTGATGTTGGGAAAGATGTTGGCAAAAGGAGAAAAGGGGATGCCAGAGGATGAGATGGTAAGATAGATTCATCAACACAAACTCTGAGAAACAGAGGTGGACATGGGAGGGGCCTGGCATGTGTGATCCATGAGTCAGACAAAGCTTAGAAGACTGAACAACAACAAAGGTTTAGGTCTATGACAGGATTCTTTTGAACCCCTAGCATCTAGCAACAAAGTTGGGGTGATCAATGCACATTCTCAAAAAGTCAATACGATCCATTAGCAAGATCCTGATCGCTTACTCAGGAAGGTGCATCCAGCTAATTTTCTACATTTTCATCAAATAAGTCCTTTGTCAATCAGAAGAAAAACACGGTTGTGTAGAACCTTAAACTGTATATCGGATATTAGATTCCCCCTGTTTTATGATATATAAGCAGGGAATCATCTCACTACAAAGGGAGAAGGGGCTTTAAGCAAGCAAATGCTTTTGGAAGGATTGAACAATATATTCTGAAACTTCTGTGATTACAATCACAGAGAATCTCCACCAGAATCTGAAGGCCCCTTTGTCTGAAAAGTAGAAAAATCCCACACCATGTGTAAAATCAAATTGCTTTAAATCTTCAAAACTCTCTTAAAGCTATGAGCTGAGCTTCATCTAGCAATTCACAGCTGGGATACTTTTCTTTCAAAAGAACAGTCAAGCAGATTATTTCCAAATATAATATTTGCTACCCTGCTATCTCTTTTAGAGGATATAAAACTGCAGGGATATTAGTAACTCTTATATTTCCTGCACCACTGGTGAGAGTTCTTATGGGAGAACATTTTAAGACACAGACACCAACCTAAATAAACCGAATCCACATTTTTCCTGAATAGGGGATGAAAAATAAAAAAAAAAGAGATCCCTTGGTTATTCCCACCATTTTCTTTCTCAAAGTTTGCAAGGCATAATTTAAAAGAAAGATACATCTTGGCAAACAATTGGGTCAAATGATTTATTCAAGGAAAAGGAATCTACTTTAAACAAACGAATGAACAAACTCTCACATCCAATCAAAACTAATCAGAATTAGAAGTCGGAATAGAGCTAGAAGGGACCTTGGAGTTCTTTTATCCAACCTCCTGCTTGGGCAGGAAATCCTGTTTCATTTTAGACAAATGGTAGTCCAACCTTTTCTTGCAAACTTCCAGTGTTGGAGCATTTACAACTTCTGGAGGCAAGTTGTTCCACTGATTAATTGTTCTAACTGTCAGGAAATTTCTTCTTAGTTCTAGGTTAGTTTTCTCCTTGATTAATTCCCACCCATTGTTTTTTTGTTCTGCCTTCTGGTGCTTTAGAATATAAATTGACCCCCTCTTCTTTGTGGCAAATACTAGAATCCTGCTGTCATGTCACCCCAGTCCTTCTTTTCTCTAGACTAGCCATACCCAATTCTTGCAACTATTCTTCATGTTTTAGTCTCCAGGCCTTTAATCGTATTAGTTGTTCTTCTCTGCACTTTTTCCAAAGTGTCAACATATTTGCTGCATCTGTTAGGTGCCCATAATCTGTTAAGTGTCAGATGAAAATTAGAAATTAGAGATAAATGACTGAAAGGAACTGTCATAAGAAACCAGAAGCTACAATACCTCCATTCTACTACAAGGGCTGGTAATGTGATTGCAGTGTTCTCAGAAGGCACCTTCAGAACCTCCAAATTACGTTTTGTCCACAAAATATCACAAAACATAAACACATGAACAACTCTTGTAAGGTTTGGCAACCTTCTAAAATGAAAATTCTGAAATCTCAGAAGGCACCAAATCTTGCGTGAAGATGAGAATCCAGAAACTTCTGAAGATGAAGTTGTCTCCAGTGAATCTGGAGAGAAAGATTCATGAAAAGATGACATGAAAAGAAGGACTAGGGGTGATAGGATAGCAGGGTTCCACTATCTAAGGGGCTGCCACAAAGAATGGGGGGCGGGGTCAACCTATTCTCCAAAGACCTGAAAGCAGAACAAGAAACAATGGATGGAAACTAATCAAGGAGAGAACCAACCTAGAATTAAGGCAACCTTTCCTGACAGTGAGAACAATTAGCCAGTGGAATGGATAGTCTCCAGAAGTTGTAGGTGCTCCAACACTGGAGACATTTTGCACGTTTCTTCCATGCTCTATTGTTTCCCCTGCTAGAAATGTCCATTGTGTTCTATTAATGGACCTACGTATTATGAAGATTTTGATAAATCCAACACAAATGCACACACACACACACACCACACGCACAAACAGCAAATTATCAGAGGTACTTTTTAACATTATTCTGTCAACAGACATGAAGGCAGAAAGTGCTGCTCTTTATGCCTTTCTCCTTGCAGGACTCATTTGTTTCAGATCGCTTTGCTGGAAGATTAAACAAAATATTTTAAAAATTATCGGTACTGGAGAAGATTTCTCCTTCTTTCCCTCTAAGCAGCACACTTAAGGTTTCCTCTCTATCTGCACATTGCATCTGCATCTATCTCCAAATTTTATTCCGCTTCTGTTCTTTCCCTTGGACAGAAACGCAGCAACCTGAGTCGGGAAGGATCGCCAACTTGCTAAATTGGCTGGTTATTTGCTACAGATAGGCAGAGAAACTTTGCAAAACCATTATAGAAAACCGACGGATCTGCCCATAAAGCATGAGAATGTTCCTTCCCCTGAAAATACCCCAGTGTTCATTTAATTTAATATTCTCTATTGGTAGAAATAAATTAAAAACGAACAAGGCTTGTTTAGGCCTGCCTCTTCTGCCTTTGAATAGCAACTGCATATTAATTTATCAGGATTCCCATAAATTATAATTAGCCAGGAGGATTAACAACATAAATCCTTGAATTTAAAACCAACCTGCCCCACTCTCTCTTCCCTTTGCCCTAAAGTGAAAAGGAGCCCATAAAAACTATCACGGCTGTTTGATCCATTAAACTCATGAGACATTCTTATTTCAGCTTAGCTACTGGAGGTACGTTCGTTAAATCTTTTTAAAGTTACAGTAGCCTGCCTGGAATTGAAATGCTCACACTGCAGAAAATGGTATGTTTAAAATGGCTGGGTTTTTCTCTCTAGAGCAATAGTGACTGAGGACATAAATAGTGCTTTAGAAATCTGGGGAGGTTAGGGTTTTTTTTTTTTTAAGATTTTTTAAAAAAGAAAGTTGGTATTTTTATTTAAAAGCATCTTCTTTAAATCACATCACAGGGATCAAACTCAATGCTCCTTGTTTCTCCCAAAGAAAGAGAAGTCATCCGAGGCTAAGAAGGAGCAGGATGAAAGCATACCCTCATTCATTTGGATCAAAGGATGCTTTGCATTATTTTATAATCCCACAAAAGTCTGATATTAGCTAGGGGGCAAGATAAAAAAATACTGGTGTTTATCTAGGATGGAAAAGCCATGGGAAAAATGCAGTACTTGTTGCCACTTTGATGGGCAATGTTAATGAAGTGGGGTGGATCAAAATAATGCGTTTTTAAAAGGCAGAGTTGCAGTTTCCATTTGTGTAAGGGGATACTTTTCTGCAATAAATAGTAAGAAAAACGCACAAGCAAAAACAACAATAACAACAACCCACCAGTCAGGCGGGTTGCATTTCTAGGCAGCGCAGCCCTGGAAATTACTGTTCTATGGATTAACATGTGACAACACACATGAAATGATATGATTAAAACATTCTGAACTATAGAAACCATAAAACCACTTGGCCATGAAAATTGCTGGATGTTGTTTTCAGCAGCTCCCTGAATTGTAATAAGATTGGTGCATGCTTTAATTCTGGAGGGAATGATGTTAATTACAAATATTTAACCGGGTCAGCTACAAACCAGGTAGGTGAATTCATTTTTTCCCCTTTGGTTGCCTTCAAGTCACTGTTGACTCCTGGTAATTGCCTGGACAAGTCCCTGCAGTTTTCTTGGGAATATTTCAGAAGTGATTTGCCATTGCCTGCTTCCTAGGGCTGAGAGAAAGTGTCTGCCCCAAGGTCACCCTGCTGGCTTTGTGCTAAGATGGCACTAGAACTCATAGCCTCCTAGTTTCTAGCCTGACACCTTGTTAAACTTAGTTATTTTTTTTTTCCATGGGTCAGTGGACAATATGAACCCAGCTTGTTGGATTAATTTATGGTTCAAACCCAGACAAAGGTTAATTCTGTAAGTAGGTTAAACATCGTCTGAAAAACAATCACTAAGTAGAAAATATTCCAAACAAGACAATCCTAAAAAGTCAAACATACCTTTGCATGTATTATGATGCATTAACAGTATTAAAACAGACACATAAGAATTGCAAACAAGATCAGGAGCAGCGGTGGGATTCAAATAATTTGAACAACCGGTTCTCTGCCCTAATGATTTCTTCCAACAACCAGTTTACCAAATTGCTCAGAAAGTTAACAACCGGTTCTCTCAAACGGGTGAGAACTGGCTGAATCCCACCACTGATCAGAAGGGAATAAAAGAATAACAGAATTGGGAGAGACCTTGAAGGTCTCTAAAATAAAGAAGATCTAAAATAAACTTGGTTTAGACAATATTGGCTATAGTACTAATATTATTACTACTACTGCCAATAATCTTTAATGCCATCCAACAACATCTGTCTAACTTGGGTCCTTAGGAAGGACTATATAGTGAGCAAAAATGCCAAATTCACTCAAAACATTTGGCTGACTGTTTGGCAAACAATCTAGTAAAAATAAACCAAAATGAAAAACATGTCTTGTGGAAGGAGTCACACAACTGGCTGAGTTTATTAAGGTCCAGTCCTTTCACATAAATATCCATTTTCCCTTTTCTCCTTCCCAATGCTACTGAATCCAATGTCGTAATTTAACAGGAAGAGTCTGGTGCTGTAATGATTAAACAAGAGGAAAACTAGACTGCTAAGTCTGCCGAATACCAGAAGGCAGGACAAGAAACAATGGATGGAAACTAATCAAGGAGAAAAGTAACCAAGAACTAAGGAGAAACTTCCTAACAATGAGAACGATTAACCAGTGGAACAGCTTGTCTCCAGAAGTTCTGGGTGCTTCATCACTGGAGGTTTCTAAAAAGAGACTGGGCAGCCACATGTCTGGAACGGTATACGGTCTCTTGCTTAAGCAGGGGGCTTGATTAGAAGGCCTTCAAGGTCTTTCCCAATTCTGTTATTCTTTTATTCCCTTCTGATCAGTGGTGGGATTCAGCCAGTTCGCACCAGTTTGAGAGAACCGGTTGTTAACTTTCTGAGCAATTTGGTGAACTGGTTGTTGGAAGAAATCATTAGGGCAGAGAACCGGTTGTTAAATTATTTGAATCCCACCTCTGCTTCCGATCTTGTTTGCAATTCTGCTTTAAGAAGATTCAGTTAGTATTCTACTGCTGCTAGTTGCTTATGTCTAAAGAAAAGGCAACAAGAAAACTGATCCCTCTGGCTTAATCATAACCATCATCATCACCATCATTTGAAGAAAAAAAAGAAGTTCTCCCATTTTAAAGCAGACCTGAGAAGAAACCTCTTTCGGCCAGATCACAAGAAATGAGAGGTTTGGGCAGACTTCGGGGCACTGAGCATTCTTTACCCCTGGGCATTGCTGGCTGGGTCTTTGGGGAGTGGCCACTTGCACCATCTGGAGACTCCCAGCCTTGCCAGCCTCAGGCTAAGGGGATCCATTTTGTTTGACAAGACCAGGTGGGAAAGCAGGGATCGGTGATGCCAGGAGAAGAAAGAACAGGAGACGCAAAAGAAGAGAGCAGCAGCGAAGAGGCAAATCCATTTGCTACCTGGAAGGAAATATAGCGGCAATAGTAAATTCGATTGCCCTCGTTTCCAAGGGGAGAGCTAGCAGGCATTTCACGTGAGGCCTGGAAAGTGCTCCCAAGTTCTCCTTCTCTGCCAGCCCCGTTCCTGCTCCGTTAATTATTTTAATTGCAGCAGCCCAATGCCAGTGCACTGAATTACCCCCTCAGGCTAAGGCTGCTTAGCCAGGAGGTACTGAATTAAACTGTCAGAATAGGCAGAAAAATGGCAGCGGTGCCTGTCAATGGTATTTGTTAAGAGACGCGGGTGAAGCTAAGGGACTTATATAGCGAAAGACCTGCTGAGGCAGAAGTCGCCAATGCACAGCCCTGGAACTAATGGATTATTCGGAGGTGTTGTTCTACTCCATTGGCCAAAGCCAACAAGAACAACAACAACAACAAAAATCTAGTAATATTTTGGGGCAATTTGTTCTTTATGGCCAGGCTCATAAAAAGGCCGGTTTAAAGCTATAAAACCCTTAGTTCTGACCAATTATATCCCTGGAAGGCTCATCATTGGGCATTGCTGGCTAATCTTAATCAGGGAGATTAAAGCTTGCAAGGAAGGTCCGTGCCTTATTCAAAACTTTGAGAAGGATATTCTATCAGGGTAGCAAAACAAGCCTGAGGTGGCTTAAGAAGTTAAATCCATAAAAAGATCCTGTAAATTGTCGGGGTGGGGGGGGGGGGGGAGAGAGAAAAAAGACTTTCCTTGATTCTTAGGAGCAATAATTCACTGGAAACAATAATTGGCTTTGAAATAATAAATGTATTTGATTTCAATCCTAAAACAATCCTATACCTGTGCAAGAATCCAAGCAAATAAATATTTTGAGCTGCAGCTTGAAGTATGGCCTCGATCCTTTGCACCTGACATAACTATTCATAGTAAAGGAATTCTCCAGCAATTCAGCCAAATCCTCAGCAAGAAGTGTTCTATCATTGCTTATCCTGGAGAAGGAAACTCCAAAAACAAGAGGCCATTATGAAGATGGTCCCTGAATATTTGTACTTCAATCCCTCCAAATCTATTCATATTTTTAAACAGATAGAGGGACTTTTCTCCAGAATTTCCACTAACCGAGAATATGCACAAGTAAGATAAGGCGCGTATCCATTTCACAACCTTTGTTACGAACCACAATGGAGACAGATATGTGGGTATATCTGGTGTATTTTAGATCGTTTTGCATTTCAGAAATATTATTGAATCTCAGAAAGAAAAATCCAGCCCATATAAAATTATACATTTCATGCACATTATGTACTCATATATCCTAAAATTGCATGACCTAAAGGTCTTATTTTTGTCTGAACCAGATTCAGATTGGATGTAGGATCCCCGGAAAAGACATCATGACAAAACTGAGGTAACTACACAAAGAAAAAGAGAGAGGGTCTCTGCTGATGGGAGTGTACAAGCAGTCTTAGAAATCAAGACTATCTATCTATCTATCTATCTATCTATCTATCTATCTATCTATCTATCTATCATCTATCTATCTATGTGAAATACCACTCACGCATCATCACAAAATCTTCAGAACTGTAAAGCCATAAAACTTGGCACATATGTTCCTCTCGACTTCTAGGTGCTCACTAAGAAAGGATTTTTCTAAGTGACCATTGGAGCATTAGTATTTCCAATATTATTAACATGCTCTGATGCTAAGGAGTTCTACTCCCCCTCCCCACCTGAAAAGAAATCTGTTCCAAATGCAAAACACAAGCAGAGCAGAGGAGTTTCAGTTTCAGCTTTAGTTTCACAGCACCAAGCAGGTTTAGTACAGAACAGTTCAGCTAAGCCACGCCCAGGTTCCTTGCTGTCTCCTTCTTGCTCACACAACAAATACTGTTTCAGTTTCCAAACAGCCCTCAACTGTCTCACACACTGACAGGACACTGGCTAGATGAATACTGATGGATGCTGGTAAGCAGAGGCAGAATCCCCCCCCCTTATTTTCCTCCCCAAAACTAAGCCCAACCACATAGTTTTGTAGCGAAGCATGGGTATCGAGCTAGTAGTTCAATATATTCAGCCACTCTAAAACAACTTGTGCCATGTGCCCCATTCATTCAATTAATACTCTCTGAGTAAATGCACTTGTTGAAATTCTATTAAGTATTTTCATATCATCATCTCAGCACTCATTTAAGTGTGTTTCCACTAATAAAAATATAAGTTCAATAGAGGTTAATGAACCACTAATTCACTCTTTTAACTAGCTCATTTATGTAACATATAGCCCTACTTTCACACAAAAGAGGCACTGATCAGTTAATAGGAAAAAAAACCCATCAAAGATCTAAAACTAACTTGGTTTATGCAATCAGTTCTTAATCTTCATAAATCTCCCTTCTTTTCCCTCCCGGCCCCCTCTGTCTCTCCCCTTCTCCCCACTCACTTTAGCGGGACTACTTCCAGAGGAATGGCTGAAAAAATCCAGAATATGTTATTCCCATCAAAAATAAATATAAACCTCTTGGATTATTGCAACATCTATTTATGAAAGATATATAGATGAGTGTAGAGAATAAGCCTGGTATGTGAGGCTAGGTATTTTGACATGAATGATGTGGACAGACAAAAAGGATAGGAAAACTACAGGGAAGAGCGGGTCAAAGAGAACCCAAACTATATGATCTACTTACACTCATAAACCTGTGTGAAACTAAACGGGTTTATTTCCCAGTCAAGTTATGCATCAGATTGCCATATCTGAGCTGGTAATTACTGTAATTTTTGCAACCCAGATGCAGCTTCTTGGTTATGAGGTCGATCACTTAATTCTTGAGCTCTGTTCAATATCTCATTTCTGTAAAAGCAATGAATCTAAGTGTGGAATTTGGGATTCAAATTTCACTGCCTTGTCCGATTGATGTGGAGAATCTTCAGAAATTTGTTAGCCTCACTTCTTCCTGGCAAAGGACCACCACCAATTATTGGAGTCCTCCAATCAGAACCAGTAAATGGTACCAATTTTGTTCCCACAATGACTTCTGATGACACTTGGAGGCTATGGAGATTGTCAGTCACCCAGGTCTTGGTTGTCCCAAAAGTGCTTTTTCAAGAGGCAACTGAACTTTATTTTTGTTTTTTTCTTGACAATGTTTTGCTTCTCATCCAAGAAGCTTCTTCAGTTCTGTTTATTTCTTCAGAACGGAGGAAGCTTCCTGATGAAAAGCGAAACATCTTCAAGGGAACACAAAGAAAGTCCAGTTGCCTCTTGAAAAAGTACCTTTGGAAGGAAGCATCATGCAAAATTAAAAATGGGTCATTTTAATTTTTTTATTGGGATTTCGAAATAGTGTATGTGGTGTGAAAATTTTAACAGTGGTCGTTGTTAGGTATAGCCTGCTGGGGCATAAATTAACCCCAAAGAAAATCAATTATAGGCATTTTCCTATGTTCATGCTAAACATGATCTTCCACCGATGAATGTTTCAAAACCTACGGTTATACAAGCTGAATATGGACGTGGGGTCTCTCTGCATTTTAGAGACCACTAAACTGTCAAGGTAGCGAGAAATACAAACATTCAGCATGATCAGGTCTTGAGCACAAAGGGAAAATCCAATTACAAGATGCTGAAGAAGCAACTACAAAGATTATCTCCTTTCCAAGTATCTCTGGGTGAAAAATCCAGAGGTGTTTTTTTTTTTAAATCTGTAATTTATTATATCAGTTTTGAATAGTTTGGCTGACATCAGTGAGATTCCCTGCAGAATGTACTCAGTGGTCAAAAGTAATGCTAACTTTGACCCAATCAAAGTAAATTATAGCTAACAATTTAAGTAAATTATAGCTAACAATTTAAAATTGCCTGCCTATTTCTAGAAATATAGCCTTCTCTAATAATTTAGCACCAACTGGCATAGGTACTTTAAGGCAGAAAGGTTTCCAAAATTCCAACTCTTTTTTTCTTTCTTTCTTTGAAAGTGGAAAGGAAGGAGGAAAATTTAAAGGAATGCCAATCAATCTCTTTTGTCAGCAGTCAGAATCATGAATATGCATGGAGATGAATGGATCAATTTGGAAGGAGCTCGTTTACAGTAAATACGCAAAGTTCAGCCATATGTTTAGCCGGTGCTTATTAAAGTGGCTTGGAATGTAGTCTGACCTCTACTATAATAAGCAAGTTAAAAATAATTCAAGTGAGCTTGTAAAAGAACCAAAGACTAATGCCTGCACTTTGTTGGGAGTTCTCCCAACCACTTCCATTTTGGCAGAGAAGACAACCACTGCTAACCTTACCTCCCTCCAGGAAGGAAGCAAAATCTGTGTTTTAACAGATTGCTTCTTTTGTTTCCTAAAAATATACGTGTAGTGGTCCTTGACTTACAACCACAATTTTACATGACTTTCTTGCCACAAATGTTAAGTGAATCACAGCAATTGTTAAGTTAGCAAGGTGGCTTCCCCATTGATTTAGCTTGTCAGAAGGTCGCAAAAACTGATCACATGACACCTGGACCATTGCAACCATCATAAATATGAGTCATTTGCCAAGAGTCTGGTTTGGATCACATGACTATGGGGATGCTGCAATGGTCACAAGTGCGAAAAACCATCATAAGACACTTTTTCAGTGTCATTGTAACTTCGAATAAATTGTTGTAAGTTGAAGACTATTAGTATACTACAATTGTCTACCAGTATTACCCTACAATGCAATACAACTCCATCATTCCTTGCTTCCAAGTTTCCTTTCTCTCCACAAAGATGATCTAAGATGTTTATCTGTCCTGAATGTTGGAATCTCCACTGACAAATATCCTTGAAGGAGATGTAGCTCAGAGGTGGTATTCAGCAGGTTCTGACCAGTTCTGGAGAACCGGTAGCAGAAATTCTGAGTTGTTTGGAGAACTGGCAAATGTCACCTCTGACTGGCCCCTCCCCCATCTCTTCTCTGCCCCCTGAGTCCCAGCTGTGGTTGGGTCTTCTTTGGTTGCCCTGCACAGGAGAACGGAGCTGGAAAGCAAGTTAGTGGGGTGGGGAGGGAATGGAGATTTTGCAGTATCCTTCCCCTGCCATGCCCACCAAGCCACACCCACCAAGCCTTACCATGCCCACCAAATCACGCCCACAGAACTGGTAGTAAAAAAATGTTGAATCCCACCACAGATGTAGCTCTTAATTTGCTAGCTTTTGTCTAAAGTGGAGAAAAGAAAACATCTGATTTGGACAAGTAAAACTACTTCTGTGTGGATGCGTTTCACCAGATCCAGAATGGCGCTGTTAAGACTGTTGACCAGAACTGAACCTAAAATATGCTAGAGTCACTTATTACAAAAACCGCATTAGTTTCTAATATGTTTCCAAGGGTCAATTCAAAGTAATGAAAAGTGCCCAGAAATTGCAATTGGTATAAAATGATGCAACGAAGCTGCTAACTGCTACAAGGTACAAAGACGCTAAAATTCTTGTCCTGAATGATCTGAGTTAATTGCCCAACTGCCACCTGGAACCATTTAGGAAGTTTGTGCTGAGCTTTGTGGCCTTGAAGTCCTTAAATGACTTAAGTCCTGACTAAGGGGCTTCTTCCTCCTGCTATGAACCAGCCTGCTCCCTTAGATCAGCAGAAGACATCATTTTGAAGACTCCCCTGATGCCAGGAGCTTGGCTGTCTGATTCAAGAAAGAGGTCCTTTTTTTTTCCTGGGTAGCTCCCAGTTCATAGAACGCTTTCTTGAGGTTTTTTAGATTCTGCTTTTTCGGCTTCCACCAAATGATGAAGAGGGATCTTTTCCACTAAGCTTGTACTATAAATGGTACTTGAGTTTTCACCTGACCAAAGGGAATGGTAATCTTAATGGTGTTCTTAAACTTTGCATTCATGTTTTAAGCACCTAGAATGTTTATGTATACTTATGTAGTTAAGTAAACTGGTGATAAGTGAAATAATTCTGATCTGATCATGAAGGAAGGAAGGAAGGAAGGAAGGAAGGAAGGAAGGAAGGAAGGAAGGAAGGAAAGGAGAGGGAGGGAGCGAGAGAGCAAGGGAGGGGGAAGAAAGGAGGGAGGAGAGATAGGGAGAAGGAAGGAAGAAAGAGAAGAGAGAGGGGGATGAATGAATGAAGGAAGGAAGAAAGGAAATCTAGATGGTTTTAAGTAATAAAGATGCTTATCATATTTCACAGAAACATGGGTGTTTACAATTAGTAACTTCACTGTCACCCTCCCACTCTCTACATTTCCAATCTGAATTCCATAAATAGATAGAAACCAATCTCTAACCCACTTCCTGTTATGATGCAATCCTAACCATTTCAGTTTTGACTCTACCTGAACTCTTGCTCTGTTCCTTCGCATTCTCTTGTTACTGACACATTTTTGTTCTGCTATTTTACTATTGTAGTAGCTTACCTTTGATTACAGCTCTGTATAAAGTTCTACTTCCCTCCATAGCAGTGAAGCACCCAGCCAATATAGAGTAGGGCTTAAGGCATTAGATGAAGACCAGGAAGGACCAAATTCAGTTTGACTTTAAGCCACAGAAATACTGGGTAGTATTTTAGCTTGTTATTCTCTTTTTTACTCAAGATGGTTTTGAGGTTCTGCTGGAGAGCAGCGTATTTCCAAAAATTTTTTTGCCTCTGATACAGGGTTACAAAATCCAAAAGATTAATAGGGTCTTTTAAAGGAAAAAAAGAGTCTTTTATTTCACCCCCCCCCCTTTTCTTGTGTGGTCAATAATGGGGAGTAACTGAATTTTGCAAGGAATCAGAAAAGCTCTTAAACATTCAACAGGTTGGAAACAAATTATGGTTTTAATCATTAGTCATAATGATGAAGGAGGCCTGTTTGAAGTGTCATTTTTATATATAGTCCCAATGAAATGATTGGTGAATTTAAACTCTGGGTTTTATTTTCTTTCCAAGTTTCTCTCTCGTTCACTAAAATAGAAAACATTACACAGAAAATGTGGGCTCCAAGGATGGAAGAAAACATTTTTTTTTTCCATTTGGGAATGTTGATGCGAAAGAAGGTTAGACAAAGGACAAATGAAAAACAGATTTCATCAGGAGATTTCAGTGAATGGAAAGATGCTTCAGCAACTTGATAACCCTAGTCACCTATTGCATATTACTTATTCATTTACTTATTACATTTATGTACAGTTTTTTTAGTCAAGTCTTCCTCCTCAGCTAGATGGAAAATCCACTTCTTAAATGTTGTCCTGAAAACCAGGAAGGAGCAGCTGAATGCGGTTATGGATCCAAAGCGTGGAAGCAAAGAGGCAGAAAAATGCCAATTTCCTAAGTCCTCTTAGATGACAACTCCTTGGAGGGAGGAGAAGGCAGTCCAGCTTCAGTAGCTTGCAGGACTGCAAAATGTCAACTAATATTTTGAATCAGATCCAAAAGCCAATTGGCAGTTAAAGCAGCTCTTGAAGCAATAGGGTTACCCAAACAAGGAAAGGAAAGGAAAAGAAAGGAAAGGAAAGGAAAGGAAAGGAAGGAAGGAAGGAAGGAAGGAAGGAAGGAAGGAAGGGAGGGCAGGCAGGCAATAATGTAGATATATGTGTATATGTGTCAGAGGAGGGAGGGAAGGAAGGAAGGAAAAAAAGAAAACTTGAAAAAACACTTGCCTTAATCGCTTTTCTCCATAAGCTTCTCTGGCAACCAATTCTAAACATAGGTGCCAAATTATGGTAGCTCTAAGCATTCTATTACTTTTTGGCACACTAAAGAGCCGGTGATTTAAGACAGTTTGAGATGTCCATTAGCTGTAGCAATGAATTCAAATACTAAGAAGCTCAGCCATAAATCCACCTTCACATAAAGATTAACCACCACTAATACTTCTGTTTGTCTAATATTAGTAGCTCCTTCTTAACTAGAAATACAACTCTCAGCTTGTATACATGTTTATGTGTATTTTTTTAAAATATACTTTTAAGAAGTGTGAAGAGAAAAAAGGGGTCTTGAAAAATGTGAACATAGGAAATGAATATTTGAAATTATGAAGAACAACAATAAAAAGGAATCATATGAAGTACTTTGGTTCCTTGGTTTGAAACAGACTTGTTTGTTTTTCTTTTTTTTTCTGGAATAAATTTTGTAATTTTTTCATATTGGTCTGTTCTTCATAAAATCCATATTTTCAGCTTGAATAAGAAACTGTCCTACATAAAAGGATTTGGACTCATACAACTATTGGGATATGGTTCCCTTTATTTGAAATCCAAGAAAAACAAAGTAAGGGAATATTTTGAAAATGATTTTTGCAATGCTGCGTAACTTTGATGGCAGAATGTACCTGAAGAAACCAAATGGCTCATAACAGAAGGAAGTATTATTTAAAGAAGCCAAAAAGAATCTTGAATTCCTGCATGGAAGGGAATCAAGAAACTACACCATGAAACCTAGCCAGAATACACTGCTCTGTCTTTTTACAAAGTTGGCTGTTATTTTGCTCCTGTTGTATTTGACCAAATAAATTTACCCTCAACAAGACAGGATAGCAAGCTGAGGTTTCAAAATGGTTTGGATCAGATGAGAAGAAATCACAACTTTATGGAAATGGAGCTTAGAAAAGTAGTATCCAGCTGAAATCCACTCTTTCAGTTCTCTGTTTGTTACTGGACAAGGTGAAGTGTCTGGAGTCTCAAGAAGGAAGGATCCTTTCCTAGAGGTCAAAGAGATAGTGAAGCTTGGAATATCTGATGGGCAGGAAGAGGATGAGAGCCTTCCCAGTAATTCACGGAGTATATCAATAGTTATTGCGGATAATTGCTTTAGTCTGGCAAGATTCTGTCTGTAGGTATATAGCAATACAGAAGCAACTACGCATATTGTTCTTGGTTCTTTGGGCCAAATACATATCCTCCAATATAAAGATAATTTTTGCATTTTACCTAGGTGTTATCTTCCAGCTTATGTTGAGATGTTAACTCTCTATTACCTTATCTGAAAGGTAGCAAGTTGCTATAAATACACCAATTTCTGATCTTGAGTCACACTGGTAAATGGAACACCACTTCTTATTCTGTTTCAGGAAGCAACCGTCCTAGGTCAAACTTGCTCTTCTTTTTTTCTGAATTGCTAGGTTACCTTGGCTTTTGGATCACGTTTTGGCGCTTCCAGCATTCTGTATTTAACTTATTGGAAGCTGTTGGAATGATAGTGCTATTGCTCTGACGTTCAAACATGGCCACAGAGATTTCAGTCTGATTATGAAAGAGAAGTTTTAGTCTGTGCTTTGTAGTTCCCTTAGTTATTCATTTTGAATTTGACGGATGGAACAGGCTGCCAACATGGATACATAAACCGTAAAATGTGTGTTTTACAAAGGAGAAAAATACGATTGTGGTTTCTTCATTCAGATCCAGGGATATGTTCCCTAATTCAAGGTTGAACATGGATCAAATTTTTCTTTCACCTCCCAGAAAAGGCATTTTAAAAGTACAGTATCAGAGACTCTCATAAAGTTTGATTGTTCATCGTTATACATTTTGACCTCTACCAGACACACCTGTATAATAGCCAGTTTCACTGGATGCTTACAGAGGACAGCTAAAGATTGTAAACAAACAAACAAACAAGGCCTACTGTATCATAGGTTAACTTCTCCAAACAAAACAACTACCTTGTTTCAAGTACATCTTCTTGTACCTAATTCATTAGATGTTCAGCTAGTTGTTGAATCCTTAACCCTGGATGTTCAGAGGGCTGCATGAAACAAAACAATGAGTCTCAAGGTTGCCGGACGTAGACAGTAGGAAGGGTGAGAACAGATCTTTCTTGAAGACCAGCTTTTCTGCCAATTCAGATGGAACAAAAAAAAGGAAGGAAAGATTGCAGCACAGTCATAAGTCACTGCATTGAAGACCTCCGCATTTCACCAGTTTCTGTTTCGAGCTTTCGCCCACCATAGCGTAGATCAAGAGCTGTGCTATTATGAAGGCTACACATGTGGTATTTTCTAACAGAAACAAGTGGTTAACCCATAGAAATCCCCAGAAAGTAAAAAAAAAAAAAAAGGTGGGCTCTCAAGACAGGCCTCCTGCTTTCGAGGAACCCACTAACTGAAAGTAACACCACATAAACCCACCCAAGACAAAGCAAACAGCCAGCTGAGTAGTCAATAAAATAGAAATGAAGGTAACGGTTCTCAAAAATGGGGGAAATACACAATCTGTGCTATATTTGTTCATACAGAGCTCTTTTTTTTTTTTTTACTCTTGGGAATATGGTGACCTCTGAGGACTGATTGACCCTTGTTCAAATATATCCACTAGCATTTTTCAGGTCAAAATGAGGTGGGGTGGTTGTGGCTTTGCTTGTGAATTCCTTTGTAATTCTGTTCATGGTTGTCCCATTGCTGACTTCCACCTCTTAAATCTCATTTTGGATTTAGCTCCCCAATCAATAGCTTCTTATTCAATTTGAGTTAGAGCAGGGCATTTTCTGAAGCCCCAAATCATATTTGAAACCAAGTCTTTCAATTGGTGGACATTCTTCAACTACTGGTTGAAATAAAAGGGCAGTGAATCTTCTGCAACATAGAGACAAGGAGGGTTGGTCTGGAAGACCTCCAAGGTTTTGCAACCCAACAGGACAGACACAGACTGCAGAAGATAATTAGGACTGCAAAAAAAACAACAACCCAATTACTACCAACCTGCTTCTACTTGAGGACCTGTATACTGCACGAGTCAAAAAGAGGGCTGTGAAAATATCTACAGACCCCTCACATCTCGGACATAAACTATTTCAACTCCTACCCTCAAAACAACGCTATAGAGAACTGCACACCAGAACAACTAGACACAAGGACAGTTTTTCCCCGAACACCATCACTCAGCTAAACAAATAATTCCACCAACACTGTCCAACTATTACAAAGTCTGCATTACTATTACTATTAATCTTCTCATCATCTTGTTAAATGAGCTATCATTATGGCCCTTAGCAATTATCCTGTTTCTTATCATCTGCATTTGCCTGTATTTCAAATCTCATTGACTTATTCCAGGCAACTTCATGAAGAAAAAGAAACTTTATAAAATTACTGATATACAAACATATTTTTTTAAAAAAAAATCACAGTGCCGGAAAAAAAAAAAAACCTTTGGAGGTCTTCTAGTCCAACTCGCTACCCATAGTAGGAGTTCTTATATTATCCTGGACAAATGGTTGACCAATCTTTTTGTGAAAACCTCCAGTGATGGAGCAATCACAACTTTGGAGGCAAGCTGTTCTGTTTATTTTTGTTCACAGTATCAGGAAATTGCTTCTTATTTTCAGGTTAGATCTCCCTCTGAGAAACTTCCACCCATAGCTTCTTGTTCTGTCCTCAAGTACTATGGAGAATAAAGTGACCTCTTCACCATGGCACAGTGGTGGAATTCATTTTTTTTTTTACTACCGGCTCTGTGGCCATGGCTTGGTAGGCATGGCAGGGGAAGGATACTGTAAAATCTCCATTCCCACCCCATTCCAGGGGAAGGTTACTGCAAACTCCCCGTTCCCTCCCCACCCCACTAACCTGCTTTCCAGCTCTGTTCTCCTATGCAGGGCAACAAAAGAAGACCCAGACGATCAGCTGGGACTCGGGAGGCAGAGAGTAGATGGGGTGGGGCCAGTCAGAGGTGGCATTGGCCGGTTCTCCAAACTACTCAAACTTTCCACTTCTGGTTCTCCAGAACTGGTCAGAACCTGCTGAATACCACCTCTGCCATGGCAGCCCTTCAAGTATTGGAAGATCTAGCAGGGAGATGGATGGATGGAATAGGATCTACTCATCTCCGCAACTTTTATCCTGCTAAAAAGACCATCCCCACAACATGTTTTAAAGTGACATTCAAAAATTAATTGAGACTATAGTGGGGAGCTGGGAATGTAGTTTGAGATGATGAAATGAAAACGGGAAACAAGGAATTGAGTCACAGGGATGTGAACTGAGGGACAAAGTAGAATAACTGTTCATAGCAAAGTATTTGGAACATGGATGATGCCCAGAGGTGCTGTTGAAATCAATGAGGTGAAAAGCCAAAGAAAGAAGGAAAGCATCAGGGGCTTCTTTGAAGCAACCTGGTATAATAAACCCAAATGCTCTCAACTTAGCTTTTCAGCACCATGCAGAAGTGATTACGTTGATGCAACTCAGACTTTGTTCTAGGTAGAATAGGCCCAGTCTGGAAACTCTGTGATGCTCTTCCAAGATAAATTCGAAATTTATATTTCTGGCCAGAAGTTCCCTTTGATTTCTCTTCCCATCCTTTCACCAACTGCCCTAACATTTTCCTATTTGTTAGCGGCTGTTTAATGGTTTTTAGACTTTAAATGGCATTTCTTGCATTGCTTTCAACAGCTTTGGGATTTCCTTTACTCGGGTATGACATATCCAAACGGTGAATTAATAACATCAAATTCCACTGATTTTTAGTGAGCCAACAATCAGGAGAAACAAGACTTGAGTTTGACCCACAGTACTTTAAAAGTTTCAAAAGTAATCTGAATGTACTCCATGTCTACCTATTGTTCACCAACTCCCCACTGTCAGGGTTTAAAAAAACAAAACAAAGTAGACTGAGTGGAAGAGGCCTATTCCTAGAGAGGCCTCAGCTTTGTAGGTCTGGTCTAGGAAATAGCAATAGTAATAGCACTTATATACTGCTTGTCAACTCATAAAATATTTAATTGGGGTAATTGCTGGAACTGCTGACACCGCTTCATAGTACTTTACACTCTCTAAGCAGTTTACAGAGCCAGCATATTGTCCCCAATAATCTGGATCCTCATTTTACTGACCTCAGAAGGATGGAAGGATGAGTCAACCTGGAGCCAGTCAGGATCAAACTCCTGGCAGTGGGCAGAGTCAGATTGATATACTGCATTCTAATCACTGTTCTTTATGAGAGCAGACGATAGATCTTAATTAGTTAATACAGCTGTCTGAAGTTAGTTTAACCCCAAGCATGGGTTAAACACTCCAACTTTTAGGTGCTTTCTGAGAATTTCGTGTAAGCCTTGAAACTGACTGTGTTAAAAACATACAAGTTTGGATCCAAACTTATTGATGACAATGGTGGATTTATTGAGACCAATGTTGCAATTAAGTCAATACGGCTACCTGAAGACTCCTTACATGGGAAAAATGGGGAAGATTTTAAGGAAAGAAATAGGAATCTTCTCATAAATGCTGAACGCTAGTGGAAAGTACATTGTTGATCTACTGGGAAAACAGAGTTCCTTTTTTTTGTTACAATTTTGGAGCTTTAAACAACTCTGACAAATGCACTAGTATTCAGCTCTAAGTGTCACATCACCTACTAAACAGCCTGCAAAGTCTAAAGGAGGCGGCCAAAGTTAGCTTTCTGTTATTGCTGACTCAGCTATTTCCCTGCCTGAGGGAATTTTGGAATCAAGTTTTCTAAGAGAGATCTTCAGAGCTCAGCATTCAGGTGACCCTGTCTTGTTATTTGCGTTAGCACCTCTCCTTCGGCCAACAAATTTTGTATTCAGCACTGGATGCAACCAGCTGGGTTAACTGGGCCAGAATACCAGGAGTTTCAAAAGTCTGTATAAAGGTAGTCCTTGACTTACAATAGTTTGTTTAGTGACCATTCAGAGTTACAATGGCATTGACAAAAGCGGTGGACCTGCAATGCTGCAAAAAATAAAAAATAAAAAAAAATATTGGAGACTGATCCAGACATGGGTGGAACAAATGGTGGGAGACAGTGGTGGGATTCAAATATTTTTGCCACTGGTTCAGTGGGCGTGGCTTGGTGGGAGAGCTTTGCGTGCGTGCACACATTTTGCGTGCACCAAACGTGCACTCTGCGTAGGCGCAGAAGTATTTGCACAGGTGCAGAGGCATTTTAACTCACCTCTTGCAAGCCTGCACGACCCCGGTCGCTTCAGCAGCTGCCACGCGCCACTACTGTGTGCCGCATAAAGCAGCTGCGCTTCAAATTCAGTGGATAAAGGTGAGTATGGGAGCCCAGGCGGGTGGACAGGTGGATGCAACAGCAGAGTGATGGAGACCCACTGGTTTGGTCTCCACTGCTCATCACTGCTACCGGATCGCCAGAACTGGGCCGAACCGATAGAATACCACCATTGGTGGGAGAGTGTATTCCATTTAAGCCAGAATTTTTTCTTTTAGGAATAACACCAGAAAGATATAGGAAGGATTAAATTTATCTAATAGTACATGTGTTGACGGTGGCTAGAATAATATATGCACAATACTGGAAGAAGGAAAGCATACTGCCAATAATAGTGATAATAAGGAAAATTATGACCTGTGAAGAATCAGACAAATCAACCCTAGCATTAAAAAAAACAAGGGGGAATCTGAGCACTGTGAAACATGGAATAAATTCTATTAGTGGTTGCATAGAAGAAGGCAAGGTAGAAACGTAAGTAGCTATGATGATTAGACAAATTAGTAATCAATTTATCAAAGAAGAGGATTGTAAATGATGAGGTAAAATGCAGGGGTGGTACTGAGCAGGTTCTGACCAGTTCTGGAGAACTGGTAGTGGAAATTTTGACTAGTTCGGAGAACCAGCAAATACCATCTTTGACTGGATATTTTACAATATCCTTCCCCTGACACATCCACCAAGCCACACCCACAGAACCGGTAGTAAAAAAAAATTGAATCCCACCACCACTGGGTTCACCTATAAGAAAGAGAAGAGGCAAAGTATAAACAGAACTTGCAAGACTTTCGCAAGAGTCTACCTTTTAAAAAAAAGTAGTTTTAGACTTCTGTGGAATTTAATTCTTGATTTGATCTACACTGGCTAACATCAGACCTCAAATTTTAACTGGTAATCTGATTTCTCCACCCCATCTCTCTCTCTGTTTTTAAAATAGATTTCACTCACAAACAAGAATTCCACTCACAGTCGACAATAGCCAATTTCTCATTAGCTGAGAATAATCACGTTCTTAAATGATCACATTCTGCTGAAAGGATGTTATAAATAATCCAACGCTGTGTTGTTCAGGTTTACATAATTATGAATCATTAGGGCTATGAATGACTAATGGAGACAGATGCAAAGTATTTCTAAATTGGTTTAAAAGGGGAAAATCAAAACCTGTCTGTTCATAAATGAAGCTGTCTTGAATACGTTCTGAATCATTTGGCACGATTTCTGGCCTTAACTGGTTATACCAAACGTTGCCCATAATTAATGCAAAACATACAGGCTCTTCAAAGTGTTCAGTAGGACATCCATCAAATTGGACAGGAGGTAGGGACAACAGGCTGACTATGAATGTAAACATCTCTTTCGGTCCTGACACATCTTAGCCTTCTCTTGGAAACTTTGGGATCCAGGTTCAAAGATCCATATACCTCTATAAGAGGAAATTGTGATGACCCAGGGTGTGGCACAAAGGCAACACACTCAAATAAGCAAGAAGAGTCCCTTTATTATCTCCAACTTTGGCCCCAATATCCAGGTTACCTTCGGCTGGAGAAAAACTCTCCCAGGTACAGCCTTTAGCTGGAGAAAATTCAGTCCAAAAACAAAGTACATACAAACTAAAAATCCAAACAAACCAAGCTACAGTAACTAACTTGACAGGGCAGGAAAAGGAATTGCAGACTTGAAAGCACAGCAAAACTCACACAGTTGGGAAGGCTCCAGAAACACAGATAAGCCTTGATGATACCAGATCATTCACAATTTGCTCCCAACAGCTTGCTGTGCTCAGCTTCCTTTTTTAAACACTGTGTTCCCAGCTGCAGCTAATGAAGGGAATCAGGGCCCTTTCCTCCCCTGTAAGCCACACAACTCATGTTGCTCCCTTCTCTGTTCCTCCCTGCCTGCCCTGAGGTGAAGAGGGGGTGGGCCTGGGTCTTCCTCCAAATTCCCTCTCCCTTGCTCTGCCTCTCCACTGCTCTGCCCAGCCGGACTTTGCCCTTCCCCAGTTTCTTCCACAGCAAATGCAGCCACACTCCCACTCCCTGTGAGCTGCTTGGCCTCCCCTCCAAATCAGATTCCAACAGGGGCATGACAGGAATCCTCAATTTACGACCACAATAAATAAGCTAAGAAGGCACGAAATAAAATTAGACAGGGGAAATATTAGAACATACATTGTTTATAGAATGAATAAAAATAATACAAAATTAGAAGTTTACAGATGTTAGGCATTTTTATGTATGTTTAAATAATATAATGAGGATTATATAACTCTGATTAATGGGATAGAGATTATCAATGATGTTAGCGTGAACTGGATTAATATGAATGATACCTAGTTAAATTTGTTCATATTTAATAGAGAAATGTTTAGATTGAACAGGAAAGATAGAGATGAAGATAGAGATAAAGATGAGGTGTTGGGCATTTTTTGTTTATGTATGTTTAAATATCCAAATAAGGATTAGATAAATTTGATAAGTGATAGAGATTATTAACAATGTTAGTGTGAATTGGATTAATATGAATTATAACTAGTCAAATTTGTTCGGGTACAATAGAGAAATGTTTAGATTGAACAAGAAGACAGAGATAAAGATGAGGAGTTAGACATTTTTTTTTTTGCCTATGTATGTTTGAATAATATGAGGATTACTTAAAATGGATAAATGTGATAGAGGTTACTAATACTGTTATTTTGAATTGGATAAATATTGAATGATACCCGGAACCAACTCTGTTCACACACAAGATGGATGTAAATTTAAAAAATAATAATAAAAATATATTTTAAAAAAACTTTACTACCACAATTGAAACTAAATTTTCCGTTGCTAAGCAAGTCAGTTATTGTGTAAATTTTGGTCTATTATGTAGCCTTTCTTGCCACCATTGATAAGTGAATCACTGCAGCTGTTAAGTTAGTAACATGATTCTGAAGTGAATCTGGCTTGATTTCACTTGTTAGGATGTCACAAAAGGTGATCACATCACCCTGGGAGACTGCAACCATAATAAATAGATGACAGTCGCCATTTTGATTATGTGACCACGGGGATGCTGTAAAAGTCCTAAGTGTGAAAAACGGCCATAAGTCACCTTTTTCCAGTGCCACTAAACAAAATGAGTATAAGTCGAGGATTGCCTGGATATGTCACCGATATGAAGTCTCTCTTCTCTAAATAAAGATAAAACTGATTTATCAGTCAGGGTTAATGAAGGTCCATGCTGAGGTAGCTTCAGGAAGACCCACAAGCTTTTTAAAATGAAGGGTCAATTCTGCTCCTCCTCCCAAATCTTGAAATTCAGACCTTGGAAAGATAAAAGGACCTTGTTCAGATTCGTTTTTCTTTTTTTTCATATATAATCGATTACAACCCATATATAGGTATACATGTTATATTCACCAAAGTTCAGGGGTGGGCTTCAAATATATTTTAGCAAGGGGTTCTCTGCCTGGTTGCTGGCCATGGTGGGCGTGGCCTAGTCGGCCTCCTGCATCACAGCGGGTGGGAGCATTTTTTCCCTTCCTGGGCTCCTGAGGCTTTTCTTGAGCCTCTGAGAGGGCAAAAATGGCCTCCCTGGGCTTCAAAGGCTCTCTGGATGCTGGAAACGAGCCCATTTCCGGCCTTCCCAAACTCTGCCCACATGGCCTGCTGATCACTGAATGATTCTGTGAGCAACTCAATCTGCCTGCCTGCTTTGCCTGATTTTGGGCAAACGTTGCTCTTTTTTAATAAATAAAAAAATCAATATTTATATACATGGTGTGTTGTGAGTTAATTTTGTGAATTTGCTTGCAAGCAAATTTTATGTGACAGACTGAGCTAGCCGATGGCAGATAGATAAATTTCTGAATGAATCTGTGATTCTGTGAGCAACTCAAACTGCTTGCCTGCTTTGCCTGATTTTGGGTAAAAGTTGTTCTTTTTTTATTAAAAAAGAAATCAATATTTATATAAATATTGATAATATTTACATACAAGCCATACCCAGCCAGTCACATGACCACCAAGCCACACCCACAAATTAGGCCCCACCCACAGAACCGGTTAGTGATCCCTGGGATCTAAAATTATGAGTTTGGTGGTCCCTGAGGTTCAAAAGGTTGGCGACCCCTGCTCTGAACTGCACAGAATCTTACCTTGGGGTTCTCCCGAACCCCTGTGAACCCCCAACAGCCCAGCCCTGCCAAGGTTCTACCAAAAGGTTCTGAAAAGAGTCAATCACTTCATTCAATCTGGTGGAAAAGACTTTCTGTCCCCCCACCCCAAGTTTCGGTGGGGGGGAGAGAAACCCTGTATGAAATTCTGATGAACTGGTTACCAGTTGTTTTAAAATCTCTTTTAGTCGTGAGAGTATATCCCTAATTTGAAGGGTGGCTTGCAAGTATCCTGTGTTTGAGGTCTCACAATCTCTCCAGCAATCTGCAATCTTGTGTTACAACCCAAAGGAACATATTATAAGGGAATTAATCCCATGAGGGTTTTTTGGGTTGGGAAGAGCTAACAGCTGGGGAGGCTGTACATAGAATGAAAATGAGATGGAGGCAACTGAACAGGAAGACCATAACCAAACAATGAAGTGAACTAAAAGTACCTCCCAAAGACGTTCTAAATAACTCTTAGAATGAAACTGATGAAGCCAAAGTATATCTATATCTATATCATCATCATCATCATCATCATCATCATCATCATCATCATCTTGGTGTTTTAGATTTCCAAGGGGGAAAAAAATAAACTTTTGGGAAATTGGCAAAAAGAGCGTCTTTTTCCAATGTCAACCGTTACGCACGTTGGAAATTAGAAAATGGCTGGGAAATGGAAAGGTTGCAATGGTGGGGCAAGGAAAACTCACAGAAAATCCAGAAACAGACGAATGCACAGATGACCTGACCAGATGTGCTTCCAGTTAAAATAAGGAGAAACCGAATAGTAAAACAGGCATCTGAACATTCTCTTTGAAGGAATGGAAAGAGGAAGGTGGGGTGACTCTGAAAGGGTTAACATTTTCACAGGTCTCCTTCTCCCTTCCTCCTCCTGTTCTTTTTAAAGGGAAAAAAAATAAAAATAAAATGTTCTCATCTGGAAAGAAAACTGTCACTTTTATGTTGGCATGTTTGTAGAAAAGTAGTCCCCCCTTTCTCCATTTAATGTAAACATTCATTAAACTAATTTGAAGTTGTCATTACTCTCCTCCCCTGCTGCTTTATATCAGATTATTCCTAAGTGCTCAGCGAATAGCCCCATAAACACACAGTCTATTTCCCTGCAGGGTATAATCACACAGTTTGCACTGTGATTTATGTGGTGTAGCATTGGTGAGTGTCCTAAACTTTCAAAAGCTTCCATTCATTCTTCTCTGGAAACCAAGTTTTATGCTAATCTACACCAAACCGCTCAATGCAGAATTTAATCATAGGGTAAGGCAACAAAGAAACTGCTAATTTGCCCAGAGCTTTGGTTTGCTCTAATTTAGTGTCTTCTCAAACTTACAACTTTCATTTGTTGTGCAAATGGTAGAAGGGATAAGAAATGGTGAAGCATTCCAACAGGGACCAGTGAAAAGCTTGGGGAAGCATCACGACATTAATTTTGGAGTCCCAACAAGCATCTGTGAGGGATTGGAACCGATTCAGACTCTACTTTGAGTACATTCTCAAGGCTTTCGGTTCCCAGAATCTCCTTTATTCTAGCCAGGATCCTTGATAGAAGTAAACTCAGGTTGTGTTCTCAATCGACCTGGCACTTCAGTGGACTTAAAGTGCAGTTTTCTTGCCGACAATATAGAAGTGATTTGTCACTGCTTTCTTTTTAGTTTTTAGGTTTTTTTAAACTTCCCAGTCTAAGTTACAACTCTGGATTTCCAAGATGACTGTCCACCCAGTAGTAACCTTGGCTAATTGTGCTTAGGTTTATAGATAAGAACAGCCAGGTGCTGCCACCTAGCTGGGCATCCTTGCTATATTATATACCGTATCTCATGGCCTTTCTTAGCCTGGTACCCTTCAAATATATGAGAGAATTCAGCTCTTGGAACTCTCAGCCAGAATAACCTTCAGAAATTTTGATCTGATATCCAAGCAGCCAGAAAAAACCAACCTGAAAAAGTCTGATGGGTAGAAAGATATATTACAAGTACAGGAAGTCCTTTACTTACAATCACAATTGAGCTCCAAATTTTGGTTGCTAAGCGAGACAGTTGCTAAGTGAGCTTTGCCTCATTTTTCTTGCCAGGGTCGTTAAGTGAAACATTGCAGTTGTTAAGTTAGTAACATGGTTATTAAGTGAATCTGGCTTCCCCATTGATTGTGCCTGCCAGAAGGCCCAAAAGATCATCACTGTAATCGTCATAAATACGAACCAGTTGTCAAACATCTAAATTCTGATTACATGTCCACGGGATGCTGCAATGATTGCAAGTGTGAAAAACAGTGATTAAGTTACTTTTTTTTTTTAGCGCCGTTGTAAACTTCAAACAGTCACAGAATGAATGGTGTAAGTTGAAGGCTATCTGTAGAAGCAGAAACAGGAATATTCGTAATAGGAATAAAAGGAAGAGGTGGAACTCAATTTCCTCCTTCTGCCATGCCTCATGAGGCTGAACTATCATTTGACAAAATATAATCTTGCTAATGATGACACAGAAGAGATTATCTGCAGCTTAGTCTCTTTGGCCATGAGTCACCTCAACCTATTGGTTGGTAGGATTTATGAATGGTTTTTGAAACTACCGGACAACAGAATTGGAATTTTAGGAAAAGAAATATGTCTGGCAATCGGTTATAAATTGTAGCGTTGAGCTTGGAACAAAAAAATCCAGATCTGAAGCTCTGCCACGGATCTTACTAGATAATGTTGTTCTAGTCACTATCTCTAAAGCCAATCTATTGTGTACATTTCTTTTATGGCAAGAGGGAAATGAAGAGACAGCTTTCGCTCCCCCCAAAAAAGATAGGATAGGAAATAATAATAAATCATAGCTGAGATCACAATCTCATGTAGGTTGAAAGCCAGTCAACCTATGTATTTGGCTCTGGTTCCTTTTATTCCAGTAGTGGAACAAAGACTGAAATGGTTTCTTCCTTGACATATTTTTTTCTTCTTCTTCTGGTGAAAGTGGTGTTTCCCAAATGTTCTTTTAAGACATAGTTCCTTGAGAGAAGAAAGAATGTCACAGGCCAGTGTCCAGCAACCCATTCCAGCCTCTTGCCAATGCATATGTTCTGACCTAGGCTTCCCAAGATCATGAAGCAGGCTCCTCATCCCAATAAAACCTCTTTTATTTAGGTTAAAGTGAATTCCTCTCCAACAAAGTCCCGGCAAACAGTCTTTCATGAGATTTCACAACTACAGACCGTTATCAGGCTTGGAGAGTTGCCAGGCTGCTATCTTCCAAATGCCATGCTGTAGCAGAAATTACTTGGCAAGAAATCAGGAACAGATCTTTACCCTAATGAACTGAACTAATTGTCTCCTGCAGACACCACCCTCCTTTCACTCCTCTTTATTCCCTATGGGCGGGGCCATTCACCATCCACCTGTGCCCTTACTCCTGAGTCAGCCATTGTTCCTTAATTGTTCCCTTCTCCTGGCAGCTCTGCGCATGCGTACTCTGAGAACAGGCTCCAGCTGTTCTTCTGCCCCACTGAACTCTGATTCCAAAGGCAGCTGATAACTGTCAGACGGCCCTGGCCTCACTCTGCCTCTGATGCAGAGCACTTGTCAGAGCCTTCCCCAGACTCCAGGACTGGCTCATATTCCACCCCAACCTCCTCACTGTCTGAGTCTGCTGCCAGCTCTGCTGGCCGCTGGCGGGCCACAACAATGTTTTGAGTTGCAAGGGAGTTTACAGCAGTCCTTGGTAAACATCCTTCCATTATCTAGCACCTTGTGTCAATGATACTATTCCTACGTTCCATTCCATTTCCTTGAATAACAAAGGCAGCCAACAAGCAAATGCTAGAGTGTATAACACCAGACACGTCACTGGGAAGCAAAATCACAAAACTGATATTTTGGCCAGGTCTTCTGTGGGGGAATTCTCTGGAGAAAGCAATTATGTTTGGAAGAGTTAAGTTGCAAAAGGAAACCAGGTCACCAAAGAATTCAGTGGCTGGACAAAGTTGACACCAGTCAGAGCACAGAAAAACTCAAAGACGTAGTACAAGATTGAAAGATGTGGAGAGACTTGGCCCATAGAATTGCCAAGAGTCACACATGACTGAATGGACATCATCATCATCATCATCATCATCATCATCATCATCATCATTTCATTAAGCTGAAGTGGATTAAATACACGAAAACATAAAAGACTGAAAAGAAATCTTCAGAATCTATAAGCAAATTCTCTGCATTGCCAAAAAAAGACACCCCACTTGGAAATGTGTCTTCTATTAAGGGTTTGGAAATATGCAGCTACAGAGAATGACTGAGCACAACGCATTTTAATATGAATGGCATCTTCCATCATTTTTATATAGGGATCAGGTTCTGCCGAAAGCCCACTGAGGAAATGGATTGGACAAAAACAAGATAATCTTGTTTCTGTGTAAAAACAGCAGGTTCCATTAATAAAATACACAGCTAGTTTTACCGACCTCTGCTGTGCTGACAAGCAAAGGAGACTTCAGAAAGATGAATTTCTCCCAAAGATATAACCCAGCATTGTAGTAACCTATTGAGGACAGAAGGAGAGCTTACGCACACTAAATATACCAGCTGCTTAGAAAGTGATAAGAAACTTCTCCTATTATATTCAGAAAAGGACTGTTGTGTTCCAAACTGTGCAGTGCAATTTTGTCCTGCATGAACAATCCCTGAAGGATATGGGACTATTGATAAATCTTGGTAAAATCCATTGTGTATATTATTAGCAACAATTTCACGGAGGAGGAGGAGGAGGAGGAGGAGGAGGAGGAGGAGGAGGAGGAGGAGGAGGAGGAGAAGAAGAAGAAGAAGAAGAAGAAGAAGAAGAAGAAGAAGAAGAAGAAGAAGAAGAAGAAGAAGAAGAAGAAGAAGAAGAAGAAGAAGAAGAAGAAGAACTTTATTAAATATATTTGAATGTCATTCAAATATATATCTTGGCGATACTTCTGAGTTAAGTTATTATTAGAGGTGCTGAGTAGACTACTGCTGATTTAGATGCTAGCTGTGCCTAAGGCTTCCATGATTCTCTTTACTTCCCTTTAAAAACACAGTCTTGGAAAGAGTTCTCTTATGAGATTTGCCATTGATATTTAGGTGAAATATGGAAAGCTTCACCCCCACCCTATTCCAAAACTAGGTAACCAACTAAGCTCAGAGAGCACCAAGGACCCTATGGTTCAACCCTGAGCTACAAATGTTCTCTTCTATAAATACAGTATTTATTAAATAAGTCATTCCTTGGAAGAATGATTAATACAGTTGTAATAGAGTGAGTCCAAGAGTGAGAATGACTTTGTATCTTAAATGTAAATTTAACATAGAGTGTATTATATTGCTTTGAGAGATAAAGAATCACTATTAGGTTTTAAACTGAAAATACACATTAGGAACCTTGGTCATTGAAGTTCTAAATTACAATAAACCCAATCAATACTGCAAGTCTACTCTAATTGGAATATCCCATAAAGTTATGATATAGTCTATTCATGGAAGAACCCAAATTTGGGTTAGATTGCATTCTACAATTCACAAGTAAACAAAACATTTGAAAACTTTAGTCTCCCTAACACTTTAGAACCCTTGTTTACATATTTGTATTTTATTGTTTTATCCTTTTTACTTGCCCTTTGTTTCTTTATTTATACTTTCTTTAAAATGTGTATTTTTTTTTAAAGGGACAAATTTATGAAATCCTTTGCACCTTTCACTCAAAGCATGATATCAGGACCTTACTGGCCAAACTGGTCCTTTCTTCCATGCCACCAAATTTACTTTGCTACTTCCATAGGTTCCAGCTTGGCTAATCTATTCAATTTATCATTTCAAGAATCCAGATGACATTCTAATCAAAACAATATTTATAGAGCATTCTAATTAAGACGATGCTGAGAATTAAGAACAGTGCAGAATATTGGTATTTCTACGACAGTCAGGTTGTTAAAACTGGTAGTACCGGTTACTGATACTTTTCCAATAAAAATGGTTAGAATTGATAATTGCAAGCTCTAAACCAGGGATTCTTAAAATGGGATGCATGGAAGTTGATCAGGTACATTGCCACAACCCAACCTGGATTATGTCTCCCATCTCAACCTTCCTTTATGCCTCAATGTTCACCTGGCCACACCAGAACCAATAGTGAGTTATTACTGGCTTGTAAAATTGGCTCATCGGTTCATTGAAGTGCACAAATTATAATACAGAAAGCAAATTCTACAATTCGGAAAACTGACACCAGATCGAAACTGCAGCTACTGGTTGTGTGGGTGCATGTTCTCTGCAAGGGGGAAAGGGTATTTTGCATAAGCAACTCAAAAAGAAAAAATGTGTTTTGGAAACAAGCATTTTCATTGGCCAGGCGATCCATTCAGCCCCAGATTTCCTCTGTAGGAGTGCTTGTCTTGAAGAACTATCTTCCAAGGAATATAATCTTCAGTAGCAATAGCACTTAGACTTATATACTACTTTACAGCCCTCTCTAAGCGGTTTACAGAATCAGCATATTGCCTCAACAATCTGGGTCCTCATTTTACCCACCTCAGAAGGATGGAAGGCTGAGTCAACCTTGAGCTGGTTAGGCTCGAACTGCTGACAATTGGCAGAGTCAGCCTGAAATACTGCGTTCTAACCACTGTGCCACCATGGCTCTTGATGAATATCAAGTGTGATATCCAACCTTGTGCTGCCTATTTCTTTATGCAAGCCCCCAAGTTTTCTGAGGCTTTGAAGAACCAGTCCTTTGGAGGTAAAATGTGATTTTCAGCCTTCCTCCAATCCCTGCACCAAAAGGTTGCACTTAAATAATATAATTTCTGTTAAAATAGGCTATTCGTATTTATTTTATTTTCCTTCTGGAGCCTGAAGTGGAGTGTATGTTGGAATCTCCCTTCATTTTATTCCCCACAACAACAAAAACCCAAGTGTCTGAGTGTGGTTTTGGGTCCTCCTGATCCTAATCCAACCTTTTAACCACTACACCACACTATCTCTTCAGCCTAATGTTGCTATTGCTGCTGTTGGTAATGCTGAATTTTAAAAAATTAATTATAATGCAGTAGTACTTTTGCTTTTAATTACATTTCTGTTTTGTTTACTGTCTTGAGCGGACTCCTTCCAGAAAAGCAGCTTATGAAATCAATATATGTGTGTCTGCATTATGCATAATTCATTTTGCAGAACTGTATACTCCAATAATACTTTTGGTCTGGATCGCAGGCCAGAAACCTTTTCTTTGGCTGATTTCTCTCCCCCCTCCCCGCACTCCAAAAATCTCACAGGACATCAGCAACAACTTCTGTGACGTTTGATGGGATTTGAGAAGTCACGAGGTTGGCGCAGGGGAAGTGGGGCTTAAGGATTTGCTGGACCTTCTAGCAGAAGATCTTTGTTTTGAACACAGCTACAAAAATATATCTGGATAAATGCCGACACACACATACTTATGCAGGATGAAATTAGAATTACTCAATTTAAATCACAGGTGACAACTGTCTTTGAAAAAAAGAGAGAAAATGCATTTTTGTAGAAATCATTACATTCAAATACTAGCTCGATACCCGTGCTTCACTATGAAACTATGTGGTCAGGCTTAGTTTTAGGGGAGGAAAATAAGGGAGGGAAAATCTGCCTCTGCCTACCAGCATCCATCATTATTTATCTGGCTAGCGTCCTGTCAGTGTGTGAGAGAGTTGTGGGCTGTTTGGAGACTGAAACCGTATTTGCTGTGAGAGCAAGGAGACAGCAAGGAGGCTGGGAATGGCTTAGCTCAACTGTTCTGTACTAAAGGTGCTTAGTGCTCTCAAACTGAAACTCCTCTCCTCTGCTTGTGTTTTGCATTTGGAGCAGATTTCTTTTCAGGTGGAGAAGGGGAAAATCAAGGGTCATGAAGCCATATTATTTGGGCATGTTTGTATGCCTTCAAGTCAGTGTTGACTTCTGGAGATTGCCTGGACAAGTTCCTTTAGTTTTCTTGGAAAAGTTTTTGGACGTGGTTTGTCACGGTCTCCTTCCTAGGGCTAAGACAAACTGGCCTAAAGTCACCAAGTTGTCTTCTTACCCAAGACAAGACCAGCACTTATGGTCTCCTGGCTTCCAGCCTGGTGTCTTAACCACTCAAAAAGTGGTTCTTTCAGTCTACTTGATATAATTCCTGAAGTTGGGTTCGTGTAGTTTGGGGCATCAGGTTATAGAAGGCTCTGCTTCTCACTTACAGTGTTTTGACTATGTTAAGGTGTAAGTCAATGGAGACTTTCAGTCCTCCAGGACATGGGTGTCCCAAAGGTGCTTTTTCAGGAGGCAATTCGACTTTCTCTGTTTTTCCTTGAAGACATTTTGTTTCTCATCCAAGAATCTTCTTCAGTTCTGACGTCGGAACGGAAGAAGCTTCTTGGATGAGAAGTGAAAAGTCTTCAAGGAAAAACAAAGAAAGTCTACTTGCCTCTTGAAAAAAAGCACCTTTGGGTTAAACTGGAGGAAAACTGACCAACTGAAATATTATGCTGAGGTTCTTCAAAAGACCTGTGGTCGGATTTGTAGGTATGACCTTCTGGTCATCTCTGCAAGGTGAAAGAAATACAAGCTTGTAACAGGAAGACAAAACAGAAAAGAAAGCGAAGAACAACAGGAAGGTATATGGTAATACGTGGCTTGTCGGATGTGTAACTTTATGTTATGTGCTTGATGGTTTTCCTGTCAAACACTTTATGAGATTCATGCAGCATCAAAGCTGAGAAAATGCTGATTTATATACAGGCCTGTCTGCCTGTTTTCTACTGTTCTTAAAGTTCGAGATTTCTAATGGTCAGTTTAACATCCTATTCTTTTATGCTATCCTGGAGTTCTCGTCTACTCTTTCCTGAAATGCCTCTTTCTTCACTCAAATGCACACATTGCAATGAAACATGTATCTCCAATATCCTGATACCATTCTAATGATCTAAGCCCAAGGAAGGTAATCAATGCCTTCAAGTTTGCATGTTTGCAAGTTTGCATGAGCCTAATGTCAATGAAGATTCTCAAGCATCCAAGCAGAGTTGCCCGGAAGTTGAGTCATGGAACCTGGACTTAATTTCTTTTTTGGTCTGAAACATTTTGCTGCTTATCCAAGTAGCTTCTTCATTCTGGAGGGAGACTACAGGTGCATCTAAAAATTACCCAGCCACTATAATTAATTCTATTTGTACTTGGAAACCACTTCTAAACTTTGGGCTTGAGGTGGAAAACAAAAGGAAACCTTGATTTTTGGGTTTGTTGATTAGATAGGTTTGTTGTTATAGAAATGACTAGTAGATATTATTATGTAAAAGTAAAAAGTCGAGGTTATATGTGACTCTTCTACTGGGCCAAAAGGAATCGGAAGTCAGTGATTTTCTTGTTTCTTCTCTCCTTTATCCTACACTTTTTCCCTTTCCCTATTTTCACTTTATTTTTATTTGTATTTGTATTTCTGTATTTTACACCAATCAAAAAATATCAACCGTAAATAAAAATTGTCCAGTTATTTGCACACACACTTTGGAACTATCCAGACATTCAAATATTTATCTCAAGTCCACGACAGGTTAATCATTTGGAAAAAAAATGCAAAGGGGTCAAAATGAAATACCTATAAGGTTTTGGACTTCCTGTCTGAAACCTTTTCCAGGAAAAGCAGTCTGACCAAAAATGAATTCCCCAACTTTCTCACAAATTCTACCTGGCTTGGCTAGATGGGGTTTCCTAAATGACCTTTTGCAACCTTCACAACTGGACTAAGACATAGTGGTCTCCAATTATGCCTAAAGACAATGCTGGATGAATTTAGCACAGCAGTCCTAGCTTGGCCCTAAATTTAACCAGAGTCAGGCTCATTTCCTGAATCTTATCTGGGTGCCTAAGGAAACGCATTAGCTTGCAAGGGTAGGGAAACATGGAATGTTCATTTTTGTAATTTTTGGCCCGGAGAAGATGCTCATCAATTCTTCTGAGTTAGAACTTTTGAAGCTAAGAGACATGTTCATTAACTGCGTACACCAATCATGTATCATTCCAGTGCCTATAATGCTTGCACTTGGAATTCATTAAGCCTCTTTTTTCTAAGTGATCATGTTTCCTCCATTCTTAAATCTGGCCTGTCTGACAATTGCATAAGCTTCGGTGTCTTAATTCATACACAGATGTCTTTTTGAAGTTATAACCATGTATTAAACATTTCAGACTGTTCCCCCTCCCCATAGCAGCATTGTAGTTTTCTCATTGTTCTTCAATCAACTCTTTTGACTTGCAAGATGAACTTGGTAGAAATGGCTGACTCCACCGAATTACAACTCCTATTACTCTTGCCAAGGAATATAATTCTAGAACTGTAAATTAGAAAGAGGTCATCCAATCCAACCACCTCTTTGATGCCAGGTAAGCATCACTGACCTGGATAGATTATCTGGTCTATCTCTCAAATTTTCTGCACAGTAACATCATTATAGCAGAGGTTGTAAGAGAGTTGGAGTATTACCCCGAACCTTGCACTCAAAGGCTAAGCTACCAGATTGGAATGACCACTAAATATCAGGAAAGAGATGATGAACTCTAACTCTTTGATGGCATCTAGTGGTCACTTTTTAATTTTTTTGCAGCACGTCTCTGGAAGTGCTAGCCAAGAAAGTCCTCAAGCTTGCCACTTCCGGTTGAAAAATCTAGTCTAGTCTTGTCCTATTTTCTTTTACCTTGTGCCTTCTTGATCTATTATCATCCTAATACATCCTAATAATATAAGGGAAGACTTACTTATCTGCACTGTTTCCTTAAGGGAGCCTTGATGTATGAAAAACCTAAAGAGTTCCTGCTCAATTGATCTTGGCCGTTAGCATAATTTTGATACACTGTAGATGTGTTTTCTTCTACATAAATCACACAACGAATTGTAGCAATGGATCTTCTCCAAATAACCTCACTTTTCTCTTGGTCTAAAAACCATCAGTTTTCGCACAGCACGAACAAGATGAGTAGAGCATAATATATGAGTTTCAATGCTAAGTCATTTTCAGAGTCCCATTATGGCGTCTAATACACACAACATATTTTTTATCACTTTCTCCTTATATACTTTTCTCCTTAACTATATGTCCTGGTATTATTTTCTCTTTTTTTTCTGCATCTTTAAACTCATTTCTTCTCAGTCATATTAATCATGTGCAGCCTGATGACTTAAGACATTACATGAAGATTTCATTTTGTTTTAACTGTAACTTGTTGAACAAACACCCAAAGAGATCATACCAGATTAAGAAAGGTATATTACATTAGTACAAGTATGAGCCTGCCAAATGGCATTATGGTAAAGACTTTGCTGTCTACAGCAGGGGTGTCCAACCTTGGCCATTTTAAGACTTGTGGGCTTCAACTCCTACAATTCCCTAGCCAGCTTGGGGAATTCTGGGAGTTGAAGTCTACAAGTCTTAAAGTTGCCAAGTATGGAGACCCCTGATCTGGAGCAATGGTTCCTAATTTATGATCTAGGGACCACTATTAATGTGTGAAGACAATATAAGTGGTATAGAAATAATATCTGTCTATCTATATATGTGTGTTTAAAAAAACAAGCAAGGGAATGTTCAAGATTTCAGGCGAGAAAAGCAAAATCGTGTGATACTGAAAAATCTTGTCAGAAGTGGGCTATTTTATTTATTAATTCAATGGTCTTATAGACCTAATCAAGGTGGTGTATATCTCCACATGTACTGCACTGACAATCCTGGGTTCAAAAGTTTGCAACAATAAGATAATGCTTGCATATAGAAAAAGACTGAGAACCACTGATTGAGGGCAAAAGTGTCAGACTGACTGGAAACCATGGTCAGGAAGGGGTATAAAGTGCTAAATAACAGGATGCACAAATTCTCCGTTGTCTTTCAGGTACTCACTATTTTTTTTTTCTGAAAGAAAAAAAAGTAGCAACCACAAAATAAAAATACATGGAACAGACAGGTTGGGAGAAAGGAAATGAGATTAAACACACATACAGGTGAGTGGGTAGATATATTTAGATAAATAATAACCCAAAACCTTTAGGTTTAATTCTTCAAATCTGAGGGCTATGATAATAATGGACTGTGTAAGTGAAGTGGTGTAGAATGGAATGAAAATTGAAAACATATAAAAACTAATGATTTGTGAAAAAAGTTGGTACAACGTTTTCAGTTTGTGAATTACAGGGGCTTTTTGCTTCTGATAATGAGTACCAATTGTATCCTAATGGTACTTCATTGATTTCTAATCCGTGACAGCTCCCATGCTTGTTTCAACCTTAGCTTCAAAACATGATAATCAGTTCACTGTATTAAAAAAAAGAAAAACCTCTGGAAGAAATGGTCAGCCTTTTAAAGGGAAGCCTTTTAATTCAAATGACAAATATTTTGTGAATACTGTATAAGCCACCCCCCACAAAAAACCTGGGTGTCTGTGATGGACTAAGCAATCTATGGTAAAATATTTAGGTCATCGCAAGAAAGGCGTAACAATGACAAATAGAGATAATTTGAAATTCTGGAAGTGCATATATTTATGAATGGATATGGGTCAATGCCCTTTCCAGATACTATTGATCTGAAAGATCACACAGTGGGAATGTTAGTATTCCCCAAAGGTTGTCTTTCACTATCACAAATTGTAGAGTAATTGTGGATAGATAGTCATAGGACTGGCTCACAGTTGGCCAAGTGCTAAGTAGAGTTTTGAATCTGGTTTTTATTAGTTCTAGTGAACGATTTTGACCATTGTATCATACACATTTTCTTTCCCCATTAGCTTTAAATTAGTAGAAAATAGGTTATTGCAAAGTTAATATGTGTATGCTTATAGTTAACAGTTTTCACCTCCTGGCGTATTTATTTTATTTTATTTATTTATTTATAAAAATTGGTATTAACTTTTGGAGTGTCAGGGGTGAAAACCAGATCCACACATGTAAGGTTCCAGCTGCCAACTTTGTTATGTTCTGCCTATTACACAGGAATCTCTCCAGACTGGCAGTTTTTGCATGGGAACTACTAGAAAAGGCTCTAAGGCAGGGGTCGCCAACCTTTTGGACCTCAGGGACCACCAAATTCATAATTTTAAATCCCAGGGACCACTAATATGAATTTTGACAGACAGTGGCTTGCTGACGTTGGTGGGAAAGTTGGTCCCATATTTCAGAGCTGCAGTAGTCACAGGATGCACCAGCCTGCCATGGATTGGAGGAGCTGCTCCGAGATGACCAAAGGGCCAGTCTTGTGACTACTGCAGCTCTGGAATATGGGACCAACTTACCCACCAATGAAGGAAGGAAGGAAGGAAGGAAGGAAGGAAGGAAGGAAGGAAGGAAGGAAGGAAGGAAGGAAGGAAGGAAGGAAGGAAGATGGATTTTTCTTCAAAAGGATGACCAATGCTTGAAAAGTTCCTGAAATATTGACTGTTATCACAACACTTTTTTCCATTAATCACAAGTTACAAATGCACAAAATACACCTAACAGAACTGATGCAAAGCATCCAAATGATGAATAGCTTTCCATTTGCATAATTCTTCACTGAATGTCATTCTTCCCTCTTCCAGGCAGCACTTATTTGATGAAACACAAAATCCTTTAAAAGTGTGTTCCATCCTAAACCAATTTGTCAAGTTGGAGAGTGTGCCCATGTGTGAGCACATGGGCTTCGAACATCCAGAAAACATTAAAGAAATTAAGGTAATAGGCACATAATTCAATTAATTATTCATATCTTCTAAATCTCTATTTCTGATACATAACAAAAAAGATTAAATATCCACTCATAGGATTAAGCCCCCCCAAAAAGTCAAGCAACAGCAATGCATCTACATTACCTTGAGGTGCAAATTGAAGAGAAAAAAAAGTTGATTAATCTAAAGTTTTGCTTAAAACAAATCAGATATTCATCCATGCTCAACTTGAAACCCTGAAGAGGCATTTCAAAGATGCTTTATTTCAGATGTATACCAAAATTGGATATGGAAAAATGGGAAAAGGTTGTTAGATGTAGGCTTTCTCCCCAATTATTGTACCAAATGACATATCCAGACAAAACTTAGCACATTAAGTAGATTTCATCCTACTTTGTCTTTATTAAGCAAGCACAGTAGGAATTACCTGGAAATCATCAGCAGGACTTGATGGTCACCTTGAATTTTCTTCTTTAAAAGCTATGCCTAACTCACTTAGTAGGTAAAGAACCTGTCAGATGATTTCCCCTTTTTTGGTGGAAAATAAAAACTAGATCTTTTTGTGGATTTCCAGAAGCCTGTCTGGCAATATCCACAAAAGATTAAATATCTCCCAGGTTGTCCTTTAGGACTGATGATGTGGAATAGCGGTTAAGGTGCTCGAGAAGAACTGGAATGAGCCACATTGAGGTCGGCCTTCAACTATGGAAGCTCATTGGATAATTTTGGACCAGTGACCTTCAATCAGCCTGACCTACCTCAAAGGAGAAGAAAAATGAAGTGCTGTCTAGGCTGGGTGGAGCTTTTGGAGGAAAGGCAGGATACACATTTGAAACATAAGACATATATCACATTATCTGATATATATATATATATATATATATATATATATATATATATATATATGTGTGTGTGTGTGTGTGTGTGTGTGTGTGTGTGTGTGTGTGTGTGTGTGTGTGTGTGTATCAGTATATACTGACAAATATATACCATGTATATATAGCAGAAGTATGGATTAAGAATAAAGGATAAGACATATTGCTGTGATCTTCATCTGTTCACATTGCCTTGAATAAGGTTCTTTTTTTCTTATTTAAAGGTGAAGGTTCCCCTCGCACATACGTGCTAGTCATTTCTGGCTCTAGGGGGTGGTGCTCATCTCCATTACAAAGCTGAAGAGTTAGTGCTGTCCAAAGATGTCTCCGTGGTTATGTGGCCAGCATGACTAAACGCCGAAGGCGCACAGAACACTGTTTCCTTCCCACCAAAGGGGTCCCTATTTTTCTACTTGCATTTTTACATGCTTTCGAACTGCTAGGTTGGCAGAAGCTGCTGGGACAAAGTAACAGAAGCTCATTCCGTTACACGGCGCTAGGGATTCGAACCGCTGAACTTTCTGATCGACAAGCTCAGCGTCTTAGCCACTGAGCCACTGCGTCCCTTTCCATATTTACTCATGTTGAAAAGCCAAGAAAGGAAGAAACTTAGGAAGGATGATGGCCAGCAGGGATCAGTAACTGGAAACTTGATGTAAACTGAAATATAAGCATCTTTTCACAAAATACAGAATAACAGGATTGAAAGGAATCTTAGAGACTTTCTAGTTGAATTCCCTGCCCAAACAAGAGACTCTATACCATTCCAGACGAATGACTGTCCATTCTCTTCTTAAGAACTTTCAATGATGGAGCACAAGGAAGCTGTTCCACTGATTAATTGTTCTCACTATCTTTTTCTCTTGAAAATTATAGTGTTTAGAATTCTATTATCAGTTGAGAGGTGTATACCCAGACCTTTTAAATACAGGCCCTGGGACTGGAATATTCTTCACACATAGATCCAGAACTACAAATGGAACTGCAACCACAATTCTAGTGGCTTCAGGATATCATTTAATCCACATCTTGTCTGGTTCACAGATGTTAGAGAAAATAAAAGAACACATGTTTTTGTCAAGCTGTTCAGTTGGTAATTATTTGAATGTTACCAATCTTAAATTTCAAATTTCAACCGCATGGATGGTCTTATATTTTCTGTTTTGTTATTTTTCCCATTGTTGTAAACTGCCTTGAATTAGCACAAACAGAAATGCAGAGTATAATTTCAAAAATAAAAATCTATCTCGAAGCTGATTGATCTGATTTATGCACATCGAAATACAAATGTTGTTTCAATCTGGCAATTCTCCGAAGATTGCAATGCAGAGTTTGGCTTTAAATGGCTACAGGTTCCTCGATTTGATTTATATCCCACTTTCATTTTGTACAACTCAAGGCGCTCTCTCGTTCTCTGTTAATGTATATTCTAAGACCTTTAAAAATATGTGGAAAATATATTTTGCTATCCATAGGTTCTTTTTTTCAGCACGTTCCTTTTCATAAATGAATCTGCAAATGAGATGGGACATATTTGTTTGTGTCCAATTCAGTCTGATTAGAAGGGTTATTTGAAGTTCCAGAATTTTTGCTTGTCCAAGAACTGCATTTACTTTTTCTCAGAGGTCTTGAGCAGTAAGTAGCTGGATCTGAACCTCTTTTCTAATTTCCCACAATGCCTTTAAGGAATTATTTTTTTTCTCTTGACTTCAAGAGAAGAATTTCTTCAAGCCTAGAAGGGAAGAGATTCTCAGAGAGCTCTTCCCTGAAGATCTTAGGTGATTCTGGTTAATTAAAAACCTGAGCAAAACTCCATTTTTTTATAGATATGTCTGGGAAAACACACACATACACATATACCCTTTACACTTTGTGGGAATTGCAAGATATGTCTTTGGAATTCACCTCTAATAGCTATGTACCTTTGAGAAAAGCATACTGTTCTATATCATAGGGTAAGTAAACAAATAGCACTTGTATGTACAGTGCTTATAGCGCTTATGAGCTCTGATGGCATAGTAGTCAGAATGCAGTATTGCACTCTGTCCATTGTCAGAAGTTCAATCCTGATCTGTTCAAGGTTGACTCAGTTTATTATCCTTCTGGGGTCAGTAAAATGAGGACCCAGATTGTTAGGGGCAAAATAGTGACTCTGTAAACCACTCAGAGAGTGTTGTAAAGCACTGTGAAGTGGTATATAAGTCTGAGTGGTATTGCTATTGCTGTAAAGCAATTTAAAAGAGTCATCGTATTGCTCCCAACAATCTGTGTCCTCATTTTATTGACCTAAGAAGTTGAGTCAACCTTGAACAAATCAGGATCAAGCTTCTGACAATGGACAGAGTCAGCCTGCAATACTGCATTCTAACCACTGCGCTACCATGACTCTTAAGCGCTATAAAGCAGTATATAAGGATGAGTGTCATAAAGCATTATGAAGCGGTATATAAGTGTAAGTGGCATTGCTATTGTTGTAAAGCAGTTTACAAAGTCAGCCTCTTGCCCCCAACCATCTGGGTCCTCACTTTACTGATCTCAGAAGGATGGAAGGCTGAATCATCCTTGAGCCGGTCAGGATCAAACTCCTGGCAATAGGCAGAGTCAGCCTGTAATATTACATTTTAACTATTACACCACTATGGCTCCTAACCTACTTGGTTACTGTACATTCAGTTTCCAGAATACTGCCTTAAAAATTGTCATGCATTCTCCTCTTGGTTTTGGGACCTACAACATGAATCAAAAAGAAATCAGCAGGAGTAAAGTTGATTTATATGCTGAGCAATGCTGTTAAGAATTCTTGCACAGAAATCCAGGAATGCCATACAGGAGAAAAGGGGGGCAGAATGGAAATAAATACGAGGACGATTCCAAATCACCAAAGGCATATTTGGCCTGCATCGGTCTCTGTGAAGCTAGCCAAAAGTTTGGAGAAACGGAATGTAGGGAGGCAACCTAGATGGAAAGAAGAATTAATAAGCAGGAGACACTTTAGAGTATAATTATCAGAAAGAAAACACGTTGTTTAGCATACTTTATGCTAATGGTGGGCTAGCAAGGCCCACTGTGCATAATTTAGCCAAAGAACTGGTACAATGTTTTAATACTTACAGTGATAAGATATATGTTTAGAGAGGTATGAGAGAAGAGGAAAAAGAAGTAGAAGAACAAAGCACAGGAGAGATCATAATAAGCACATATGAACTCTGAAGGCCTAATTACATCACGGGGGAGGTTAAACTGTTACTGCTGATTCAAGTAGAAAATCGGAGTAATTTGTAAACAGGTAGATCTCCTTTCCAGGTGCACGAGCATGTGAGAGGAGAAACAGTGGAGGAGAAGATCAAAAGGTCTCCATGCATAGGATCAGCTCTGGATTTTATGCCTCAGCATTAAAAATATTTAATCATCAATTCTAAATAGTTGATGTGTTACATTTTAGAAAAAGGTTCACTGCAAAGTATATCTGTTAAACTATCTCCTCATAGAAGACAAGAAAGAAGAGATTTGAAATATACGTTCATTCTGTTTGTGTTGTCATTTTTTTCCAGAAGAGAATACAGCCCTTTCTTTTATTTAGCTCGATATCCATGCTTCGCTATGGAACTACGTGGTCGGGCTTAGTTTTTGGGGAGGAAAATAAGGGGGTTAAATCTGGCTCTGCCTACCAGCATCCATCAGTATTCATCTGGCTAGCGTCCTGTCAGTGTGTGGGAGAGTTCAGGGCTGTTTAGAAACTGAAACCATATTTGCTGTGTAAGCCAATATGGCTTAGTTCAACTGTTCTGTACTAAAGCTGCTTGGTGCTGTGAAACTAAAACTGAAATTCCTGTCCTCTACTTGTGTTTTGCATTTGGAACAGATTTCTTTTTAGGTGGAGAGGGGGAGTAGAACTCCTTAGCATCAGAGCATGTTAATAATAATATTGGAAATACTAATGCTCTAATGGTCGTTTCCAAAAATCCTTTTTTAGTGAGCACCTAGAAGCCAAGAGGAACTTACTTGCCAAATTTCAAGTTCGTAGGCTTTACGGTTCTGGAGATTTTGTGATAATACATGAGTGGTATTTCACATATACACATATACATATACATACACACACACACACACACACACACACGTGTGTGTGTGTGTGTGTGTATAATTCATAGATTTTCACGGGTACAGGTATGTACATCTAGGTGTGTTCGGGTCTTGTCCTGTGTAAGATTAAGAGTGTCTTGGCGATGTTTCGGCGTGGTCCCACTCGCCATCCTCAGGCTGGTGCTTTCGGCTTGCACTGCCAAGATACTCTTAATCTTACACGGAAAAAGATCCGAACACACCTAGACCATAGGTAGATAGATAGATAGATAGATAGATAGATAGATAGATAGATAGATAGATAGATAAATAGATATAGAGATATAGATATAGATGATATAGAAATAGATATAGATATAGATACATTGCTTGAGCTTTCCTCAAGCAGTTCCTTTCTCCACTGGGATTGTCATCCTCATTATAGTTGAATGACTGGTTAGGTGGCCCTAACACTTCCTGTTTTATTGTTCTTACAGCATAATATTATGTATGTATGTTTGCACTATTCTGAGAATCCTGATGGATAAAAGTTGTTAGGATCTTAAGATGCTGGGAGATGTTTAATACAGGTCCTCTCACCACCCAACCTACCTTCCTTCCTTCCTTCCTTCCTTCCTTCCTTCCTTCCTTCCTTCCTTCCTTCCTTCCTTCCTTCCTTCCCTTCCTTTCCCTTCCCTTCCCTTTCCTTTCCTTTCCTTTCCTTTCCTTTCCTTCCTTTTTTTTTGTCTACTCAAGTTAGTCTCTGAGGAAACAGGAGTGTGTAGAAACGCCAAGACGATGAGAACAATTCTTGGATTATACTTTAATCAAATAAATTTGCTTCCTTGAATGAAAGTCTTGATCTGTCTGGATTTCGTGGAAAAAAATTCCCCCACTGCCACAACTGCAGGCAGTTGTAATAAATAATAAAGCGGTATAATAAATAAATATTAGTAAATAATAACTCCTGGAGAAAAATGCCTTGTCTTAAATTCTTATGACTACTGTCATTTTGGCATATCTGGTAAGACGGCAGCTGTGACCATGTGATGTAATGTTGCCTCTTTCTTAGGCACCTCCTGTGTACGGTACTGCATGCACAGAGAGTCCAAGGTTTTAATGATGTGGTCATACCATATCTTCACTTTTTTTAAAAAAAAAAATCCCTTGCTTGCTGATGTCCCTGCATCTTGGCAGTTTCTTCTTCCCCTCAGCTAGTCAAATAAAGAAAAGAAGAAAATATCCATATATAGATAGTCCAAGGACTTATAGGCAAATTAGGACATCTCTTAATTTGTCTTAAGTACATTTTACTGTGTTAAAATGTTTTCTTTGAATTGTTTTATTTGTCCATTAGTCTAATTTCCACAGGCAAGGAACTATAGTCAATGGACTATAAACTACGGCAGAAGGTATAAAATGTGTTTGAGCAGGAGGTTCAACTAGGCCTCTAAGGTCCCTTCCAATTCTTTTATTCTATTATGATATTGGAAACCTGCTACAGGGTGCAAGTTTTAGAGACAACTCTACGTTTCTACTTCTTTTTGCCCTCTAACTTTTGAGAGATTATTGTAGTATTTATATCGGTCTTACATCTGTCTTTTCCTCCAGGAGCTCAACTCAGCATACATTAAGATTCCCACCTCCAGTTTTCTTATAGCAGCTCTGTGTGATAGGTTATCTTGAGAAAGACTGACTGAACCCAGTGAGCTTTTGAGGCTAAGGGTGAACTTAAGCAGTTCTCTAAAACTGGTTAGTACCTGCTGAATACCACCTGTGTACTGCTTCAAGTGCTTTACAACCTCTCTAAGTGGTTTACAGAGTCAGCATCTTGACCCCAACAACAATCTGGGTCCTCATTTTACTGATCTTGGAAGGATGGAAGGCTGAGTCAACCTTGAGCTTGGTGAGATTCGAACTGCCAAATTGCAAGCAGCCGGTAGTCAGCAGAAGTAGCCTGCAGCCTACTAACCACTGCACCACTCACCGGATGTGAGACAAGAGGCAACACAGCCCAGAACTGGATAGGAGACAGAGGAAGAGAATAAGGATAGCCATTCTCTGCAATTTCGAAGGGTATGTCCATTGGTTTATGAGTAATAAAGCTTTAGTCTGGCAAGATTCTGTCTCTAGGGTATAAATAAAATGAAGAACTGAACTTTGGTTGGATTGTTCTATGTGGTTCTTGGGTTGGGAATGACATCTTGTTCCTAATCCAATATTTTAAATGATGCAGTACCCTGGAAATCTTTTAGAGAAATAGGCCATCTAACTTCCACTAAAGGTTGGTGGAGAATTTCAAAGGCCATTTCTACCTAGTGCAGAAAAAAAAGAGTCATACTTCATAATTGGTGCTGATTCTGTTTCTACCACTGAATGCAGCTATCAGTGGGGATATTGTGGTTCTGCTTCACACAAATCAAATCTAACCCAACCTGGTCCAGATATGGGGGCAAAAAGCATAGTTGGGCATACCCAACTATGACACCATATTCATCTTAGTCCTGATTAACAGTTACATGATTCAAGTGACAAAGAGTTTTCTGGTTCTGAAGGCTACAGAGATAATCTGGAGAGAACCGTGGCAGCTTCCAGGTGAAAGAGATTAGTCCAACTGAGGCAAAATTCTTTAAAAGAATAATCATAAAAATAGAAATCTCAGTGGTATTAACATGGATTTGCATCAGCGCTCATTAACTGGAAGCCCTGATTATTATTATTTTTTTAAGGAAAACAACATTGACTGGAAGTGATCACCAACGTGTGTCATCATCTGATCCCGTTCTACATTATTGTAGAAGAAAGGTCACAGATGGGAAGAAATGGAGGCTTCGGAAGATGGACTACCCTTCTCTGCCTCGCCTCTTCATTATTTATGGCTGTAAAGATTTGGTTCTCTGGACTCAACAACATTAAAAGGTATTTTAATTTGAGCTATAATTCTTTTTTTCTGCTTTCCACAATTGACAAGCTTCTGGAATAAACTTTCATTTGAGAGTGCCAGATTAAGGAAAAAACGAAGAGCGGAAGGGAAACGAAGCTGACACTATCTGTCTGGCTCTTTCTCCCCTCCTCCCGATAAATATATAAATAAAGGCATTCTTCCTGGATAACCCTTGCACAATCTCCTGCCCACTGAAACTGTACGAGTTTGATTAACTGCAGATGTACTCCCCAGCTTACATATGTGACTAATTTGCTCTGAATTTCCATGCTACATTATAATGCTAATGATCAGGAATAACAGACAAACCCACCGTTTCCTGAGGAACTAATTGGAGACATTATTATTTTCGCTCTATGACAGAGGATTGAGATGGCCGAATCAAGCTGGCCCATCGGATAAATAATGTGTAAATCAATCTCGGAGGGGAGGCCAGCGGCTTCTTTGAAAATGATTAGGGATTGACCAGCAGACAGTAGGACCGTGTTCCCTACCACTGATAGGAACTCATTCAATCCATCTTCTCAATACTTGTAGTCCTTGACTTACGACAGTTCGAAGTTACAATGAATTTAGTGATTGTTCGAAGTTACAACGGCCCTGAAAAAAGCGATGTAGCACCATTTTTCACACTTGTGAGCATTGCAGCCTCCCCGTGGTCCTGTGATTTGCATTCGGATGCTTGGCAACTGACTCACATTTATGACGGTTACAATGTCCTGGGGTGGGTGTCATAGGATCCCCTTTTGTGGCCTTCTGACAAGTCAACAAGAAAGCCAGATTCCCTTAACAACGGTGTTACTAATTTAATAGCTGCATTCAGTTTACAAATGTGGCAAGAACAGTTGTTTGGGGGAAAAAAAAACATTTCTCACTTAGCAGCATAAATCGTGGGCTCAATTGTGGTTGTAAGTTGAGGATTACCCATAATTCTATATTCAGGAGGCAAAAGGTCCCTCTTGTAAGAAAGTTTAATTCTACTGAAAGTTTGATATTTTTCCACCTCTCCTACTCTCCAGTGTAACTCCACCCTGTCTACAGCTATCATTTTTCTTCCATTGGGTACAATTCAGATGGTTGGACTACAATTCTTAGAAGAACAGGCTTCAGGCAAATCGATATTGAGATAGTCCACAACTTCATACTCATTCTGAAATGAGCTTGCGCTCTCTCTCTCTCTCTCTCTCTTTCTTTTCATGGGTCATACCATTTTGGACATTCTAGATCCCTACTTTTCAGAAGCCCTTCAAACAGAAACAGTGCAGAAGGAAGGATGGAAATTTCCCCTTAGATTTCAAAATACCTTCACTCTCAGTCCTTTCCCTGGGACCTCTTCCTTCCTTCCTTTTATGTAGAGAGTTAGGCTTCATCTCTCACCGTCCTTTTCAATTCTTCTGATAGGAGTTGTTATATTCAGGAATGAGCCCCTGGTTCCATATATATAGCATTTATGTTCTCTGCTGGGCCTGTCAAATTCTTCAACTTTTGTTTTACAAACACGTTGTGACACGCCTTGGGGACTGTAAAGATATTTTGTTTATTTTAATACTATTTATATTGTGCTTTGTAAGTAACCACATAAATATCATGGCTGTTTTTACATTTTGTTTGTTTTGTGTAATACCCTAAGATCAGATAAATAAACTTCAGCAGTGGGGGGAATGGATGAAAGAATGAAAGAACTTGCGGAGTTGCTCATCTCTGATCTAAGTGTTTTTGCGTTCATTTCTTGAAAAACTCTGCATGGTTATGACTCAAACAAAGCAATCTGGGGTTGTAAATTGATTCATTTTGTTGATTCCATAATGCTGTAATAAGCTTTCCCCCCCCCCGAAATTACATGTGATTTGTCAAGTGAATATTCTAAGAAAAGTCTACTTTTATGTACAATTGTCTATACCTACTCCAAGTCATGTGCACTGTTGGGCCCATGTATCATTTCAGGAAAAAAAAAAATCTTAGAAATGTTTCATCAAAAAACAGAGGCCATTACGGAGAGTGATTTATATATAATTATATGTGCTCCCTCCTCAAGGTGTCATAGCCAAAGTACGGCCAACAGTTTTGATTCAAGTCAGTAGAAGTAATTAATTAAAATACAGTACCAAAGATCACCTCAATATTTGAAGCTTCCCACATATTTTTGCTTGCTGGACCATGGGCTTTAAAGAACAAAAACAGTGGAAAAATTGTATATGGGGGAAAAAAATCAACCTTCTACACAGCCCAAAACTCTCTGGTCCTTTCAGGATCTTAGAAAATATAAGATGATGAAGTTCACTATTTGCTTTTTTTTTTTAAAAAAAAAACAGCAATCAACTTCCTATTCCATTCTTTCTTCCCACATACAAATAAATCGTGGGAATTTATTATTGAGCATGGGAATTAGGTTAATTATCTCTTGTGTATTTTGCCTGTTCCTCAATATCATCCTTCCTGTAAGTACAGAGAAAAGTGACAGGGGTGGGGTGGGAGGATGAAATTAGTGAAAGACATGGATGATAGGAATGTCCAACCATCCAATGGCAGCTCCATTACTGAGGTAGAAGAAATGTGCATTGTTAGACCTTAGTTTCCCATCCGTGGTCCCACATCCTAGTGCCATTTGAAGCAGCTGCTTCAGTCTTCCTACTATAGGTTGTATCATGGATTCATAATTCCCTCAACACTGTTCAACAATTACAAAGTCTGCACTACTATTACTGTTAATCTTCTCATCATTCCTTTTCACCCATACCCTCCCACTTGTGATTGTAGGACTGTAACTTTGTCGCTTGTATCCTTACAATGTATATTGACTGTTTCCTAGTATGATTTGATTGCTGATTGTACCCTATGACTACCATTAAGTGTTGTACGTTATGATTCTTGATTCTTAACGAATGTATCTTTTCTTTTATGTATACTGAGAGTATTTACACCAAGTTGTGTCCTTTTGTGTCCAATAACACTTGGCCAATAAAGTATTCTATTCTATTAGGATGAGCATCTCATCATTAATTCTACCATCTTTCTGAGATATTATTTTTATCTCTTGAATAGACGTTTAGGTTATTTAGATTTTATAGCATCACTCTTAGAGTAGAGAGTAAGCATCCCAACTTCCTTAAACTCTACATGACTTCTTAAACTGAGTACATGAACTTCAACTGAGCTTTCACCATTTTTTTTTATTTTTGTTCCCTTATCCAGGAATTGTTATTGAACAATCTATTTCTTACAATCCCCCTTACCTGGGACAGAAACCTAGAAAAATTGTCAGAGAGTTACATTGAGCCTTGTCCTGGGGTAAAATTGGCAAGAAATTTATATCTGCCTTTGTAAATGGGTCTGCAAAGAAGGCTTACTAGTTGTAACACTTGGTTGTAGAAATTAGGACAATTAATTGTCTTACATGAAAACTGGAGGACCTAATTTTTATTCTCATAAACATTTTGACCACGTAGCAGGTACATAGAAAGCCCAGACTACAATGCAGAAGTGAGTGAGGAAAGGAGTGAGGGAGGATGGACGGAAGTGAGGGAGGGAGGGAGGGAGGGAGAGAGGGAAGAAGGAAAGATATCTAGGAATTTAATATGAGCAGTATAATTTTAATGCTACTAAATAATTCTTTTATGGCAGCTAACATAGTGCTATTAATGTTGAAAAATTGAATTAAAATTAACTGGAGCTTTAGTGATGCTAGGATGTTGGAATTAGAATTGAGAAGGTTGTTAATTATATTTGTAGGACAGATAATTAAAATATCACTTTCTTTAAAATACAGTGGCTCAATGGAAGGCACACATTTCTCTCTCTCTCCTCCTACCCCATGAGAGAGAGAAAGAGACAGAAAGAGAGAGAGAGAAATACATATATTCACAAATGCACAAGGACTCCTTTGTTGTTCTGTAAGAGACCTCCTCCCCATATTTTACTTATAAAAACTCCTGGACAATTGCACTTTGAATAAAATAATAAATAGTCCAGAAAGAGAAGTGGAATTTTTTGATGCACATTTCAATATGTAATTGGAATTTACACTCACAGGGGTAAACACGTAAGCAGATACCTACTGCTTCATATTAATTAGTCTTTGTCGGCATTCATGAGACCTGTCTTACATAATCCAGTTGTTAAGCAGGAGCAGCAAAATCAAGGCCCACCATTTCCCTCATGTCCATGCCACACAATCCAACGTATTGAAAAATCAGCATATTCAATCAAGGGGTTTGGAAAGAGTTTAATTGTACAGCAAGGTGTCTTCCTATATAAAATGTTTTTATGGCCTTATAGGGCAGCATTTAGGGATATATGGCGATATGCATCTGTGGAGTCCTGGGTACCCTCTGAGCTTAGTTGTTATCTTGCAGACATTTCATCACCCAACTAGGTAGCATCATCAGTGCTATAAGGGAGTGAGGTTTGCTCTTATTTTTATATACTAGAAGCTTGCCCTTTCAATGTTGATGGGAGTAATCTTGATTGGGCTGTTGTTTATTGTTAGATTGTTGTCTGCTTTCATAGTTCCTTGATTGGGGTATTGTTTATTTCTTGATTGTGGCTCTGGTGTTAATCTGGTATTAATCTCTGTTCATATGGATGTTGATTGCTAGTTAGGAGTGTTTTTTTTCTTAGTGTTTTTTTTCCCCCTTTGGGACTTTTTGATTGTCTCTTTTGAGTGATATATAGAAGTTGTTTATGTGCCTGTTGATGGCCAATTTATCTGAGAGCCAAGCCCCGAGCAATTCTCTGATGTTTTGGACTTGGCTTGATTTAGGAAGCTCAGTTTTCCAGTTGAAATTATGGTTGAGTCTGTGTATATATAGAGAGAGATGTGTTCTATATATTCTGATTTGTGGGTTCAAAAATGAGGAATCAGTCATTTTGCAGTAAAACTTTAAACAATTAATCCTGCTCCTTATTGGTTCATTATTATAGAATTCTTGGCTATAACTCCAATCTTGGATATTTGATAGTCATTCCCAATTAAAATTCTACTGACTTGATCAGTTTTTAACTCACCCAACCTTCATGGTTCAGATAAGCATTTTTTTCCTTATTGAGAGAGAGTACCACCCTAACTTTGAATGGACTGTAAGTTGATGAAAACTCGGCATGAACTAAAAAGTTCCAATGAATCTTGGGGAGTGCATATTTGTTTGCTAGAGAGTAAAGACTTGTTAACATACACCTTGGGCCTTTTGGAGCTTTAGAAACTACACATTGGGATATATTGATTGCAGAGTTTCTGTGATCAATGCATTTTAATTTAACCAGTGTGTGGTGTCTACAAGTACTCTCTAACCCCATAACAATTACCTATGCAACATAGGTACAAGGTCAGCTAAATGTTTGCAGAATGTCCCAGTTGTCCATTTCTCTCCCCCTCCCCCTCCCCCTTTTTAATCAACCCAAATGATAAACATTATCCAGAGCACGGAAAATTGCCCACTCTCCAGGTCAGGAAACCTAAAAGGAAAGGTATGGATTTGGCCTTTTTTTTTTCTTTTGCTACATGGCAACATTATGTGCAACGGTGGAGAGGAGCAGTTGGCATGCATTCAGCTTCCTTGTGGTCAAGTCTACAGAGGCATCTTAACCTGTCACAGCTAATGGGTTTTACTATGGATGCCAAAACGTAACATGTTCAGAGCATTTGAAGAAAGGGGCACTCGAAGCATCTAAAAGTGTTGGCAATCTCAGAGGCATTTTTTAAAGCCACTATATTTGTTTGATTGTTTGCTTCAGAAACTCTGCAAACGCTAAAGGAAATCAAATCTAATGAAGTAGTAACGAAGGAACTGGATTAGAGGTAGGAGGGTGGAAGAGAAAGAAAGAGAGAGAGAGAGAGAGAGAGAAGTTTTGCTAAGTAATACAAAATCATTACAATGTCCTGCCAGACATGCATTTTTAAATGATAGCTGTAATAATGGAAAATTAGACTCCATTATTTATTCATAGCCTTCTTGTTCATGCTTGTCTCCATATAGGGCAGCCCACTTTTTATAAATAGTATCTTTGAGAATGATAGGTCTTTGGAGGGTGGATGAATGTAATGTCTAAAACAATTATTGCCTGTCTCAACAGGAAATTGTCCCCAAGTCCATAGGAGGAACCAAAATCCACACAGAAATCCCCAATACTCTTGACCCAATGGGTAAATGTAGAGTAACTTTCTATCCAAAATTACTATTTGGATAAAGAGTTAAAAAGCACACTTGATGAGACATGCCTCTGGCCTGAATCAGCAGCTAAAGTTGGGATCTTTAATTTAGGCCTAGCAGATAAAGTAGGTTCCATTTGATAGACCTGTAAATGTCCTCTGTTGATTGATGCTTGTTTATTTAGAGAAAGATAAAATACAGAATACCCTACACCAGCATACTTGAGATTCTAGGCTTAGACAACCTTGAACCACGCCGGCTAAGATTGGACTTAAGCATAGTACATAAAATTATCTGTTACAATATCTTACCAGTTAATGAATATTTCAGCTTTAACCGCAACAACACAAGAGCACACAACAGATATAAACTTAATGTAAACCACTCCAAACTTGATTGCAGGAAGTACGATTTCAGCAACAGAGTGGCCAGTGTCTGGAACACACTACCTGATTCTGTTGTCTCCTGTTCAAACCCCCACTCCTTTACCCTCAAACTAACCTCAATTGACCTCACCCCATTCCTAAGTGGTCTGTAGGGGACATGCATAAGTGCACAATCGGGCCTACTGTCCCTGTCCTATTGTCCCCAATTATCCGTACCTATTTACTTTACTTTACTGTCATTGCACCTCGTACAACAAAATCAAACACCATCTTCAGTGCACATCATGACCATGACCATGAAAATAAACACAAACACGCATCCTTCACACTCCACACATTGAACCAAAAACCCCCAACACCACACCAACACTGCACTATACAGCAGAATTCAAAAGAGCTACTGCCCTGGGATAGAAGCTGTTTTTCAGCCTATTTGTCCTTTTTTATTATTATTCTGTACCGTCTGTCAGATGGTAATAGTTAAAAAAAAGGGTTCCCAGGATGAGAATTTCATGTATTTATACTTATGCTTATGCTTATTCTTATTTCTATTATATTGTAAGCATTTGGCAAATAAAATAAATAAGAATAAATAAAGGAACACCCAGGGGTGCTAACATTTTACTTTCAAAAGTTTAAAACAGAAGTTAACATTTTGGTTACTATAATTCTACTGGTACTGCTTAGTAGCCGTTTTACTTCTCATGTGGAGCATCACTGATGCCTTTGTCCCTTTGATGGTCCTCCTATTCAACTAGACATATCTCTAAATAGATATAGATTATTATACTTTAAATTGTACAGCTATTGTTGATAAGCATTGATCAAGCAGTAATAGCAGTGTTTTATGATACTCTTCTGAGCCTTCTTTTCCCAAATCACATTGTCTCTACTTATCTACCTATGCACAGATGGACACACACATACACGCACACACACCACAGAGAGGACTGCAGGTATGAAAGAGGGGTCAAAAAGGCCATCTACGTCAAAATTAAACAGCCTCTCTCAACATAAGTCGAGGACTATCTGTATATACAAATAGTATATCCTGTATACATAACACACAGAGAGAAATATATATTTATCTGGATACACAATTCCATCCTCTTTCTCATGTATGCAGACATAGAATGGTAAGGAAAAATAAAAGAAGATAAACTATATTCTTGTTAAGAGACCAAACCTCTGAATTTCTTGCTATGCATTTTTGAAAGAAAAAAGAATGGTTGGAAGAATGAAAAAAAAATCCATAGTGAGTCACATCTAAAAGGCTTTAAATGTTATTGCGAAAAGGTGCTTGGTAAGAATGCCAGCATAGTTTCCCAAATGTTAGTATCTCTCTAATAATCCAGGTGCTTCATTTAGGCTTTTCCGAATTAATTTTTTATTGGCTAATGCTAATAAATGTCAATTGAATTTATATTCATAATATCAATAAATGTCATTTCTTTACATACACCTGAGCCAGTGGGATAATTCCACATATTGATAATATTTAGAATGGTTTTCCGGAGGCAGGCTAATTAATGAATGGTATGTTAGGTTTATATTTAGAGGTGGGGTAAAAAGATATCAGAGTATTACTGAAGACAAGCCAGAACCATTGTCATAAACAGGAGAAAGACAACCTTGAACATGACTCCTATTATAAGCAACCATTGTATATGTGAGTACAGATAGTCTTTGACTTACAAGCACAATTGAGCCCAACATTTCTGGGGCTAAGTGAGACAGTTGCCAGTGAAATTTGCCCCACTCCTTCCATTTCCTCACCCTCCAGTCAGAGCTGAAGAAGCTTAGTTTTTATTTTATTATCTTTCTTGCCACAGTTGTTAAGGGAATCACTGCAGTTGTTAACATGGTTACTAGCTAGGAGATCACATATTAATGCAGAGTAGTAGTTTACTGCCTAGGACTACTAACTCTGTTTGGTTCAAGCTCATGCACTTCCCAAGGTGCACCATAGGGGGCAAGCTAGCTCCGCACCAGAAAGGTAAGCGGTTTTCCTGCAGGCCATCTGCAGCCGTCTCCCTCCATTGAAGCTGCCTTGCAAATGGGTGTTATAATCGGGCAGTAGGATACTAACCATTCACATAAAGCACTGGCTCTTCTCCCCATTGAAGTGGTACCTATTTATCTACTTGCATAGAACATGCTTTTGAGCAGCTAGGTGGACAAGTGATGGGAGCTCACCCTGGCACGCAGTGCTAGGACTCGAACCGCTGGAGCAAAGACTATCTCCAGCATCATTAAGCCACTGATCTCATCCTGATGGCATTTTGGAAGACTTTAAAGACTTAATGAGCCTCAGGTTATAGTACATGAAATCTCCTTGTTAGAGGGGATGGATCTGTTTTCTTCTGATGTTAATTTTGTTATTCAGGCTGCCATTATGTTATTTCTCTTACTGTGTGTCTATCATCTCTCTGTCTGTCTGTCTCTCTCCCTACCTACCTACAATCATATCCATATTCTGTTTTACACTGTAAACTGCACAGTCGTTCTGAAGTTGGATGTTGCCAAAATTATATAATGATAATTAAGAAAACACCATAAAATTATCTCTACCACTGACTGACTCCAAATCTCCAGTCCTTATTTCTTTCCAACTTTTCCAGCTCTACATTTAATTTTGGTGTTTCCCGACCTGTCTCTTTCTCAATAATACATTAAATGAGATTTCAATATCTGACATTACATGATTTCCATGAGCTACACATGTGCTGTATGTGTACAAAAACACCAGGTGGCATTTAAATATCTATATCTTCACATCATTCTAGAGTTGCACATCTATTATAGGAAATAAATCATAAGGAATCCTGTTGAAGTAACAAATGAGTTCGCAATTGCTTTGCTTCTCATAATTCCCATATGTTTTTTTAAGCTATCTTTGGAAAATCAAGTTATTTTTCCATCCTCTACAGAGATTAATATATGCCACACAGTATATTTATTTCAGTTCACTGAGAAACTGTCCCAGTCTTTAACGTAAACAGAGATAAAGAAGGGCGGGGGGGGGGGGAAAGGAGGCTAAAAATGGGGATATTTATTATTTGGAGAATATCTAGATGTGCTGCACAGACTAATGATGTTGCAATGCGCCTGGAAGACTTGGATATTTTCACATGGGATTATGTTTAGATGCAGGAATAATAATAATAATAACAACAATAGCAGTAGCAGCAATGCAATTGGTGCAGAAGGATAAGTTGCAGATATAACATTTGCTATCTCTTCTGCCTGAATCAGCTAGAACAAGACTTGCTTACATTTCCCAGTGGATTTAAATCCATAAATATAATATTAGTCTTTGGAGGGCTAGAAACCATACTGATTCATTTTTAAATGATTTACATTTGTGCTCCACTTCTGGAATTGTGGGACCTGAAGGAGCTGGCTTTAAAACTTGACCCTGAACCTTAAGACAAAGCACAGTAGAGACATGCGATTACAACACTTGCCTATGCTCTAGCATCACTTCAGATACTTGTCTGAAGAAAGTACACACAGAGATCTGTTTTTTCATTCTTGGGTTGCAGGGAGAATGTACGTATCTCCCGAGACCCTTAAATATCTCAGCTTCCCTGAAGATTCAGGGAAGAACTCTGCAAGTTTGTCTCACGCCTCTGGTTCTTAACATCTAAAATAGTTTTCATACACTGAGAAATCCGCAAAAATGGGAATCATTTAACAGCAGAATAATCTGCCTTAGGAAGTGGTGTCTCTCCTTCACTCAAGTTATTTTGCATCCATTAAGTGGAAATTGTATGTTGTAGAGTCCTTGGTACTCTCTGAGCATGGTTTCTTGTAGACATTTCATTATCCAACTGGCTAACATCATCAGTGCTAGCAGGAGACCCTATATTATTCTGGACAAATGGCTGTCCAATCTGTTCTTCAAAACCTCCAGTGTTGGAACACCTACAACTTCTGGAGATAAACTGTTCCACTGGTTAATTGTTCACATTGACAGGAAATTTCTCCTTAGTTCTTGGTTGGAAATAATTGGAAATAATGGTTTCTATCCCGGTGCTTTAATCACTATACCAAACTGGCTCTCTAAAGTTAGGCCTGCTAACCACCATATTATTTTAAATCTTTACTTAGCTTTTCTTGCTTTAAACTGTTTTCTGGGAGTTGCTTTTTAAAACATATCAATATCCTGCAATCACTGAGTGGGATAAAAAATCAGATCTCCTCCAAAAAAAATCTGGCATACGAGAAAAGCGATTGCTATCTTTATTCTTTCCCCAAAATCTTCATGTGAATTTTAAATCATGCAGAAATATGAATTTACATTCATGACAAGGTGTGTGGGCAACCTATAACCCCTCCACCCAATTTCCAATGTCTTCTGCAAAGAAATGAATTTGGACTGATGCTGAATCGGAGAGTTTTACAATTTTCCAGATGCTTTTCTTTTTTACTCTGCAAAAGAGGTATCTGTTTATAGGTCATTCTATTTTCAAGGTGCTTGAGCAATTATTTCAAATTTTCTTGGTGGTATAAAATTTTTGGCAGGAATTCCCCCCCCCCCGCCCCAGTATGGCATTAATTTAGACTTCAGAGAAGAGTAAATTGGCCCTTCTTGACTGACAGCAACCCAGCCTTTGCTTGAAAAGAGAAAATAATAATAAAAGACGTAATCAATGTCCCAGAAAATAACTTAATAAAACAGAGTGAATAGCGTGGCGAGTTCCATCACCTCATTGTCCTATGAAGGTGGAGAGGTTGCTGATATCCACCCACCAGTAATGCTAAGGAAAGGTAATTAAAAGAGGTAGGATAAAGAAGTTCTATAAGGTTTCAGCCCTTTGAGATGGGAAAGATAGTTGATGTAATCAGCCTTGTATTCTATCACCTTTTCATGAAAATAGCTAGAAATTGAACTCCATTCTCTGAGGTGAAGCTTCGGGGAGAGTGTCATCAAGACTATAGGAGTTAGAGAAGGGTTTAATTCTCTAAAATGTTATTGTGTTGTGAATGTGGATCCCGGCTTCTGTTGTAGCTAATTTATATACTACTAAAATCCTAGTGGTAAGGGATTAAGAGACGTGGTGGCTCAGGGGCTAAGACGCTGAGGTTGTCGATCAGAAAGGTCAGCAGTTCGGCGGTTCGAATCCCTAGCACCGTGTAACAGACTGAGATCCCGTTACTTGTCCCAGCTTCTGGCAACCTAATAGTTCAAAAGCATGTAAAAATACAAGTAGAAAAATAGGGGCCACTTTGGTGGGAAGGTCACAGCGTTCTGTGCACTTTCGAAATTTAGTCATGACGGCCACATGACCATGGAGACGTCTTTGGACAGCACTGGCTGAGATGAGCACTGCCCATGCTAGAGCCCGGAAACAACTAGCATGTATGTGCAAGGGGAACCTTCAACTTAAAATCCTAGTGTAACCTTCATCTGGGTGAAATGAGGAGTCATAAATATATGCCAATTGCCAAGCACCTGAATTTTGATCACATGGCCATGGGGAGGCTGCAATGGTCATAGGCTGTGAAAAAATGGTCATAAGTCACTTTTTTCAGTACCTTTGCAACGTTAAATGGTCACTAAATGAATAGTTATAAGGTGGAAAAGAGAGTGGCTTGCCATGGTAGTTGTGGAGAATGGGAAAAGAAAGACCCTTTTGTAACTAGAGTGTATAAACTAGCTCAAAGTCATAAGCAACTATCCTTGTTCTATTACTCCCCAAGTCTGCCGTTTGTTCCACTTGACATTTTGCTTTTGTTTATACGTGTGTGTATAATATATTGTAATTTATCACACAAGTGATTTATTACAACCTTAGAACATAAAGGGAGCAAACCTTAGTTAAAAATAAATCCAATGGCTACAGTAATCTCTGAGGGTATTAAAAAATAACACTCGACAACTTATTTTCTTTGTCTGTGTACAATGTATACTGTCTAATAGCTTAAAAGGGAACCCGCTACAGTTGACTCCTACATGCTTGCTAATAATACCCACAATCCATATTATCCAATTAATAGATACACGGTGGTTCATTATGTACCGCTTTGGCTTAAAAGGAAAAAAAAATATTAATATACTTTTGAAATGGACGATTTGCTGAATTTATGATAAAGGAAAACAGGTAATTTGTTTTCTCTGTGAACTTTCTTAATGAAGGAGCGGGGAAGAAGTCATCCTAAAATCAAGATCTTCTTCCTTCTAGATTCTATCATAGAATTTAATCAATTCAATAGAATTTCAATTAAATTACAATCCGTACTAAGTCATTGTAATCAAAAATGTGCCAAATGTTTATTTTTTCCCTTCATTCATTTGATGCAGCATTCTACTCATTATTTCTCTTCTTTTCTTCTTTGTTTAATTAAAACATGTAGAGCAAGTAGTCTACCAAAAAAGCTACGGTCATAGTGGACTCGCTACACGACCCTGCTCTCAACCAGATAACAGTAATGGGAGCGGGAGGAAAGGCATTGGAATGTAACAGCAGCCTGGGAGGGAAATTTAGAATGCAAGGGTGCCAGCTGGAAGCCTACCGCTAAAATCTATACCTGTACTCAAACAGCTAAATCTATACCCGTACTCAAACTGCCTTTGCTTTGCACAGGTCACCTTCAGCAAGTGAGGGAAGCTGAATGTCAATCGCAAAGCATCCCTGACCTGCTCTCGAGTTGCCATAGGCAAGGGGGATGGGAAATTAAACCTCATAGCTGCATCAAGGAACTTGCATTTCAGTCAAAACAAAGCACATTCCAGCCGACAACGTCAAGGTCAACTCCAGGGGAACCCACAGTGACCAGAGGGAGTGACTTCTACAACCTGCAGAATTGCTTCATTGGGGAATGTGACTGATGACACATCTTGATGACAGAATAACCCAAGTTCACCGGCTGGGAACATCTGAGGCAGACAGACTGTTCCCAAAACAAAGTGAGTGCAAATGATTGATGGACAATGGATAATGCTGCTTGTGCACAAAATCGTTAGGACTGGCTTTTCTACTTCTGCACCCATATGTAATTTTCAGTAAGTTATACTCTTGGTTAAAAAAAAAAAATGTCCCAGGATTTTCTTTTGCTGTCTAACCCAGTGGAACAGCTGAAGATAGTGAGTGTGGCTTGTCTTAAACTGGAAGTATAATTGTATACATAGCTGTAAGGTATGTTGAGTGTCTTAGACTGAGGATTATTTTTCAACGGGGATAAAGGAGGACTGGAAGATGACCCATTGGCTCACAAGACATGGAATAGGTCTAATGGAAAGAGAGATCGTGTTTCTTTTGGGATTTTGTACTCTTCTGTAAATACGAAGGCAACTTTCTCAAAGACTGCAAGATCCTAATGCCACATCAACACCCCCTCATGGCAATTCAGCAACCATGACAATAAACCGTCACGTACTGTAAGTCAAGGGGAAAAAATAGTTCTCAAAATCTAATCTAGTCAATATTGATGTTTCCCTTCTGGGAGTCTTAATTCCCCCCCCTGTCTGTTTTTGAGAGTGTGTGTGAGTATATATGTGTGTCCTCGCATGTGATCTGGTAGATTGGATGTGATTTTTAATACATTTATTTACATTAGGGTGAACCACTTTTTCATTTGTAGCGATGCTTCCCCCTCCCCCCATTTGTATTTAAAAATGGTAAATTGCAGAATTCATAAGCAGTTTTATAGTGATTTATTAAAGACTAGAAAGTCACTCCTGCTCTTCACACTTAAGAAGCCCTGAGAATCAGCTACGAGGTCCTGCACAATCTTACTTGGCCTATAAATACATAAGAACAAGCTCCTTTTGAAAGGTATTTGTGTGTGTGCTGGTGAGAGAACATACGGGGGTGGGTGAGATGCTGGAAGGACAGAAAACGAACTGTTTAAACAACATTTGTGGCACCATTTTTCATCCTTCTTCTTATTAGATGACCCATTTTTATTCAGCCTCCAAGTAATAACTGGGCCCCCATAATTTACAAAACACTTGAGTCTGCAAATTAGAAATGTTCAAAGGCAACTTTCTTGTGATGTCATTGAATAAATGTTTCTTTATTTGCACCCTCCCCCCTCAGTCTCTCTCCCCCCCCTCTCTCTCTCTCACACACACACACACACACACACAGTGGTTGAAGAATCTGCCACAATCAGAGAAGAGGAGAGGAGAGGAGAGGAGAGGAGAAGAGAAGAGAAGAGAAGAGAAGAAAAGAGAAGAGAATGAGGGGAGGGGAGGGGAGGGGAGAAGGGGAAGAGGGGGAGAAAGGAGAGCAAAAGAGAAGAGAAGACAGAAGGAGGGGAGGGGAGGAGAAATCATATCCCATTCCATAATGGCTGACGGTCTTTGTTAGATTCAAAAATCACCAGTCAGCCAAGCACGTATGTTATTCCTTCCCTCCGCTGAAGTTCAGACCTTACTCTTAAAGTCCCTGTTGAAGAATAGAAAGGAGAGGATGACTTTGGAGCCTCTCTTCATCATCTTTGCTGGCAGTAAAGTCACCCAGGAAGAGAAACCCGGCCAAGAGCTCAGAAGGGGCACCATGATTTTGCCTGGTTCCCAGTGGACTTTCGCTAGAGGGAATTAGAAAGTGTTCTGAACAAAGGAAATGCAGGCGCGCACACACACACACACACACACACACACACACACACACACACATCCCCTTCAGACACAACTTCCCTTGCCCTTCCAGTGACCAAGAGGGAGGATTTCTTTCTACTTTTTCCACACATTACAATAATGGCTTTGAGGCTCTTGAAGAGAGAAGCGCTAGCAGTCCGACAAACGGTGCATGACCGACCGAAGACCTGCTCTTTTGTTACAATAGTCCTTCCCTGCCTGCTTTTCCTTGCCATTAAGTGCGATGAAATGAGTCCCCCCCGCTTTTTTTTTTGATTCCAGTCCCCTCCTCTGGCAGCCTGACCTATTTGCACTTATGCACAGATGACTTCATGAAGACATTTTCCCACCCACCTTCCTACCCCGCCAGACCCAAGAGCTCTTGTCTGCACGGTCATCTGTTCAGAAAGCAGAGCCTCTTCAGCGCAGTCTTTCTCTGCCCCCTGCCTCCTTTGGAAAGGGAGGGGGGAAAGAAAATCTGATCTCGCAGATAATAACAAGGCTGCTCACTTTACAGTCCTTTGATAAGCAGCTGCACATTGGAGTCATAATTTTTGATGTCTTTTGCCACTGAACATGCAGCTTCTTTATGTATGTATGTATGTATGTATGTATGTATGTATGTATGTATGGCATTCAGCTTTGTTCGGGTATTTTCCCACGTCATTGTAGTTGTGCTTTTAAAGTTGTAGCAACGTTTCGGCAGAATCTCATCTGCCATCATCAGGCTTCTGGTTGTGTCCGTCTGTGAGTCAGGCCCCCACAGTTGTTTCAGTTTTAAATTTGGGGCAGCCTATTGCTGTGCCAGAATGGTTCGTCCTTGCACTGGCACGAAGCCGAAAGCACCAGTCTGAGGATGGGAAGTGGGACCTCGCCGAAAGATACTCTTAATCTTACACGGGAAAAGACCCGAACACACCTAGACATACAGACATACATACATACATACATACATACATACATATATGTGTGTGTGTGTGTGTATGTGTGTGTATTCTTAAATATATTTATTTTAAAAAGCAACAATTGCTTTTTAATTGTGCTGCTTTCTAAAGCTTAAAAGCAGTATAATGCAACACCATAATTAGTTAGAAAATGTTGGAGATGGAGGAGGAGAAGGGGAAGAGGAAGAAGAAGATAAGGAGGAGGAGGAAGGAGCAGAAGAAGCAGAAGAAGCGAAAGCAGCAGAAGACACAAGAGCAGAAGGAGCGGAGGAGGAGGAGGAGGAGGAGGAGGAGGAGGAGAAGAAGAAGAAGAAGAAGAAGAAGAAGAAGAAGAAGAAGAAGAAGAAGAAGAAGAAGAAGAAGAAGAAGAAGAAGAAGAAGAAGAAGAAGAAGAAGAAGAAGAAGAAGAAGAAGAAGAAGAAGAAGAATTACATCTGAGATTTATTGCACTGTTTGCAAATATTGGTATTGGTAGCCTGCAATAGACCTTTCAGGAAACCAACTTCGTGCATTAGTGTTTGATTAACTTTTCTCAAAGAGTGAACTTGAGTCTGATGTGTAACTATTTCTGTTCATCATAAACAACTGCATCAAGGCAGACAGAACCATAACCCTTGAATGCAGACAGATGATTCAGCACCGCAAAGTAGAAGCTATTTCCTCACATGTCGGAAGTTGTGTAGCAGCAAAACCGTAGCCGGTGGGGGTGGGGGGGAGGGAGAGTACGAAGAGAAGGAGGAGGAGAGGCGGTAGAGGAGTGAAGGGAACAGAAGTAAAATACTGGGGGAAATTTTGCAAACCCTGTGCGATGTGCATTAACAAAACGCATACAGAGCGTCCACAACCCACTCATGCAAATAAGCTCCGGAGTATAAGGAGGTTAAATATTAGCTTGAGACATTGGTAGAAACCGCAGAGGCCTCCCCACCCCACCTTACTCAAAATCCCTGTGGCACTAGCACAAAGAGACAAGCACACAAGCACAAAGAACAGGCAACTTCTGGCTGAAAATGAGCTGTCCAAGCCGGGCCTGGGCCTCGGTTTGAGCTGCCCTACACCTGGGCTTGCAGCTGATAAGGCCATAATAGCCCTCCTTTGAGGACAGGGACTTTGGTGGGCTGATTACTCATTTATCACACGTGGCAGCCCTGCTGAGCTATAATTACTCTTCCCTTATCCTCCTGCACTGTCATGTCCAAGAGGAGAAACCGTACTGCAGCTCTGGCTAATGACACATTACCTCCCTTGACAAGCACTTGGAAGTTTTTTTTTTTTATTGTAAATATTCAAGATACAAAAATCTGAGATTTCCTCCTTCTTCCCCCTCCCTCTCCCACCCATCCCCAGCTTTTTAATTATAAAAAGCAATTTTCAGGACCTTCTTTTTTTCCTCTTCCCCCACCAGTCCCTCCACCATCTTCCACGCAGTCCAAGTTGGAGCGTCCTTCCTCCAACCCAACGCAGTTTGTCTCCCGCCCACCCTTGAAAACAAACCGATTTCTTCTTTTGTCTGCTTTCTTTGCTCATTGCCACGAGTTTGCGCCGGTATCTTGGGGAAATTATCAAATGTCATGTGAGGGTAAAATGGGTCCTTTTTAATGGGAGGCACTTTCTCCCCCCCCCCCCGCACGCTCTCGGGGCTGCAAAATGGGACTCCGCTGCTTTGCCTCCCCCCAGCCCCACCCCCACCCTGCCTGCAAATCCGAAAGGCAAAGGAAAGTTTGCATTTATATGACAAAATTACAAAGCGAGGGAGGGGGTGGCGCTGGAAAGTGATGGAGCAGTTGTGGTGGAAGGAGGCTGTGTGTGTGTGTGTGTGTGTGTGTGTGTGCGGGGCGGGGGGAACCAGCCATCATAACTATGAACTATCTCACAGTTGGACAAGTAAGGTGTTTAGAGAGCAATTTTTAGAAGCGGAGTTTCTTTCTTGCTAAGGGGGAGAAACCTGGTGCAATCAAATATATATACAATGGATTTTCAATGGTCTCGTTGTAAAGCTGTTCTTATTATGCCTGGGACATGAAGTGTCGAAAAAAAATAAGCAAGTCGGAGGGTGATAGACTCTTGCCAGTTTTCTCAACTTATTAGGAAAGGGTTCATTATCCATGGAAAGAGTTGCCGCGTTGATCGGTTGCCCTGACTTTGCTTACAGCCGGTTTTCAAAGGCTTCAGATGCCCTCAGAGAGGGACGGAAATCACCCTAAGACTTTAAATATCTCCCTCTGTCAGGATAACTTCTGCACACCAATGTTCTCCAGTAACGTGGTCCCAGAGAGGGATTAGCAGCTGGTGACCAGGAATTCGGTAATATAATGCAGGATGATGTGGACAACACCTTTTCACGGATAAAGGTAATGATTTAAGTAAAGCACCTTGGGAGGAACAACTGGAAGGCAGAACAGTGCAATGTAAAGTCTCATAAATCTATGCAGACTGATGCAACGAGACAAGAGGCACTTTCTATTCTAACCCTGGTTTTGTGTCTGTGTTGGTGTGGATATACATGCACATCTCTGATTTAGTCTGGAGTCCTGGTGACAGTCTGAATGACCTACACCAAAAAGGAACATGAAGTTTCCAATAGTTTTTTTAAAAAACAAATTCATAGTGTAGGTTTTATGAACATCTTCATGGTTTGGTGCCTAGGTGACTCTATTCAAGTCCCACTAGATACAGCAGACCAGGAAATCAACTGCAGCAGAAGGCCAGAGCTACTTTTATTGAGATGGACTATAATAACTTAATCTTACAAATCTCGTTGTGTTGCCCATCCTCCTCCTTCTTATAGCTGAGTAAATTAGGGAAGTGTTTGAGCCAATTTTGAACATTGCCTGTTTGCCGTGGACTTTAAGATAATGTTTTTCACCCTTGTCACTTTTGGTAATGAAGCTTATCAATTTTTATCAAGGTCATCTTCCTTATTTTCAATTTATTCCTGGTAATGTTGGCCTATCTCATTTATTTGTTCCAAGCGGTAGTATCCCTCAGAGGTGGTATTCAGCAGGTTCTGATCAGTTCTGGAGAACCAGTAGTGGAAATTTTGAGTAGTTCGGAGAACCGGCAAATCCCACCTCTGACTGTCCCTGTCCCCATCTCTTCTCTGCCTCCCAAATCCCAGCTATCAGCTGGGTCTCCTTTGGTTGCCCTGCAGAGGAGAACGGAGCTAGAAAGCAGGTTAGTGGGGTAGGGAGCGAATGGGATTTTGCAGTAACCTTCCCCCAGGAGTGGGGAGGAAATGGGGATTTTACAGTATCCTTCCCCTGCCACACCCACCAAGCCATGCCACGCCCACCAAACCATGCCCAGAGAATCGGTAGTAAATCGGTGGTATCCCTATGTCAGATATGAGGAAGATGCATTCTCAGAAGAATGCATATTATTCTGAGTATGCTCTAGTCTTATGGAAGCTTTTATTTGGAGATCTTAATACTCTTCCTTCTTTTCGACGGCAGTTACAACTGAACTGTTCTGCAGAACTTTTAATGGATGAGGAGCATATAACAGAGTAATAGCATTGGAAGAGACTTTAGAGGTCTTCTAGCTCAACCCCTGCTCAAGCATTCTATACCATTTCAGACAAATGGCTGTCCAGTCTCTTCTTAAAAGCCTCTAGGGATGGAGCACCCACAACTTCTGATGGCAAGCCCTTGTTAATTTTTCTCACTATTAGTAAATTTCTCCTTAGAGGAATATTGCTCCCTTGGTTTTACGCTATTTTTAAAACTGTCATACATCCTTGTGGAATTGCCAGTGTAAAAACCCCACAAACAAATAAATACCTATCTACTCAATAACCCAATATGGAATCTCTGAAGACTATGAAATTTCTCCCATTGATCATAAGATAAGGATTTGGTGAAGGATTAACTATAGAAACCTTTCAGAAGAGTTTTAATCAATGGAAAGCAAGGCTCTGAACTGTGGATGGATTCTCCACGGGTGTACTTTGCTTGCTGTCATAGAAGTTCACTGCTCAAATGAAGATTCACAGGCAAGGGCTACAGATATAAACCCACATATGAAGGACATTGTGGACGAACATTTGTTCAGATTTGCAACATCTGAATAGGAAGCACCTCTCCCTTTCACATCATCTGCCATGCTTTGTGGAAATCCACTAAAAACAAAGGAGCTTTAATTTTTTTTATGGGTATGTCTGTTTTTCCTTTTTGGCACAGCTGAAAAAAAAGTGTAGCAGGTGGGCTTTAAAAATGATATCCTTTTCAGAAATAAAAGTGTGGAAAGAGAAATATCATCATCATCACCATCATCATCATCCTGGACTCTTTAAAATATTAACAGTCTTGCTGAAGTGGAAATTAAACTCCAGCTTTTTCTGCCTGCTTCTGTCAGAAAGCTACAGAGCATAGAATTGCAAGTGTACAGCTAACCATATAATTGATAACTCCCCAGTCTATTCACTGTGGGAATCTGTCAGTTAAAGGGTAAAGATGCAGACACACATGCTATGAAAATGAACTTATATTAAGTCTTCCTGTGAACTGAATGCAGCCAACATTTTGATGTTTAATTGTCTAAGTCCAGCTTACCAGCGCATGGATGTAGTCTAGTAATGGCATCGTGCAGCTGGCTCTTCCTGACAGATCTGTTTAGTCTGGGGGGAAAGGGGGAAGAAAGAAAAATACCATGTGCCCCACTCTTTTTCCTTCTTCAAGATAATTGCTCAAAATCATGCCTCTGAAGTTTGAGTCAATCTATCTTTGTTTATTCGTTTCTGCAGGCAGGCAGGCAGGCGGGTCTATTTGGAAGCAAATGCAAAATTTCTAGAACAGAGCACAGAGCAGTTTCTGTAGACTGATGCAGGAGGAATCTATAGAGCTGGATGGCTTCCCTTGGAAGATACCACTGGTTTTATTGCAATTTGGACTTTTGAGGTAGCAAAGGATTTGGCAAGGAAGGCCTCGTCTTGCTCAGAGTTGCATGAGGCTCTCTTGGTTAAGAACACATTCTGTTTGACTGCAGTTATTTCAACTCAATCAGGAATTGGCTGAATAAGTTACTGCAAGCCCTTTTCCAAGAGTTTCTGCTGGTTGGTTTGAAATAAGAGCAAAATGACAACAAGAGTCCAGAGTCATTGGAAAGATAATTTGGGATGAGCCACAGTAGCACAGTAGTTAGAGTGCAGTACTGCAGACTACTTCTGCTGACTGCCGGCTGCCTGCAATTTGGCAGTTCAAATCTCACCAGGCTCAAGGTTGACTCAGCCTTCCATCCTTCTGAGTAATATGAGGACCCAATATTTGACTCTATAAACTGCTTAGAGGGGGGTGTAAAGCACTGTAAAGCGGTATATACCGTAAGTCTAAGTGCTATTGCAATGTTCCCATAAGAACCCTACCCAGTAACATCTTGGGGCATCTACTAAGTGAGCAATGGAGAATGAAATGTTTTGATGATGCTCCTAAAATACATCCCCAGCCAAAACTCAACAGGTTCCCTCTCTATGTCTTTTCCCTAAGAATCAGAAGACAGCTATTTTGAAGAGCATTTAATGTACATGCTAGTTTAGCTCACTTGTGCAACCTCATCACTTCCTCTCACTGCTGATTGCATTGTGATTTAATGAACTGCTTTGAATCATCATGATTATATTGTATTCTTCCTCCCTCCACACACACACTATCAGCTAGTCCAGGTACAAAAGAATATGGAATAACAGCAGCAGCAACAACAACAACACATTAATATGGTAAAATACATCTTCTGCTATGCACACAGGATGTGTGTTGGTAATGTCCCTGCATGTGGTAGCCAATAGTTGGATTTAACTTACCTATTCAGCATGGAAGCAAACAACTCTATCAAGATTCCAAATTCCTTTGATGAGTTCCCAAATGAGCACCTCGTTTAATGGAGGTTATGAGATAAAGTCTTAGTAACAAAATTAATCTGTGCTAAAATCATACAATTGAAAAACGTGTATTGAGACTATCAAGACCAACCATATACCCAAGATAGCAGTCCAATTAAACCATTCTCAATAGGTCAAGAGCAACTGGTTTCTTGGTTGATTATTGCTCTTCTAAATCTTTTGTTCTATACTGAACTGTTCTTAACTATTTTATTTTATGTTTTGCTTCTAACATTCAACCAGAACCCATCTTCTTGTAACTAAATTCATTTTTCCAGGACTGGCGGAAAAAAAAAAAAAAAAAGCTTTGACCTCCTTCTGCATGACATCCTTGCAGGTACTTAAGAAGCCTATCATATCTCTCCTCAGAGGTCATATCTCCTGGTTAAATATACCTACGTTTCCTCCAGGTAATCTTTTAAGTGTTGGCTTTCACTCTCCTGAACTCCTCATCTTTCTGCTTCTTCACATCTATTCCAATTTCTCAGAAACCGTCTTGAAATATGCTACCTAAACTGGGAACATATCTGGAATGGGGAAGAAAAGGCTCAAGCCCTATCCCGAGGAGATAGAGGGTGACTACTTCTCTTTTGCTATGCACTGATAATGATCAGTAATGAGGTGGTTTATCGTTACATATTTGCATGTTGTGGCTTGAAGGCTGTTTGAATGAAGCGGCATAAAAATAATTCCAAATAATAAAACAAGAGTTATAACTTCTTGCAATTTGGAAAGTAGACTTCCAATGATGCCACCTAAATATTGCTATCACTGGAGATTGATATGAACTTTCAATCAATCTCAGGGGTGGGCTTCAAAATTTTAGGAAAGGGTTCTCTGCCCAGTTGATGGGTGTGCGTGGCCTAGTCGGCCTCCTGCACCATGGTGCGGGGGGCACATTTTTGTCCTCCCTGGGCTCCGGAGGCTCTCTAGAAGCTGGAAATATGTCCATTTCTGGCCTTCCTGAAATTCCGGGAGGCCTGTTTTTCACCCTCCCTGAGCCTCTATGCATGCCCTGTGCTTACTCCTGGGAGGGGAGGAGTAGGTGGGGTGGGCCAGGAGTGGGATTTGGGGGCTCTCCAAACTGCACAGAATCTTAGCTAGGGGCTCTCCTGAACCCCTGCAAAACCCCAGCAGCCCATCCCTGAGTCTTCAGATCTGCTTGGATCACCCGTGGACAGATTGATGGATCTGTAGATATCCTTTCTAACCATTTCAAATTGCATGGAAAGCAGTTTGAGAGAATCTGTTCCAGATTCAATAAAAAGTGAAAAAACAAGAGAAAGGTTTGCTTTACAGGAATATAATTTACATGTTGAAAACAGAGTGGGTGTTTTATTTGTTTAAGATAGAAGCGTAATTTCATGTTGACTAATTCTGTTTAATGGAATTTAAATTCTCTCCGAAGCATTTATTTCAGGCTAACAACTTCCTGGTAAATTTATTGTATTTAACCAATTACTTGAATTTAATTTGATGTTAGCACCGCTGTTACGGAACAGTAGCATAAAACAAAATCTGATTAACAAAAAAAAAAAGTAATATTGAGTGGCAGAGAAGGAGAAATTAGCTTTGCTATCTTTATCGACTTAAACTGATTTAGAAAGGACTATGAAAATTTCTATGTTTTTAACAGGCAAACAAGCTGTACAAAGGCCAAAGAATTCAGAATGATTTTCAAGTAATTGGAACTTGGTGAGGAACAGATAAAATCAGTAGGAATACTAAAACAAACTATTTAGAGAGGAATCTATTTCTGTCTTTTTGATGATGGGGCATCCCCTAAACTTGTAGTTAAGATTCTACCTGTTTGTACCTATTCGCTAGAACCGGTTGTTAACAATCTAAGCAGTTCGGAGAACCGGTTGTTAGCAGAAATTACTGGCCTAATCCTGTAAGGAAGGCAGGAAGGAAACATTCTGGTGTTGCTTACAGAAACTGCCTCTCCATTAACCCTTATTACATTCTTGGCAGGACTAGACTATCTGTCTCAGGAACATCTCTGGAGTTTTTTTTTTCCTTCCTTTGCTGGTACTTCGCTTGTGTGGAGTGACCATTTAAAGTTACAGTGGCACTGTAAAAAGTGACTTATGACCATTTTTCACATTTATAACTGGTGCAGCATCCCCACAGTCATGAGAGGCCAGGCGAGAAGATGTGTGCCTCGATGTGAGTGATATTGAGTTGGCCACACCCAGCCAATAACATGACCACCAGGCCATGTCCCCCAGTCACATGACTACCAAGCCACACCCACAGAACCGGTTGTTAAAAATTTGAATCCTACCCCTGCTCTAAAGGTACGTGATATATATGGTAATGGCAAATGAAATTGCTTCATCTGTTGTTAGATATCAAGCCAAGAGACGCATTCCATCTCTTACAACTGATAGCATCTCAAAAGATGGACATCTTCGCCAGCTTGGCCAACTACAGCAGAGGTGTTATTCAGCAGGTTCTGGCCAGTTCTGGAGAACCGGTAGTGGAAATTTTGATAGTTCAGAGAACCAGTGGAAACTTTCCCCCAGGAGTGGGGTGAGAACCACAGAACCAGTAGTAAAAAATGTTGAATCCCACCACTGAGCTACAGTATATAATAATTTAAACGAAGTGCCCCAAAGTCTGAATTTCTGAATTTCATACTTCTGAGCATATCCTAATGAGCAAGCCACAAAATGTCCACAAAAATGCAAGTCAAACCTATACATTATTGCTAACTTTTCAGAAAGATTTGCTGAAGCTTTGTCCTTTAATGTGCTGATTTCCAAAATGCAAGGAAGCTTCTTAACGGTAGATCATCCAAAACAATGCCATTTTCTCCCTCTACTCTTTCATTATGCTCCAGAATTCTACTCTCTCATTCTGTACAACACATTTAAAGCTTGTAGAACATTACTCTCAACTGGGAAGATCCCAGGATTTAATTAGTCTGGAAAAAAATGGATATTCACTGAGAAACCTCCTCAAAGGGCCCTGGGGTAAAAGAAGAACATTCTCCAAAACTTATGACCAGGCCATATTTTACCTTATGAAACTTTTCTCCTATTTTGGAGGAGCAAAATTATTCTTCCAAAACAACCATTTTCCCACGACTTCTGACTTATCTTCAAGCTTCTCCACTAAGTTCTGGGACATCTGGATTTCTGACCCTGCATCAGATAGCTGAGAGTTTAATTCTTTTTGCCTTTCCTAACATTACAGGTTTTTTTTTTTTCCTTTCCTTTTGCTAGCTTCTATGATGTACTTTTTAAATGTTTGTATCTTGCCTAGAGTTGCTTTCTGATTAGGCATCTTACTTATTTATCTATCTGCACAGCCACCCATCACACCACAAGTGACTCTTATGAATCAATAAAAGAAAATATTAGAGGAAGCTGAGAAGGAGAAAGGCATTCATCTCAAAATCTTTCTGTGCCACATTCTTTATTTTCTGCCCAACTGTAGATGGATAGAACTGTATTTAAACGCCAGATATTTTGCATCACATTCCACTTCCAGCTCCCGGCTTTGGGGAAAAATAACCAAACCCTTGGCCACAGTTATTCCCAGGAGAGGAAAGAAAGCAGAATGAGAGGTTGGGAGGTGAGAGAGAAGCAGCTTACAATTTCTCAAGTTTATCCAGAGACACACTCTGAATATTTTTGGAAAGTGCCTTTCATACCACTGAGAAGGTTATTTCTCTAGGCTAATTTTTATGCTAGTACTTTGGGGGTGAGTTGGCTGGAGGGGAAAATGGAGGGAGGCACTGTGTGCTTTAGGAGAAGACTGCTATTTCTAGAACAAGCCCGTCTATCCTTATTGCCTTTCTAGCATTGTCTTCCCAACTGCATCCTCAAGAGAATAGAAATACCCCAATTGTAAGCCTGACAACCCCAATTTCTACAAAGTAGCTTAATTACTCATTATGAGATTCCATCAATAGAAGCTCCGGTCTGTGATTTTGTAATAAATGCCGCTATCTTTTGTGAATGTTTCACTGCTTCACCAAAGGGGGATGTGGCCGTGATTTCCACTTTTTTTTCCAAAAAGAAAACAACGGAAAGATTTTAATGGAGAAAATCTAATGTCATTAACAACACTGACAGTTGTTTGATCCCAGAGCAAACAGCAGCAGAGACCATCAAGCACAGAAGACAAACCAACCATGATTATGGAAGGCTAAGGAGACTTGTGACAAAATGTTGCAACTTGGATGCCCTGAACAAACTCCCAATTGACCACAATCCCCCCAAATGGCAACTGCCTGTCCTTTATTGACCAATAATGTTTCGTTGTGGTGTTTTGTGGTCTCATTTTGATTTTATAGGAATTTTTCAGAGGGAGAGAGGAGAAGGGAGGGAACCTGATTCAACATCAACTGAGGAACAAGATAATGTGTTTTATTTTGGCTTGTTGCCTTTTGTGATTTACAACACATGTTCTATGAGTTGCGCGCACGCACACACACACACACACACACACACACATCTCCACTAATCTGGAAGTGAAACCGTTCATTTTAACAATAGTTGACAAATCATAAAGGCCTGGTTCCTTTCATACGCCATTGATTTGACATTGACAAAGAATGGTGTAGGGGTATAAGAAGAAGATACGTGGCAGCTGTTATAAAAACAGCTTAGCTCAGAAAGACAAGAGATGGTGAGGAAGAAATTCAACCATCTTGACTCTCTTAAGGAAGGAGAATCTGTCGGATTTTCAAAATTCCCTCATTGTACCCTATAACAACAAAGTAAAGTAGTGAATATAGTGCCGGTTTCTTCACCTGGTCCATCTCAAAGGATTGAAAGATACATCCACACATCAAAATTGGACATCATGGCTTAGCTAAATTTCAATTTCTGGTTTCCTAAACAAACAATGACCTAGTGTTCTACTTGAACCTAGCCATATGTAGTCCTTCCAAGTAGAACTCACTAGGAAACCAAAGTTATGACTACTTCTTTAGTTGGAGGGTTACTTTTGACAAAATCTCGCATGTCTGAAAGTGTCTTCCTCATTCTTGCCTTCTTCCACAAAAGAACCAGGTTGGGTCAAGTCTGAGATCCTTTCTCAGATTAAGTAAAGATAAAGGTTTCCTTCGCACATCTGTGCTAGATGTTTCCGGCTCTAGGGGGCAGTGCTCATCTCCATTACAAAGCCAAAGAGTCCAAAGACATCTCTGTGGTCATGTGGTTAGCATGACTAAGCGCCAAAGGCACACAGAACGCTGTTACCTTCTCACCAAAGTGGTCACTATTTTTCTACATGCATTTTTACATGCTTTTGAACCACTAGGTTGGCAGAAGCTGGGACGACTAATGGGAGCTCACTCAATTACGCGGTGCTATGGATTTGAACTGTTGAACTGCCGACTTTTCTGATTGACAGCTCAGCGTCTTAGCCACTGAACCACCAGGTCCCTTCAGATTATATTCCTGCTTTGGGCTTTTTCTTATCTGATCACTATTGAAGCTCTTCCTTATGTTCCTAGAGATTATTCTCACACATCCATCACAACATTCTAAACAGCTGCAAAATTTGGGAGTGATAGTATTGCTTATCAAAGTCTCCACTTTGATCTTACTTATTCTTGACAACCATGATTTGTATTCAATATTATAGGAAGCATATAACTTTGGGCTGTAGCATGTAGGGAAAAAATAATTGTAGGTTTACTCTCCACAAGATACTACGTAATATTTTAGGTTAGTGGTGTTAATTTGGTCAATAGCCATTATTTCAACAGGCTATGTTTTAAGCAAAAATTAATTAATATGCAACGCTAATCTCTATAGCACTATCTACAGATCTGGGAGAAATTCACTCAGTAGCCTTCATAACTATTAAAACAATTGCCAGAGTTAACAACAAATTTTCAATCAGTCTTAAAGTAGCTACACAATTCTAATTAGATCCTAATTAATCCCATTAATTAAAACTAATGCAAATTAATACATAAAACATAGGTTTTTCCAATTCTGTGATTCAGAACCCTGCAGTTAAATCTGACAATTATTCCAAACATATTAATACACGAGCTTCAAAAAAAAATAGAGCAAGAAAAATTATGCAATGTTGCTTACTTGCTATTTGTTCACAGAAACTGAAAAGGAATCCTGAAACCCAGAGTGGAGCTAAACACAGTATATGATACAAGTTGGAAATCTCTTTTTATGGCATTCACAATTTAATCTGAATAGTACACTTAGAGACAAACCAATTACAGTCGATTCCCCTTAGAAATTCCAATTACAGAAAATCCAAAGCATTTTAATGACAAAATCCTTTAAGGATTTAGGAGGTTGAGAGATTATGCCAAGAAAGAAGACCTTTCTCTTACTGTTCCTTGGCCTTTATTTTAGCATCACTGTCATAATTTTCCAAGTTCTGCAATTGGATTTAGTCCATATGGGGGAAGGAGAATAGAATAACCACATTACAGGGAGTTAAAAAAAAAATCAAGGTAATGACAACAACAACAAAAAGCCCTACAACCTTTCTATGTCTAAAGCTTTACTTTTTCTACTTCCTGCAATGTGACTACACTATTTATAACAAACCATAGTGTTTTTTTTCCCCTTGGTTTCAGCAATCCACATCCATGGGGAATGGAAGTATTTTTATTTTATGCCACCTTTTAAATTATTTCGATTTATATAGCTGCCCATTTTAAGTATCTGATTTTGGATGACTCAGAAACAATGAAAAACAGTATAAAAACATCATAATTATACAAAAAAACTGTGGGGTTTTTTTAAGCCACTTTCCCCTTTAAGAGTACCTATTCTACTTTATCTGGGGTAAAAATATCCTGTTTTGTCTGCCAATGTTATAGAAAAATGGAATGCTTCTCTCCTTCCTGATCACTGGATGTCAGAATCTGCAAAACTTCAAAACATGACAACCTAAATTGAATGAGATCTGGGTGTTCTGTAACAACAGCCTTTGGGTAATAAATATAGTCCTCAGCTCTGGGAAGATTCTCGAGGTCTGCGATGGGATCAAAACAAACAGACAAATGTATTACTACAGCACTTAAAATCTTTGGAAATAGAACATCTCTTTGGCAACTACAGTGAAGTCTGAAAATGAGACCATCATTCCATTTCTCCAGCTTACAGAGTTACACATTGTGCATTTAATATTTGGGAGACACATGCTGTAGATCAGTATGATCACACGGGGAGTGGCACAAAGGCAACACAGTCAAATAAACAAGAAGAATCCCTTTATTATATCCAACTTTGCCCCAATAGCCAGGTTACCTTTGGCTGGAGAAAACTCTCCCAGGTACAGCCTTTAGCTGGAGAAAATTCAGTCCAAAAACAAAGTACATACAAACTAAAAATCCAAACAAACCAAGCTACAGTAACTAACTTGACAGGGCAGGAGAAGAAATTTCAGACTTGAAAGAACAGCAAAACTCACACAATTGGGAAGGCACCAGGAACACAGATAAGCTTCCACGATCCCAGATAATTCACCACTTGCATCCAACAACTTTTCTGTACGCAGCTTCCCTTTTTAAACACCATATTCCCAGCTGCAGCTAATGAAGGGAATCAGGGCCCTTTCCTCCCCTGTAAGCCATGCAACTCACATTGCTCCTTTCTCCATTCCTCCCTGTGTGCCCTAGGATGAAGAGGGGGTAGGCCTGGGTTTTCCTCTGAATTCCCTCTCCTTTGCTCTACCTCTCCCCTGCTCTGCCCAGCCAGACTGTGCCCTTCCCCAGTTTCTTCCAGAGCCAACTCCCACTCCCTGTCAGCTGCTTGGCCTCCCCCTCCAAATCAGACTCTGACAGGTGCATGGCAATCAATATTTCTCAACTGCAGTCAGTTTATGCTGTGTCGATGTCAACTCCCACAATTCTCCAGCCAATACGCTGGGAGTTGTGAATTCTGGGGGTTGTGAATTCGGAGAGTTGAAGTCCACACAGCTTACATTCATGAGGTTGAGAAACATTCCTCTGGGTAAAATCACATTCAGCAAAATCAACACAAATCCATTCTGATGTGATCAAATAAGGCAACTAAGAAGTCTTTCCATACCAGGGCTGTAGCTTCTGACATCTTTCTTCTATCACCGTCACATCCCACTAGTTCAAATGTTGCTCTTCTAGATTTTATCCCACTTTTATTTTTAATTTGATAAACTCAGTTCCAATTGGTCAAATCAACTGAATACACTTATCAATGTGAACACATTTTGGCTAGAGAGGATGCTTGTTATGGTCAGGTTGTTCAAACTCATATATTGTAAGAGAAGGATAGGCAGAGCTTGGGGATGGAGTCAAGAAAGGAATCAGCCTGGAGTCATTACATTCTCACAAACAGTTAAGTCCAACCCCTCTTGAATTCTGTTAACTCTTATCTAGCAATTTAGTGCTGATTGTTAGTTGACTGGATTATTGTCTATAGCCAAAATATTAGCTTAACATGTAGGAAACGTATGGTCCTGATTCTTTGCACCTGGCATGGCATATATTAACGGTAGGAATCAGGAATCAACTTTTGCTATTTGTTCACAAAAACTGAAAGATGTAATTAAAAAGATGCTTGGGCCATACAAATACAATAAAAGACTCACATAATTAATCATACATATAATAACTGCAGCTAGAATGCTATACACACAAAAATGGAAAAGTGAAAGGACATCTACAGAGAAAGAAGTAATAAAAAAAAATACTAGAGTGTGCCAAAATGGACACACTTACAGTGGAACTTAAAGATAAAAAAGAGTCAGGGTACTATTTAACATGGGACACATTGTATAATTGGATAAATAATAGAAGCAGAGATTGGTGTTAAATAAGGAAAGAAGATCAACAAAACATGTGTGTGTGTGAGTGTGTGTGTGTGTGTGTGTGTATATTTGTGCTTTTAAAGTTGTAGCAACATTTTGGCAGAATCTGATCTGCCATCATCAGGCTTCTGTATTGTGTTCATCTGTGAGACAGACTTTTACAGTTCTATAGAAGCCTGATGATGGCAGATGAGATTCTGCCGAAACGTTGCTACAACTTTAAAAGCACAACTATAATGACGTGGGAAAATACCCGAACAAAGCTGAATACCCCACATGTAAGTACCTGCAAAAACTTAAGAAAAAAATACACACACACACACAGAGGGTTAGGGGAAGATGTAAGAATAAACAATGTAAAAAAAGTGTATTTATGAACTGTACATGAATATTATACGAAGCGCACAAAGTGAGGATTGTAATAATATATCATGGTAGAAGATAATAGAGATAATTTGTAGGTATAATATGATGGAGATATTTTACTACATCGTAGTTTTAACTAGGATGTATCACATGATGGGAGGGGGGAAAAGGGATGATGTAACCAGTACACAGTGGCATTGCATAACTATGAACAGTTATGTATATTAAGAAAAAATGTACAATAAAACTTAATTAAAAAAGATGCATGGGCCAGAGACAGTGTTAAGATCCAGCCTGCATGAATAACATTTCTAACTGCACCTGTTTGTGTAAAAAAAATCCATGGTTTATGTCTTCACATTCTCCACTTAAGAAAGAGAGATTGTTTTTAATTCTTTCTCCTTACACTGCTTCTAGTATCACTTCAACCTGGTTTTTTTTTCTGCATGCACCTCACTCCAATCCCCTTTTATAAGACATTTTGTCTTCTTTTATATGATATTTTGTCTTCTTTTACAACATGCAACCATACTAGCTACAAACTGAATTGGAAAAGGGAATAGAGGTGTGTTAAGTGAACAAATGCATGTGCAGAAGCTTTTAAACTAACTGGACTTCTCCTTTCACAGCTATTTTTCAACATTTCCCAACACAATGGGAATACATAGCCACGGATGAACAACCCTGTTAGTTTTGGTTTCTCTCAAGTTTGATTTTAATATTATTGAAGAGCTGATACAAACCTCTTATTAGGAGATGTAAATATATTTCAGTGCTTTGATTCTAGGTCACACTATTTTTTTTCCTGAACCGTTTTAATCAGAAGAGTGCATAAGCCCCTCAGGACATTTAATCCATGTTTTGGCAGAGATTATCAGCAGACATTCCTTAACTTTCACCTACAAGTTTAAAAGAATTGCCCAATCTAATTGTATGAAATATGTTGCTTCCTAAGACATTCAGTTTAGAGCTGAATAATTTCTATTTGCCAGAAATATCCTATAGAAAATATTTTATAGGTCCTGGCAAATAGCTGAAGATATTTCTTTAAGAGAGCAAACAAGCTATGAGCCAGGTGCTCAACCTCTTTTTTCCATCCCCTCTCAAAATGTGGAACTATTTGATTCACATTATTGAAATTCTAGGGTAGACGTGTCAGTTGGATTGAATGTGTGATTGAGTGATTGAGTGAGTGAGTAAATGAATGAATGAATGAATGAATGAATGAATAAATGAATGAATGAATGAATGAATGAATGAATGAATGAGCAAAGCAAATATCTCAGTGTTGGACATGGCTGGGAAGATCCAGACTCAAATGTTCATTTGACCAAGAAACTTACTGGATGGATGTTAGAGGACACCTTGCTAGACTATGTCAAAATCCATCTTTTAGATTCTCATTGGTTTTTTTGTGCCCCAAGCAGAATACAAGTGTCAAGCCTGAAATTGACATATGTGTAGCCATTTTATTTAGCCTTATTATATATTCCTTTTCTTTCTTTCTCTTTGCTGGTTATGGAGGGAAGGGTTTCGGGCTTGCCACATTCCTAAGGTGGGAGGAGTAGAGAATGTGAGAGTTGTTTAGGCTAGGTGGTTCTCCTTCCCGTGGGAACAAAAGCTGACCCTGCTGAGACCTGGAGGTGGAGATTGATGACATCAGGCAACATTGATTTACTTCTATTGGAGAATGTGACTTTTTGGGGGCTGTTTCTAACTTCCAATATTACGTGGTGTAATTCCAGGTTGTGTCCGATCTGGAATTACAACAGACTTTGCCAATTTGATGCTTTCCTGAATAAAAGAAATTGTTTTGGAAGATGGACTTTGCTCTTTTCTTTTTAAATGGATTTCATCACTTGGAAACCTGACAACAGGTAGTCCTCGACTTACAACAGTTCATTTATTGATCATTCAAAGTTACAACGGCACTGAAAATAGTGAGTTATGACCATTTTTCATACTTATGACCATTTCAGCATGCCAACAGTCACATGATTTACATTCAGATGCTTGAACAACTGACTCCTATTTATGATGGTTGCAGTATTCAGGAGTCATCTTCTGACGAGCAACGTCCAATGGAGAACCCAGATTCACTTAACAACCATGTTACTAATTTCACAACTGCAGCGATTCACTTAACGAACGGCAAGAGAAGTCATAAAATGGGTGAAATTCACTTGACAATTTTTTTCACTTAACAACATAAATTTTGGGCTCAGTTGTGGTCCGTACATGTTGAGGACTACCTGTACAGAATAACAGAGTTGGAAGGGACCTTGGAGGTCCTCTAGTCCAGTCTCTGCTCAAGTGGGAGACCTTTACCATTTCTGTCCAGCCTCTTCTTAAAAGCCTCCAGTGATGGAGTACCCACAATCATCCTATGCTAAGGCAAAACTTCTGGGAAGAGTTGGAACTCAAGGGGACAATTTCTTGCTGTAATAGCGCACCATCAAAATAATTTTGCAACCCTACCAAAAGAAACCAACCCCAGTAGAAATAAATTATTTCAGAGACCTAAAATATTTCAGAACTGCCAATTAAAGATGGGACCACATGAACTGTAACCATTTTACTGTAAGTGCATCCTTTTTTCTCTTTTCCCCCCAGTTACACTAGTTAATAATGCAGTGAATTTGCAGTAACAGAGTAAATGTTAGTTTGATGACATTTCCTGATTAAATTAAAGATGACATTAAAAGGACCATTTCAATAAAGAAGAGAAACCTCAAAAAGCGACTGTGGTTGAATGTTAAGTCAGCTGGAGTCAAGTTTTATTTCACATTCCTCTACTGACTGTTGAGTGCTTGGGATAAAGGCCAAATAACATTCACATGTGGATACGCGCACAAACATACAAATTTTAAGTGAGTAGGAAAGAAAGGAAACAAGAAGTAAAATTCCTTGTGTACTTCTATGCGTGTATGTGTGTAAAGGGGATAGATTTTAAATAATCTAAAATAGTCACCAATATAACAGCAACAACAACAACAGTTGAAGAACTATTCTAGTAATATAAAATGCAGAGTATATATAAGCAGGGAAGGGATTTTTATAAAATATTTCTGACATTACAGACCCGTCACATCCTGGACACAAACCGTTTCAACTCCTACCCTCAAAATGACACTATAGAACTCTGCACATCAGAACAACAGGATACAAGACCAGTTTTTTTTCCAAAAGCCACCACTCTGCTAAACAAATAATTCCCTCAACACTGTCCAACTATTTACAAAGTCTGTACTACTATTACTGTTAATCTTCTCATCACTCCTTATCACCCATCCCGTCCCACTTTTGACTGCACGATTGTAACTTCTTTGCTTGTATCATAGCGATTTTTATTGACAGTTTCCTAGTATAATTTGATTGCTTATTGTACCACATGACTATCATTAAGTGTTGTACCTAATGATTCTTGACTCTTGACGAATCTATCCTTTCTTTTATGTACACTGAGAGCACATGCACCAAGACAAATTCCTTATGTGTCCAATCACACTTGGCCAATAAAGAATTCTATTCTATTCTATTCTATTCTATTCTATTCTATTCTATTCTGTTCTGTTCTGTTCTGTTCTGTTCTGTTCTGTTCTGTTCTATTCTATTCATAAATTGTGTTCATATAAGAGGAAGAAAGAGATGAAGTAAAGTCATTCGAGAAAGACTTTCTTTGGACATTTTTGTCCACATTAGGCTGGACTGTTTATAGAGAAGAAAATCCTCCCTTTTTTCAAAGCACCAGACGGCACGACAAGAAACAATGGATGGAAATTAACCAAGGAGAGAACCAACCTAGAACTAATGAGGAATTTCCTGACAGTTAAAAAATCAACGGAACAACTTGCCTCCAAAAGTTGTGGAAGTTTTTAAGAAAAGATTGGGCAGGCATTTGTCTGGCATCATATAGGGTCTCCTGCCTGACTAGAACAGGGTTCTCCAACAGAGGTGGGTATTCAGCCGGTTCTGACCAGTTCTGGAGAACAGGTAGGGGAAATTTTGAGTAGTTCAGAGAACCAGCAAACACCACCTCTGACTGGCCCCGCCAACCCCATCTCTTCTCTGCCTCCTAAGTCCCAGCTGATCAGCTGGGTCTTCTTTTGTTGCCCTGCACAGGAGAACGGAGCTGGAAAGCAGGTTAGTGGGGTGGGGAGGGAAGGGGGATTTTGCAGTATTCTTCCCCTGCCATGCCCACCAAGCCACGCCCACAGAACCGGTAGTAAAAAAAATTGAATCCCACCACTGGTCTCCAACCTTGGCCACTTTAAGACTTGTGGACTTCAATTCCAAGAGTTGGGAATTGAAGTCCACAAGTCTTAAAGTTGCCATGGTTGGAGAACCCTGGACTAGAAGACTTCAAGGTCCCTTCCAACTCTATTATTCTACTATTCTATTATTCTTAGTAACTACACAGATTTTCTCCAGGTCAATCTGTCCCTAACCTGGTCTTCTAAATCTTCCCACATTGCCCCCATCACGGCTGTAACTGAGTCCATCCACTTTGCTGCTGGCCATTCTCTTGTCCTCTTTCTTTCCACCATTCCCAGCACCCAAGCCTTCTTTAGAGCCTAGCTGATCTATCAGGAACAATTTATTCTGAAGAGTCTCTTAGCATTTATAATGTCAGATGGACCAAGGTTAATCTTAGCTGATCAGGAACTGTTTAGAGTAGGGATCTCCAACCTTGGCCACTTGAAGCCTGGTGGACTTCAACTCCCAGAATTCCTCCAGGCTTCAAGTAGCCAAGGTTGGAGACCCCTGGTTTAGAGTAAGTGAACTAGCCCTCCACCCTCATTTGGTCAGAAATAAGCTTTGAAGTTATTCTTTTGATGTATTGAAGTAGTGACAAAAACCCGCAAAGATACGTACTTTATCCATGGAGAAAGAGACCCTGAAGAGATTGTCAATTTTATTTTGCTTTCCAAAACTCATCACCAACCATTAATAACTGCAGTTGTGTCTGTCTGCCTCTGTCCATACTATTGCTGATAAAATATACAGGGAAATCTTATTTTAATGGTCTAATTGGGAGGAAGGGGTTAACAAAAGTCCAAGTGAAACGTCCATCAACTTGGGATCTTTATACTATTTGTGTCAGGACATGGTGACATAAATTAAGGCAAGTGACACAGCTTCATTTGGGTCCTGACGTCATCATTCCTTGACCTTCCTGAAGACCCAGGCTAGATTAATGCCTCCTGGATTTCTAGTTCCTGAGGTCTGCCATGCAGGAAAAAGACAACATTATAGGTGGGGACATACAATGTAAGATGCATGAATAAAGGAAAAAATAATTGAAAGATGAAATTAATCAACTACACACTGACATCTTATGTACTACGGGTAAGTTCTCAACTTACAAGAGTTTGTTTAGTGCCTGCTTGAAGTTATAAAATCACTAAAAAAAAAAAAAAAGACTTATGACATTTTTTTTTAACACTTACAACTTTACATTCTCCCTATGGTCATGAGATCAAAATTTAGACGTTTGGCAACTGGTTCAAATTGGGCACACATATGTCCCGAGGCTATGTAATAATCCCTTGCGACTTTCTGACAAGTAAAGTCAATGAGGAAGCTTAACAACTTAACAACCATGTTGCTAACTGAATAAGTGCAGTGATTCACAACGGTGGCAAGAAAGGTCATAAAATGGGACAAAACTCACTGAACAAATGTCTCACTTAACAACAGAAATTTTGGGCTCAATTTTTGGGCCCAGTAAGTTGAGGACTACCTGTACTCAATTTAAGTGGAGTTGGACATTTTCAGTCAGAAGGTTGTACTTTTACTACTTGAAACATGGAAAAAAAACCAACCATCCTGTTGCCTTCACGATCAGGTATGACAAAGTAAAGTTCTTTGAAGCAATGCAGTCAGAGACCAAATCATATCAATCAGTCTTTGTGGACAACCATTTGGTATGGTAGTTATTCAAGTTTATGCTCCAACCATTGACATAGAAGAGGAGATAGATAAGTTTCCTGGTCAAATTTCAGACTGATGTTACCCCCTCTCCCCCAGGTATTAGGAGTCAGGATGTCAGGCCAGATATCTATTCTGAGAACTCTGTCAATATTGGTTTTGCTATATGGCGCCTTGTGTTTCCTCTGAATTGGCTCATTTTAACTTTGTGCGATCATGGGGGTTCTTTTCCTATTGTTTTTTTGTAACATGGTTGTTAGCTACACAGAGTTCCATAGACATTTCCTTCCACAGACAGAGTTCCATAGACACTTTGCATTTTCTAAATAAGTACAAGCAGGAATAATCTAAACTCATTCCTGCATGTACTTATTTTAGAAAACATAAAGAGCCTACGAACTAGAATGGCCAGTGACCTCATGGGGCGTCTAAAACAGAGATGGCAAGATACCAACAACAAAGACATGCAAGCCATTGGCCCCTGCCCTGGAGACACAGCTGACCACGCAAAGTGGCATTCAATGATCCAAAAAGCGAACACTGCACCTGTGGGAGTACACAGAAAAGGAGAAGGAGGAGAAGAAGAGGAGGAGGAGGAGGAGCAGGAGGAGAAGGACGAATGACCTAAGTTCAATGGAATTTGGTCCAATGAATACAAACCCATTGCAGTGAAGTCTGGTCAATTGAAATTTAACTGAAACTTATTCTACTACCCATTCTCCCTAACAATAAACAAGAAGCTGATTATAGCAATAACAAATAAATATATAAAATAAAGTCCAGTATCTGACTGTATTCATAGGACAGTGTTATAGAGTAGGATAATGCTTCTTATTTAATAAACACAGGATGGTCTTAATCTTGCCTATAGATTTTGAGGATGTTTAAATATGTTATAAAAGTGATGTTTGTGAATGAATAGAAAGCCTTTAATATGCAGTAAAGCATGTTAAGTCATTATTCATCAACCTTCCAATAGTTATTCAACTTTTGTTGTTGTTTTTTAAATCTGTTTGAATGTTGCAAGCTGTCTCCATCTCTCCTTCTTTTTCTCTTTCCCCCTCTTCCTTCTTTTCCATCCAACCATCCTTCCCTCCACCCCTCCCTGTATTATCCTTCCTTCCTTCCTTCCTTCCTTCCTTCCTTCCTTCCTTCCTTCCTTCCTTCCTTCCTTCCTCCCTCCCTCCCTCCCTCCCTCTCTGCCTTCTTGCCTTCCTGCCTCCCATCTCTATCATTTCCTTCTTTCCTTCCTCCCTCCCTCAAATGGTAAAATTCATACTAGGTTCCTTTTTTCATTTCCTGCAACAGGGATAACCCTTCTAACTTGTAGGATCTGGAAATTGTTGTGAATTTGGGATATACTACTTTAGAACATAACTGGAGGAGAAAATGTGACAATTTTAAATACACATTGCCTCCGAAAAGTCACCCAAGAGTAGATTTTACTCCCTAGAGGATAAAAAGTAGATACTCTTGACGTTATCTCCCAAAGGAGTTGTACACCTTGTGTGCCCTCTAGAGAGTAAGTTAAGAAGAGCTTTAGAGAGAAGGGTTATAATGACAGAAATGTGTTCAGCTGTGAAATTAAAAGTAATACAGCATGACATACAACGTTACGTGTTGAGGTTCATCAAAAGCCATAATTAGGCTACATTAAACTACTAACACCATCACAGCCAAATTGCAAAGATTATATCCAGAAAGCCTCAACAAAAATTCTGGAATGTCTCGTTAGCAGCTCCAAGAATTGTAAATGGCTGGTACCCAGGTAGGTTCATGAGTTCTCTTGATGAGCAGTAAAATATTGAACCTGGCTAAGAATTCTGTCAGAACTCATGAACTCCTTTATACATATAAATTATGCTTATTCAGTTTAGGGTAAAGCTCAGGTTTCACAAAGGTCTGTGAGATTGAGGCTGCAAAGTGATTAGAACTTTCAGAAATATGGAACAAACTTTATTCGCACAGGGCAGTGGATAAAATATTTCAAACTGAAGGGATTTCCAATTTTCTCTGGATAAAACATATAAATGCCTCCGGGGTGGTGGTGATACATGAATGAGAGTTCAATTAATTTAAAATATAATTGAAACATTAAGGTACTGATGTGTAACACCTGTTAAGAGACATCTGAACTTAATCTGTGTAAGTAAGGTTTTTGAACTGAGCTCAGCTGGTGACTTCATGGACATGTCCACAAAATTTAACTGACATCAGTATATAGTTTGCCACCACCTATGTTATTCACATCTCCTTCCCTGTGTAATCTGTGGGTCTGGTGTTGCTTACAGCTCCCCTGCAAATGCCATCCAGCTCTAATCCTTTATTATTTATTTATTATTTATTATTTTACTTGTTTATTTGTATCTTGCCTTTTGTCCAATTAGACGCATGCTAGTGCAACCATTATCGCTTCTCAACTTGCCAAAAAACCAGGGGGGAAGGAAGGGAAGGGAAGGGAGACGGAATGTAGGCTCCTGACATCAAGAAGACCAGCCGTGAGAGCCAAGGACACTTCAGCAGATGTTTGCCAAAACCAAAACCTTTTTCTCATAACAATGCGATGGCCTTCAATTGGACAATGTGACCTGCACTAATAGGTGAGAAAGAATCCTATAATTTAATTGTGTGAGTTTGTGGGAATTAGCTAGATCTGATTTTGCCCTCATTAGTGACAAAATCATGTATATATACGATCTAGTACATATAGAGAGGCAAAATGCATGCAATCTTATTTGGTTATTGAAAATCCTACAACTGGATAGCAACAATTATTATGCCTATCTCATACATAAATAATAACTTTCAATAAATTTCTATGTTATCACAATGTTGTACATTATACTATTCAATATTGGGGAGGGCGTTGTTCAATTTTTCCATTACAGCAATTTTCCAGCATATTTGCCACCATATGGAAATACTTAAATCCTTCTCTGTTTTCCAAGACCTTGCCACTAGTTGTGTGTCTGCAACCAATAAGAATATCACCAATTCTTTATATTTCAGAGAATTTGTAACACAACTTACTAAAGCCAATACAGAATCCAATTGGCCTCAATTATAACTCGTCCTCCATCACATTTTGCAAAGCTGCATGCCACATTTTTTATTCAAGAACTGTGCATAGCGGGCCTCCAAGATTTGGTTTCCAGCTTTATCTTATTAAATCTCCCCTTCGCTCCCATCCCCAGATCTGCTAAAAATATTTAAAATGCAGATAGGAGATGAGAGTGTAAAACCAGAGTGATGTGGGCTGGATAGTCTGAAGTATAGGTTCTGACCGGTTCTGGAGAATTGGTAGCGGCAATTTTGAGTAGTTCGGTGAACCGGCAAATTCCACCTCTGACTGGAGATTTTACAGTATCCTTCCCCTGCCACACCCACCAAGCCACGCCCACAGAACCAGTAGTAAAAAAAATATTGAATCCCACCATTGGTCTGAAGACATGTTAAAAGCCATGTCCATATTAGGTAGGTAGTCCAAAGCTTCTGTTGCTAAGTGAAACATTTATTAAGTGAATTTTGCCCCATTTTCTTGCCACAGTTGTTAAGTGAATCAGTACAGTTGTTAAGTTAGTAATGTGATTGTTAAGTGAATCTGGCTTCCCCATTGAGTTTGTTTGTCAGAAGGCTGCAAAAAGTGATTTACGTGACCCCGGCAGAGTGCAACCGTCATAAATATGAATCAGTTGCCAAGTGTCTGAATTTTGATCACGTGCCATGGGGATGCTACAACGGTCGTTAGTGAGAAAACGGGTCATAAGGCAGTGATATTTTAACTTTGAATGATCACTAAATGAACTGTTGTAAGTCAAGGACTTACAAATATATGGTTGGATCCAGAGGTAGTATTCAGCAGGTTCTGGCCAGTTCTGGGTTACCGGTAGCAGAAATGTTGAGTAGTTCAGAGAACCGGCAAATCCCACCTCTGACTGCCCCCCATCCATTCTCTGCCTCCCAAGTCCCAGCTGATCAGCTGGGTCTTCTTTGGTTGCCCTGCACAGAAGAATGGAGCTGGAAAGCAGGTTAGTGGGGTGGGGAGGGAAAGGGGATTTTGCAGTAACCTTCCCCTGCCACGCCCACCAAGCCATACCCACAGAACCGTAGTAAAAAAAAATTTGAATCCCACCATTGGTTGGGTCCATATCATCATCAGGAATCTAACAGAAAAACTCACAGCTTTTCTGTACTGGCTTCTACAGACTGCCTGCTTCTGCAGTTCTACCACTGAAAATGCCTTGAATAATCTTTTGTGTCAATTCAATTGCTTTTGTCCCTTGGAAAAATGTTTCATTTAGCCTTTCCCGCCTTACCTGATGAAGGAAAACTTAGCTTTCTGCCCTCTCTTTTGAGACACGGTGAAAGACGCTTCTTCTGAACCTATGAAGATTCAGCTTTTAAGAGCACATCTATATTAAAATGCAGCTAGCAATGTTGATACCTAGGGAGGAGTGCAATCTTGGTTAGGAGAATATAATTTTCTTTCGTTGTTCTTGGGATGTTCCTTGATGGGGTGGTTTAAAAAGGACAAGTGTGTGTGTGTGTGTGTGTGTGTGTGTGTGTCTGTGTCTGTGTCTGTGTCTCTGTGTCTGTGTGTCAGCGTGTGCATTTTGCACCAACCGTTGCAAATTTTCCAGACCAAGAGCACTCCCCTTTGACTTAGGGGCTGCTTCCATGCCACACTGTTCGGTGTGCTTCTAAACATACCCAGCCTTATAGATCTTAAATGACTTTCCTGTTCCAACTCTGGGGGAAAGGAAAAGTGTTATAAATAGCAGCAGGGTGCAACATCATTCTTTACCATACTCAGGAGGCTAAGCAAAAGGGGCAGAGCAATTATGCTATTGAACAAGGGAAGGCATTGCCCACCGGCTTCATTACGATAGGAGAGCTTTATCTGATCCCAGCACACAGATGGTTGGGCCCCTGGTAGACTCCGAGAGGCGAGGGTGAGCGCCGGAAAGTCTTTCTCAACCAAGTTCTCCAAACATTCTGAACAACTAGTGAAGCATTCTGGGAAATAAAGACCTATATACTTAGAGGGCATTGTGCTGAATAAGGCTTTCTGGTATATATGTGTCAGAGAGAGAGAGAGAGAGGGAGGGAGGGAGGGAGAGGGAGAAAGAGAGAGAGAGATGGAGAAAGAAAGTGTGGGAGAGAGATGGAGAAAGAGAGATATAGAGACAGAGATACATACACAGAGAGAGAGCAACGGAGACAGAGAGAGAGAGACGGAGGACGGAGCATAGATAAGCTATAAGCTGCCTCCAGTTGCCTCCAGCATGATGAGCATTGTCCAAGTTTTATAAATAAGAAATTAAATAAGAGCTAAATTCAAATAAAACCCCCTGCAATTCTTCCATTCTCTTGTTAAAATCAACGTACTTTAGCAAATGCATTTATTCAAACGGATGTGTTTAAAAGATTTCCCAGTAGAATCCTATCAAATGAAAGAAAGAAACGGGGATGAGAAGGTGGCTTCCTCCCTTTGGCTACTGTCATCCATGTTGATGATATATGGGGATGAAAATAAAACCCAAGCAGAAATTCCTTGCATGGCCGTAAGAAACACAGACAATCAAAGGACAATTTGTTTCGGCAATAGGGGTTGGGGAAAGAGGACAAACCAGCATTCCGATGAACTTTGTGTTTGAGTTTGGAAACATTTTACATTTGTAATACGGGGAGACTGCAGCCATGGACAGCATCCATTTGTTTATCACGTTATGTTCCACAGTGGGGGCCTTTCCATTGATTTCTGAGAGAATGCCAAATGTTCCATTCTAGAGAGGGTTTGAGAGAGAAACTGGATCAGTGGTGGGATTCAAATTTTTTTACTACCAGTTCTGTGGGCGTGGCTTGATTGGCATGGCTTGGTGGGCTTGGCAAGGGAAGGATACTGCAAAATCCCCATTCCCTCCCCACCCCATTAACCTGCTTTCCAGCTTCGTTCTCCTGCACAGGGCAACCAAGGAAGATCCAGCCAATCAGCTCGGGAGGTGGATAATAGATGGGGGCGGGGCCAGTCAGAGGTGGGATTTGCCAGTTCTCCAAACTACTCAAAATTTCCGCTACTGGTTCTCCAGAAGTAGTCAGAACCTGCTGAACACCATCTCTGAACTGGATACCAGCTTCATATCTAAAGCTCCTCATCTCTCCAAATCCAGTCCCACCTTTAACATGCTGAACAATGATGTGGGCGGCTCCCTAGCTGAGAAAATTTGGACTTTCCTGATGTATGCCATCGTTTAACATCCATGGCCTGGAAAGCAATGAAGTTTCCTTAGCTGGTCAGCTAGGAAGTTGGCATCCCAAAATAGGAGTTGAAATCGTAGCATTGTAAACCACAGTGCACCCTGCTAGGTGATTGAAAATATTTGGCAATCAGACAATTGGTTCCACTCTTATGGTTAGGAAGAGTTTTCTTGGCATTCAAGGAAAATTCAGTTTTTAAACCATGATTCTGACCCCTTGAGAAGAGGTCTATTCTGATCAGTTGTTCCAAGTAGCTAGATACTATCAGTAGATGGTTGACAGAAGGTGGACATTCTGAGAATGACATTCTAGATAGTGTCCTAGAAATAGGGACTCATAGACACAAATCACTTACTAAGACCACTGCTGATGGTAGGTCTACTTAGCTAAACTAATTGGTAGGAAACTAAATAGGTAATGACTAGCAATAGCATCAGCACTTAGACTTATATACCATTTCACATAGGTTTACAGCCCTCTCTAAGGAGTTTACGGAGTCAGCCTATTGCCACCAATAAACTGGGTCCCCATTTTACCAACCTCGGAAGGATGGAAGACTGAGTCAACCTTGAGCAGGGCAGGATCGAATTGTGGGCAGAGTTAGCCTGTAATACTGCATTCTAACCACTGCACCACCACGACTCCTTCACCAACAAATATCAAACATTAAATCAATGAAAAGAGGAACACTCTTTATACCTGTAACAATCCCATTCCAACATCAAAACACTGTTGTTGGAGTTGTTAAACATTGTAAAATAACAATTATAAAAATAACACTTCTCCAGTGTTGTAAATTCAATTTATTCTGCACCAAACTGCTCTGCCCCGATTTAAAAATGAAGAGAATGTGGCTATTTCTTGAATGGTTACCTTATCAAAAGTTCAACACAGACCGCTCCAGCTGGAATATGCAAACTCATAAGCTGTGCAATGTTTGGTGCCCAAGTGGACAAATGAGATGCATCTGTTCCACAACTCAGAAATTTGGATTGTAGAACCTCTGAGGAAGGAGACTAAAAGAAGAAGAATGATGAATTTGCAACTCACTCGAATGTTTTGTGAAATCAATTCCCACAAAAGAAGTGAAGTTTTTTTTTTTTTTTTTTAATCAGGGAGAGGAAGCCACTTATTAAGAATCTCCCTGCTAAGGATGAAGGAAGGAAGGAAGGAAAAAAAGGAGGGAAGAAGGGAGAGAGGGAGGGAAGGAGGAAGGGAGGAAAAGAAAAAGGAAAAGGAAAAAGAGGAGGGGAGGGGAGAGGAGGGGAGAGGGAAGGGAAAAGAAGAGAAGGAAAGGAAACAGGAAAGGAAAAGGGAAAAAGAAAGGGAAGGAAAGGAAAGGAAAGGAAAGGAAAGGAAAGGAAAGGAAAGGAAAGGAAAGGAAAGGAAAGGAAAGGAAAGGAAAGGAAAGGAAATTTATTTTCTTTCCCCACTGTTTTCTAAAAATCCTGATTGTCATGATTACTGCCACTACAAATAGCAAAAAAAAAAAAAAAATGACAATGAAAATATCTACATGAAGCCTGGTTTCATCTTTTCTCAGGAACTTTAGATCAGCAACTATCACAATGCTGACTGAAACGATACCAAAATTTGTACTGAAAAGGAAACAAGTACGAGTCTAATTTTGACACACATGTTTTTAATTTTTCTGTTAAAGAATTCAAATTTATTTCTTATTGATACTGTTAATCCTCCTCTAGTCCTTGGGGATGCTGCAACGGTTGTGAGTGTGAAAAACAGTTGTAAGTCACTTTTTTCAACGCCGCTGTAACTTTGAACTAAATGAACTCCTGTAAGTTGAAGATTATGGCCAAAGTACAGAAATGGTTTACTGTTGCTTTCTCCTGGATCTATTTAAAAAAAAAAAAAAAGTTCAGGCCATTATGTAAGAGGAGGAGAATTTATCAGGTTTTTATTTTTTTTTTATTTTTCTTCTCAGCATCCAGCTGAATTTTGTTTAAAATGTTTAATGTTAGATGTTTGGGTCTTTTTTTCTTCTTCTGTTTTTCCTTTTTTTTTTCTTTGTTGTTATTGTTGGATGTATGTTTTTTTTCTGCTTTGTATTTTATTCCTATTGTTAAAACATAATCAATACATATACTTTAAAAAAAAAACAAAATCCTTAGTCTGGTCTAAACCCTTGGCTTTAGAGCTGCGTATCTCATCCTGATTATCTTTCTCAAGATCAAGAAAGAACAGTCAGGGTATCCCACACACTCTCCAAACCTCCCCTGTTTTTCTCCCCTCCTGCTCCAACGGAGAATTGCAAAACATCCCACTAGGATCCACAGAGTTAGAAGCCAAACCGCTTGTCTTCCAAAACACCAGCACCAAATCACACATTGAAAGATAAGGTGCCAGAGGTTTGCAGCGTTGCTTGTTGTAAAAGGCCACATTGTGCTAAAGCAATAGGAGAATCAAACAGGGGGCGGGGGAGAGGGGGAATCAGCCCAAGCTCTATTTCCTTTTCCCTTTTGCTGTCTCCCATCCTTTTCTCTCCCTGCCTTCTCTGAATTTTGCCAGAATGTTATAATGTAGGGGATGCAAATACAACGTACATCAGAAATAACAAGCATTCTGTTTTCCAAAGCCTCTTCCGTGATTTACAAAAGGTGTGGCTCACTGTGGGAAGATCAGGCGATTTGAAAAGGGTCATTTCGTAAATGGATCCTCCAACACCCTAGCAGCACACAGGTCCACCATGAGCTCCCCGACCCAATAATGTTTTCAACCTCTTTTGACGAGACAAAAAAAAAAAAGAGGAAGAAGAGGTTATTGGTGGGTGGAATTTCTTTGGAGGGACGTAATGATGCTGCAACAGAGAAGCAACTGTCTAAAACCCTCCAGGGGGACTTTGACTGGCTCTAACCACGCAGCTGTGAAGAAAAGGAAACCTGAGCAAAGAGAAAAACTTAAGCAACACAGGCGGCTTATTCCCAATGCTGCTTTTGCAACTGGTGCCGAATTCTCAGCATTATTAGCCCATAACGAACCATTTCTGCCTGAATCATCCCTCTGCAGGCCCACACAGATTTCTTTCTTTCTTTCTTTCTTTCTTTCTTTCTTTCTTTCTTTCTTTCTTTCTTTCTTTCTTTCTTTCTTTCTTTCTTTCTTTCTTCCTTCCTTCCTTCCTTCCTTCTTTCTTTCTTTCTTTCTTTCTTTCTTTCTTTCTTTCTTTCTTTCTTTCTTTCTTTCTTTCTTTCTTCCTTCCTCTCTCTCTCTCTCTCTCTCTCTTTCTTTCTTTCTTTCTTTTTTCTTTCTTTCTTTCTTTCTTCCTTCCTTTCTTTCTCTCTTTCTTTCTTTTTCTTTCCTTTCTTCCTCTCTCTCTCTCTCTTCCTCTCTTTCTTGTCTTATAGGAGAGAATTGAAGCCTCCTGAATTCTCTGTCGTTCCCCAACCCGAGATAGAGGTAGCTGCTCAGTTAGCTAGCGAGAATGCTTGGAGAAGCGGTTTTCATGCCAAGCCCAGTGGCTAATCATACAATTGCTGCAGGTTCCCAGGTTGCCTTCTGTACAATTATAACAAAGTGCATGGCATCCCTCTGCCGAAAACAACCTGTCTTTGATTTAATTTATGCTTACCTCTCCTCTATAAATATGCATGGTTGCATTCATACAAATGCTGTGAGAATAAGGGAAAAGAAGAAGATGAGCTCCTGAAATTAAACAGGAAGAAGTCATTTAATGATATGATATGATATTCTCTCTCTCTCTCTCTCTCTCTCTCTCTCTCTCTCTCTCTCACACACACACACACACACACACACACACACACAGATATAAATTGGAGAAGAATAGGTATTCAAATGGAATCAGCCTCAGCTGATTATTACTGGAGGGATAATAAAATTTGAAAGTATAGATTTGCTGTTTTTCATTTCCCCTTAGGGGGGAGTCTCTTTGTGAAATAAATTCCTTCATAATGGGGATTTGAAGAAATGATTTTTTTTTTTAAAAAAAAAAAGCAAAACAGAGAAAATATGTTGAAGTCTTTTTACAATATAGTAATTACTGCCTGGGGTACATAATGAGAAGTATTTCAGCTTTCCAGAGTGTGGATGTGGGAAAATTTTCAGACACGCTGAAAGTTTGAAAGAAGCAACTGCCTGTCAGCTTACAGCTTCAACGTCTTCAGGTAAAACAGGATGGGTAATTTACGTCATAGGAACTTGTAGGAAAAGTCAGGAGTGAAATTCTGAGGAACATGCTACTGTTTTGCCCCAATTTAATGCATTGCTCTGTGAAGTGATGAAAGATGTGATTGCAAAGTTATTGTTGAATCATCCTTAAGTCCAGCTGGCATCAAATCTGGTATAGATACAACTGCCACCTTGTCTTCACCCCAGGAAGCAAAATCCCTTGGAACAGCATTCTTTATAAAACAACGCACAAAGCCTTCCGTGGAAAGAAACAAAGTCATTCAAAGTTGGACGGCATCTTTGGGAAATGCACTGGAAGTCCAAAAGCAATCCCTATTCCAGCATGACGTAAGCAGCACATAAAACTGAGATTTCTCTGCCTATCAATTCTACTGAAATCACCGGGTCAAAACTGAGAGGCATTCCAATTGCTTTACGGTACAATCTTGCACGCGGCTACTTCGAAATAACCCTCAACGGTTTCAACTCCCTGACTCCTTTTCGAATAGGCAAGTTATAAGATTGCAGCTCTAATATTCTTCCCCTCACCCCCCACCGCCTCTGTCTTCAACCAGATAACTACTAAGGTGCTGATGAAGGATCTTTTTAAAAATGTGATATTTCCATGGCCTTCATAAGAACTGTTAATAGCGCACTGGAAGGTTCGAGGTGCCACTCTTAATTTGCATATTTTGACTTGTGCAGAAAGGGAAGAAACAGATCCTTCAAGGTCAGTTTTTTACTGAGAAACAGTTCTATTAAAAACCTACCCCTGCTTGGCCTGCTTACTTTTTCACTCCTAGGGGGAACAGAGGGAACCTTGCTGATCATTGACCAAAAAAAAGGACAGTCCTATTGTACTTAGTGTACTGTACACTAAGCTTCTCAACTTAGAATGAGAAGCTTAGAATAAGTATATCTGATGGAAAACAAAAACATATTTAACACCCTATTTTTTTTTAAAAAAAGGTAAAGGTTCCCCTTGCACATACGTGCTAGTTGTTTTCTGGCTCCAAGGGGTGGTGCTCATCTCCGTTACAAAGCCGATGAGCCAGCACTGTCTGAAGACATCTCTGTGATCATGTAACCAGCATGACCAAATGCCGAAGGCGCATGGAACGCTGTTACCCTTCCCACCAAAGTGGCCCCTATTTTTCTACTTGCATTTTTACATGCTTTTGAACTGCTAGGTTGGCAGAAGCTGGGACAAGTAATGGGAGGTCATTTTGTTTCGCGGCACTAGGGATTCGAACCGCCGAATTGCCAACCTTTCTCACTGACAAGCTCAGCGTCTTAGCCACTGAGCCACCATGTCCCTCTTTGACACCCTATAGGATGTCCCAATTTATAAGGCAGTATGACAGATGAGCCAGTTGAAAATTATGTGTATTTCAGGAGTAAAACGGTTGCATTGTTGCTATAAAAACACTGGATCTCAAAATCCAGGTAGACCTCGCCTTACAGCAATTCACTTAGTGACTGTTTGAAGTTACCTTGGCACTGAAAAAGTAACTTATGACCATTTATCACACTTTCGACTTTTGCAGCATCCCCATGGTCACATGATCAAAATTCAGATGCTTGACAACTGACTCACATTTATGATGGTTGCAGCATTCCTTTTGTGACCTTCTGACAAGCAAAGTCAACGGGGGCGCCAGATTCACTTAACAAATGTGGCAAGAAAGGTCATAAAATGGGGCAAAACTCACTAAACAAATGTCTCACTTAGCAACGTAAAATTTGGGCTCAATTGTGATTATAAGCCGAGGACTAACTATATAATGCTGTATTTCCTATGTGTTTCCACTTTGAAGCTCAGAATCTCAACCCATTCGTTTAAAACAACAGATGCTTACTTCATATGCACAGCCAAGATGGTCTCAAAGATATGACCAATCAACAGCTCAAGGACCAGCGACTCTTACTCATAACTTCCATAGAAGAAGGCTGCTCAGAAGTCCTAGCTCCAATTCTTTTGGTCTGTCCCTACTCCTGCCCATCCTTGTGTCAGTAGAAAATGACACCACCTTGAAATTAGCTATTGCTGATCCCTATTCTATCACTGTCTCCTTTTTGAGTACTGCAATCATCTGACTTCCTTCCAAGGTGATGAGTGGCCAAAGCTCAGAGGTTTTGGACACCTTAGACATGGCTGGGATAAGGAGAAAACATCAACCTTAAAAATAACTTAATTCTGCCTCACTCATGAGCTGAGGATCAGATGAAGCCAAAATCATGGACAGAGAGCAGGAAACAAAGGTCTGGCCAGACATACTTCACTATGGATAAGGGCCTGGAGATAAGGGACATTTATAAGACCAATGCTGGTCCTGGAGGAAAACTAATAAGGGACTGGAAGTTTTCTAAAACAGAGGAATTTGTGAGTAAGGTGTGGGGAAGGATGCTGAGAACCAAATCAAGTATTAGAATGCATACAGAGGGAATTGTATTTTTCTTATTTCAGGAAAAGACACAACTGTTTTAAAGAACTGCAGAAGGGTACTACATTTGAACCCCATGAAAAGAAAACACTTTCCCCCTAAGCAGAAAACACTTCAGCTCAGGAGTAGGGACAGACCCAAAGAATTGGAGCTAGGACTTCTGAGCAGCCTTCTTCTATGGAAGTTATGAGTAAAAGTCGCTGGTCCTTGAGCTGATGATTGGTCATATCTTTGAGACCATCTTGGTTGTGCATATGAAGTAAGTATCTGTTGTTTTAAATGAATGGGTTGAACCCCATGAGTTCTGAAGTAATGCATCTTTTTTGGAAATGAATACAGTCAAGCATGGGTTTCAAAAATTTTTCCTACTGGTTCGGAGAGAGCGCTTTGCGCACAGAGCTCAAAGACTGCCCTCTGTATCAATGCTGGTGCGCCTAACAGGTACAGGTGCACCTAACATGTGCACATGACTAACACGTGCTTCGGGCATGCGTGTGCAGGACTCAGAGACTACCCTCTGTATGAAAATTGGTGAGCTGGGGTGTTTTTAGCTCAGCTGAGGCGTGGCAATCTGCTCTGCCATGCAAATCAGCTGAGCTAAAAAAAACAAGGGAATATAGGAGGGGCAAGAGTGGGGGTGGGTGGGTGGGGCCAGCCACAAGTGGTATTTGTTGGTTCTCTGAGCCAGTCAAAATTTTCGCTACCGGATCTCGAGAACCAGTAAGAACCGGTTGAATACCATCTCTGAAATACAATCAATTAGCAGTTATCACCTCTAGTCAAATGTCATTACTATACTATAGTGGATAAAGAACCAAGAACCTCCAAAATATAGAGACAGCCCTTGTGTTCTTTTCTGGTGTGCTCGTTTTTCTCCTTCTTTCTCTCTCTCTTCTGTGATATTCTGGAGATGATTTTGCTGCTACCAAAGAAGCAAAAGCTGGCATCTGAGTCGCTCCTACAGTTGCTGGTTGGGTTGGGTTGGATTGGAAGGGAGAGGGAGGAAAAAAGCATCAATTCTCCTTCCTTTAGTCTAACTGCAGACATTTATCTTCTGAGCACTATTGGTAATGAAATAAGATTAACAGTGGTACAGCTGAATGCTTTAAATTAGCAAAAGTGAACGTCAGGTTCAGAGGTTGGCCATTTTGTTTGGACTAGGTTCTGTCACCATCCACTCTCATTTTACAGGAGGGACTCTGTTTTAAAGCATATTGGTTGTGCCAAATTTGATTTTTAAAAGGATGTTTAATTAACGCTCTCCTCCTCCCCTTCCCCCCCGCCCACCAAATGATTCCTTTCCTGAATTTCCATTTTATAAGCTGCTGTGGTAAAAGGAAAGCCAATGGCTAGAGAGAATCAGTACATTAAAAATTGTAAGATGTGCAGTATAAACTGGGATTATAAGGTGGGGTGAGGAACGCCTTTTGGGCACAGGGGAAAAAAAAAAACCCTAAGTGTGCTGAGTTTTGAATCTTTTCAAATGATATCAATAGTCTGTCTTTGAGTTATAGTTATTAAAAGGGGTTGAAGAAACACATTTTGAAAATAAAATGGATGTTCTTTCATGGTTACTATTTTCCTTCCCTGCATGACAACATTGCTATGGGGCTCACTTGTTCTACAATGTGAAAACAGAAATCCTAGTCTATTGATTGGGAAAATATGTTATCTCTAAAAGGAGACACTTTTGGTTTTTTCAAGAGAGAGAGAATGCAAAACTAACAAAAGCTAAAAGAAAACATGCTTGTGCGTGTAATGAATTCTTTTATGGAGAAAGCTACACTTCAAGTTCATTACTGTGGCCTTTTTCAATGGAAATTTGCCTGGAGCCCTTTCAAGGGGAAAAAAAAAAACGAAATACTAAACAGAGCTTTTTATAGCAGACTTAAAAGAAACTGTAATGTGCAGGTATAAAGTGAGCGATCAGTTTGAAGGAGAAATGTACATTCCCTCCCCCCAGCTCAAGTTCTTGTTAGCATACACCATTATTATCTTTTCAGGGAATGTCAGAGCCTTTTCCGATAAATTCTCAGTTTTCATACATTTGGGAAGTGTATTTACAATGATTTCAACAGCATCACGACAGCTGGTGAAAAAAATAAGTTACTTTCTTCAAAGCTAAAAGATTTGGTAGGGTATGCGCATGTGTGTGTATGTGTGAGCTGGGGTTCTTCAGCTGCAAAAGCTAGTGGCCTATATATATCTCTGCTACACTCTGGGGCTTAATGAAAAATAAATATATGCAATGCTTTAAGTAAATATGTACCCAGAACCAAGGGCTTTGAAATGGAAGTGTGCAGTGGGAACTCACAAACCTATTTCTATACAGATAATCCTGTAATGTCAACTGAAGCTGAATCCCAGAGCTAGGAGGATGCCTCCAACTATGTTTATGGTTGAAGACTAATGGTTAGAGTTGAATGGACATTTTAGGGTCCCAGGTCCACATCCGGTCCTTTGGCTGGGGTCTATGATAATTTGTTGCAGCCAACTCGCCACAGCCAACAGACTTTGGGCAGGGATGGGATTCTACTAGTTCGGGCCTGTTCTATAGAATTAGTTGTTACAGTTTGGAGAACCGGCAAATCGTGCCCCTGGGTGCCCCCTCCCCTCTCTTCTGTCCCCTCCCTTCTGCGCCCAGTCCTTATAGCACACGTGGGACATCGCGCACATGCCTGACATCGCTGACTGCATTCTCCCCCCACCCAGTCACTCCTTAAGGTATTTCTTTTTTTTTTTCCTCCCTACGATCAGCTGTTCCGACAATCAGCTGTGCCGGGATCCCCCTTGCTGTCTTACTGCTTCACCCAGGAAGCTTCCTTGATGCCCAGGAAGCAAAAAGAAGTGTGTGTGTGGAGGGGGGGGGTGATGATGCTGTGCCTCCCCTTGCTCCATTTTTTGCCTTCCTGGCCCTCAGGAAAGCCTCCTGGGAACAAAAATGCCCTCCCCCCCGGAGGCTTCCCTCGGGCCCAAAAATGGAGCGTGAGTGGGGCGAGTGCTGCAAAAAAGAAGCCATGTCCACCCAGTCACATGGCCATACTTGCCTATCCACGCCCGCTTAGCCATGCCCACAGAACCGGTTGTTAAACATTTTGAATCCCACCCGACTTTGGAACAATTCACTATGGCCAACTCGCTACGGGCAAGAATTACACTACTATCAAAGAAATGGTGGAATAGAATCATTATAGAAAGGATGCAAAAAAGGGGGAATGTGAATAGCAAAATTTAAAATAACTTTTTATTTATTTTAAATAATTAAATTGTTAAAATTGTCCTGCAGTGAGTTGTCTGCCAACAAGTTGGCCATGGTGAGTTGGCTGCAGCAAGTTGTCCAATTCCCCTTTGGGGCTGTCATAAGGTCAATTGGAAATCAACTGTAAATAAGTGCACCATAGCGGGGCAGAGCAGGAACGCGGTGGCTCAGTGGCTAAGACACTGAGTTTGTCAATCAAAAGGCTGGCAGTTCAGTGGTTTGAATCCCTAGTGCTGCGTAATGGAGTGAGCTCCCCTTACTTGTCCCAGCTTTTGCTAACCTAGCAGTTCGAAAACATATTAAAAAATGCAATTAGAAAAACAGGGACCACTTTGGTGGGAAGGGAACAGTGTTCTGTGCGCCTTCGGCGTTTAGTCATGCTGGCCACATAATCACAGCGATGTCTTCAGACAGCGCTGGCTCTTTGGCTTTGTAACAGAGATGAGCACTGCCCCCTAGAGTCAGAAACGACTAGCACATATATGCGAGGGGAACCTTTACCTATACCTTTTTAGTGGGGCAGAAGAAGTAGCCAAGTCAGGTCCAGCTCTGCCCAGTGCTGGACCTTCAGTTGGCTGGCAGGTGGGTGAGGAGAGGAAGCATTTTTCTGGCTGCACAGCACTCTCCCCCTCACCTGAAGCAGACTGAGGAGAGAGTGGTGGTCACCCACTTGCACCTTGGTTGAAGCATGGCCTTGTGATGAGTGGGCAGAGTGCAGCCGGGAGCCCTCCACAATAGTCCCAGTTTTTTCTTGGGAAAATTTACTGCTGGGTTAGAGTATGGGACCCTGTCTAGAGAGATCCAGATTCAAGTCCCCCCATCAGCTGTGGCAGCTCACTGGATGTTTTAGGAATTGACTTTTTCTTTCTACCCTGCTTGTAGGATTATGTGGAGAAGGAGAGGGAGCAAAGAGTGCATTTATAATTGCCTTGAGACAGACAGACAGACAGACAGACAGACAGACAGATAGATAGATAGATAGATAGATAGATAGATAGATAGATAGATAGATAGATGGAAAGATGGGGAAGAGGCATCTAGGATTCATCTACTCCAAATATTAAAACATTCAAGGTGCCTTTGGCTTTAAATCTATATTTATATCTTCCCTCTGAAGTATTTCAAGTTTCCTGTTTCATGTATATGGTGGGAAAAGAAGGCAAAAATGAAGTTGTGGGGCAAAGTATGGGTCTTAACCAGTGGAGGTCAACTAATACCCATGGATCTACACAATGTGAATTCCAGGAGATTGGTCCCACAATCTACTTGCTCTTTCTAGTGTAGGAGGAGGACATGTTGTGAGTGAAGGTTCATGACTGCGTGTTTCTTGATTATTATTTATATTATGGGTGGGTTTATTTATCCTTTTTGAGGAAGGTTGCTTTCTTTGTTTCTTGTTAGGCTGATTTTGGTGGGCAACCTCCCAGAACCTTCAAAAATGGATGATATACAAATCAGGTCTACCAGTAAGCATGTGAATATAGAAATAAATGCTCAGTGTGGAAACCACCTGAAGTTACTTGCTAGATGTCTGAAAATCCTTCCACTCCTATTTTGGTGACCCCCAACATCTTCTTGTGCTGTCCACAATGTACTTCTCCAGCCTCTCCTACTTCCTGCCAGCTGACAACCTTACCCCCTGAAGATTAATTTATTACTGTTTCACCTTTACAACAGTGAACCTGCTTACTAGACAAAGACATCCTCTTTCAGACCCACACAGGGTTTAGTTTTGTTTTAACATGAAAGAGAGAGTGGGGGGAAGAGGAAAAAAGAGGAAGAGACAGAAAGGAGAGAGAGAGAAAGGGAGACAAAGGAAGAGAGAGATGAAGAGAGGGGGGAAGAGGAAAGAAGAGAAAGTGATAGGAAAAGAAAGATAAAGAATGGAAGAGACAGAAAAGAAGAGAGAGAGGAAGAGAAAGAAAGGAAGAGAGCGGGGAAGGGAGGGAGAATATGAAGCAGTTATAAAACCTTGGACACAGATTGCTGGCCATGCTTAACCGCAGCTTAATAACAAACCAAGCAAAGTGGAAAGCTTATATGCTGGTATTGCACTGTGAAGTTTTATATTTGCCTTTCAGGGACACTTTTTTTAAAAAAAGTACACAATAATGGCTCGAGGGAAGTAAGATACCAATAAGTCATAATCAATTTCACTCTTTATCGCATTGTCTAACAACAATGTAGAATATCTATTTTACCAGACCAAGCATGGTATCATTCAATTTTTTATTTAAAAAAAAAAAAAGAGCAAGGTTTCTATATCTAACGTCTCCACGGAAAACCTATCAGGTCAGAAATAATCAACCTTCTAACCTTCATGCTCTGGGAAGAGTCACCAGTGAGCTATAGATAGCAAAGAAGGTAAAATTCTTAGCAGCCGAGTTCCAATGACACAGTGTCAAGTGAACAAGCAGCCTTTTTCTTCTCAAGATGGATAAAATGTATGTGAAAGCAACCCATTACTATTGCTATTACAAATTCCAACTTGGCCCAGAGACTGCAGGAATGGGATCAGAGCAAGAATGATGGGTTAAGACTTTAAGATTCTTCTTCACCGTCTTGAAATGCTTAGGAGTAGATGACAACATCTACTACTCTAAAGAAGATTCCTGGAGCCAGGAAATTCGGCGCTGGGGACAGTGATGTCAAAATGAGAGAAGCAATTGGATGATCATAGCCCCTTGCCCTTTTTGTGCATATGGGATCCTAGCAGTAGTTATTATATGTAGAATGATATATCTATCGGTTTTACTATGTTTTTCTTTTATTATGCCCAATAAAAATAGTTCTGGTTGAAATTCAGTTTTTTGTTTTATTACTTCTTCCAGCCAAATTCGAATCTTATTCTAATATTTTCTGACTTCTGGGCAGGTCCACCACATATGAAAGTATGTACCCCTTTCTTTCTTGCATTTCCAGCATTCCAGATTTTGATTTACAAACATTTTTGCCAGTCTAGCGGGGATGGTGGTGGTAGATGCCCCTTGCCCTTTGTATGTGTGCAGTGCAAGCAATACATGTAAAAAAAAAAAGGTGGGGTATTTTGATGTATTTCTGTCCTTGAACTGTCCAATCTTTGATTCCACAAGCTCCCAACATCTTTGCATTGCCAGGATTCATAAATTTCTATTTCTTTAGAATTTGTTGAAGTCATTTGTTGATGATGGCCCTGAGTGTTAATGATGTTAAGAAGGTATTAGAAGAGAGGATCATGCCTTTAGCAACTCATTTGCCCAAGATTTGATTTCATATTTGGTTGGAAGTAAAGTAATGTAAGTTTTGGGATGAGGGGAGAGGATAGGAAAAGATAATACATTTGGTGAAAAAGATGCAACTTTTCTATATTAGAAACTATTAAGATACTTCAAAAGTATATATTTCCAAAAGTCACTGAAGTGAAGAATCAGAGAAGGAAAGTTGTGGCGTCTATTAGCAAATCTGTATAGCTGAGAACCTTTTCTCTAAATGTGCTGTATTCCTTTTAATTTCCCAGAGTCCTGGACTAAAGTCTTCTGAACTGATGAAATTCATGTTTCCATAGTTTTATCACAAAGGAGAAGAAGGAATTTCCATTGCTGGAAAACTGCCCAGTTCAGTTCAAGAGATGAACTCACAAACACAGCACAGTTTAAAACATGGTGTCAATGTTCTTCATGATAAAAAGAGAGGGAAGGAGAGGGAGGGGGGAGAGAGGGAGAATATGCAAAGGGCTCAAAGGAAGTCCACCCAGCTCATTCATTCTTCTAGCTGAAAAACAAAATTAGATTGGAATATGAATATGAGTTACAGTAAGTATTTGCTTAGTAGAAAGAAAAATGAAATTATCTACATGACCTCACAACCACCCACTTCTCACTGGCATGTGGATCTTTACTTTAGCCACCCTTATCTTCTGAAAATCTAATAGTACTAATAATAGTGATAGTAGAAGTAATAGTAGTAGTAATGGAATATTCACTGCTGTGTAAATATGAAAAGATATTACTCAAAAAGTCAGCAACAGAAGAAGGATTCATAAACAAAAGGATTTTCAGGACTGAAGAATGAGACTAAATTGCCAGTGTTGGTCTGATGTTCCCACCATGCTATGGTATCCTCTCCTTCACACTGTTCTACTGAATATCACAAGTGTCTTGGTTGACCAAGCACAGAAGCCACAAGCCATGGTTTACAAACCATATAAGTTTATCTGACAAGCTAAGCTTTTAAATAGGCAAACGGCAAAGCATCAGGGAGCACTTTATGATAGCCCTATGTTGACCTCTTGGGTTGACCTGCTGTTGTGGCCCGCCAGAGGCTGACAGAGCTGGCAGCAGTGTCAGACAGCAGTGAGGACCTGGGCCAGTCTTGGAGGCTGAGGAGGGCTCGGATGAGGGCTCTGCATCGGAGGCAGGGATGGGGCTAGGGCAGGCTGGCAGTCAACAGCTGCCTTCAGACTCAGACAGCAGTGAGGCGGGGGAGTTTCTGGAACTGGTTCCCAGCCTGCGCATGCACAGGGTTACCAGAAGACAAGAGCAATTAAGAAAGCAGGGTCAACTCAGGAGAAAGGCCACACCTCGGAGATGACTGGCTCCTCCCATGGGACATAAAAGAGGAGCAAACGGGATGTGAGCTTTTGCAGAAAGCAATTAGTTTGTCTGGTCGATTCAAGCTTTGAAAAGTTCCATTTGACTTTGTGTCGAGTTTGGTCTTGCCCTGCATTTGGCAATTAGTTCTCTGGCAGCATTCCAAGTGCGATAAGGTGGGTGTTTATAAACATCCCCCTGAAAGACTGCTTGGGAAGCCTTACAGGCTGTGAATGAACGTAATTCACAGCTGTGGAAATAAAAGGTTTTGCTGGGACTAAGACTGTGTTTTATGCTTTCTAAGGAAGCCTAGGTCATAACACCTGCCCTACTAATAAGTCTTAGACTATGTATTTATATGTCACCCAGAGTTCCTTTTCAGAGCGAGATGGGCAGCATATAAATTTAATAAATAAATAGACAAACAAACCCTATTTATGTCCTCGTGGACCTTAATCTTTTTCTCCAGAAGATATCCCTACTCTGTCTGAAGTCACGTCATCAGATACTCAGGGTATCAGTTTCCCCGGGGTTCAGCCTGATCCCCGACTCTGACATATTTTGCACCTCAACGTGGCTCTATCAATTCCCCCTGCACCCTCTCTACACCAGCAAGGGTTTGCATCTCTATTGCACATGCGAGTTTTCAAAGCTCTTCACGTACCTTTCTGCAGTAATCCTTCAAACAACCCTGTATAATAGATGAGTAATATTATCTCTGTGTTACAGACACAGTAGGGGGAGAAAAAGCTGGAGATGAGAGGAAAGAGCTTGCCTAAGGCAACTAAGTGAGTTCACAGCAGGGACAAGATTTGAATGTGGGGTCCCAGAACTCAGCCATTTAGCAAGAATACTATTCTACTTCTCTGTTGCCAGGTATTTTGCAAAAAAAAAAAAAAAACGTTATTCTTCATCAAGCTTTATTTGAATGCAACTCCTTGGCTTAAGGGCCAAGGAGTTGCATTCTGCTTTTTATTTGGGAGTAATGATAAAATCATCACCAGGATATACAACTATGTAAATTACAGTATTTTCATAGCAACCTTTAATAAGTACTAAGCAGTTCAATCACATCTCTTTACTGCGCAGAAAACGCCAGTTCTTAAAGTAGTCATCTCATTTCTCCAAACCATTAATCACTCACACTGTGACAAATATTTAGGTCAGGTCTATTTCATTTGTGCCTGTATTTTTTTACACAATACATTTTTGCAATTAGTGCCTTGTCTGAAGAATCAAATAAAGATAGGTAGATAGATAGATAGATAGGTAGATAGATAGATAGATAGATAGATAGATAGATAGATAGATAGATAGATAGATAGATAGATGATAGAAACACAGACAGATAGATGGATAGGTAAGTAACTAGGTAGGTTGGTGGTAAGTAAGTAGTTAGGTAGGAAGGTGGATGAATGGATGGATGGATATTAGAAGTATAGTATCTCAAAAAGATACTGATTCATTCCTTTGCATAACCTCTCAGCTAAAAAAAACGTAAGAGAAAGAAAGGCACAAAAGTTGGTTGCAAATGTGTATTTCCGGAACAAGGAAAGAAAATTCTTCCATCCATTTAGAAGCCATTTAAAAGCAAGAAACAAAGCTGCTAACCCATTATGACAAAATGATTTCTTCTAGGATTTGGGAGTTAGGAAACACAGAAAGAATGCTAAGAAACAGTCCTCAAGTCATTTCACTAATGTTACAAGAATTCAGTCCAAAACAAGAGTAGAGAACTCCGGTGGAGAATTTAAAGATCAGCAGGCAATGAAGAGCAGAGAAGAAATAAATACCAAGTTGAGAGTACAGAAGTGTCAAGAACAGGCAATCAGAATGCAACCCAGAAGAAGCAGGCTAAGGTTTCCTATGAACAAAAGGTTTCATAGGCCTGTCTTTAGGGATCCAGCTACTGTAGGGTTTAGAGATGAATAGAAGCACACTACCAATAAAATACCCACCAGTCCATATTTGTAGAAGATAATCCCACCAAGATGCCTTATGAAAAACAGAGTTGTTAGAAGAGATCAGCTAAGTGAAGGTTAGCTAACTTGCTTTCATGGGAGAAAACCACCAACTATACAGTGCTTGGTTGCATGGTTTATTGGTATTATTTGTGTCAAACTATGTCATCTGGGTTATAATGCAGCTTAATCCTGTGTGCCCTGATGCCTTTTCAAATGATGAAAAGCTGACAGTTTTGTACAGCTTTATATAATTACACAAATGATGTGAAGTTGATGCTTAGGCAAATAACCTAAATGAATGCAAAAGGAATGAATTACATAAATGAGAATTTGATCGTTAAATTTTAACAAACAGCCCTTTGCCCCCATGATCAAAAGGCCAGGATTAAATCAAGGTGTTGTTTTAATATTCCAGGTTGAAGCATCCCTGATGGGAGGAAATAAGCCCTATTTATGCTGCTTTGGAAAGGCATCATAGAAATTTAACAACGTTTTAAAACACAAAGAAAACGTCATTTAATAAAAAGGGAATATTGAGAGATAAAGAAACACTGCGACTGTCAGAGAAAGAACCACATTTTTCAGTGGATTATCAATCCCAGAACTGCCTCTGATTAGGATTTGGATTGGGAGGAAACTACCTGAGAATTGTAGTGGTGTGGTCTACAAAGGGAACCTGGGAAAAACATCCCAGAAGAAGTGAGTAATGTTCTTGAATGCTTCTTATAAAGCTGCTTAGAGGCAGATATCAAGAGTTATGTTTGAGTCAAGATAATATTTATTAGTGCATACATGAATTGGAGTAAGATGGAACTGGGAGAGGGAATCGAAGTAGGTAAGTAACTAATTTGCAATTGGGAAAGCTTCATTGTATTAGATGCAGGGGTGGGATGCAAATATTTTTACTACCAGTTCTTGGGCATGGCTAGGTGGGCGTGGTCATCTGACTGGGTGGGTGTTTCTTCTTCTTCTTCTTCTTCTTCTTCTTCTTCTTCTTCTTCTTCTTCTTCTTCTTCTTCTTCTTCTTCTTCTTCTTCTTCTTCCTCCTCCTCCTCCTCCTCCTCCTCCTCCTCCTCCTCCCCACGCTCCATTTTTTTGCCTCCTGGGCCTCAGGGAAGCCTCCTGGGAAAAGCAGTAAGACAGCGAGGGGGATTCCGGCACAGCTGATCATTAGAACAGCTGATCGTTGGGAGAAAAAGAAAAAAAAAACAGTTCGGCCGAATGGTAACATTTTTTACTACCGGTTCACTTGAACTGGGCCAAACCGGTAGAATACCACCACTGCTAAGATGGTGTCATAGAAGATACATCTTTGACAGAATCCTTCTTCCATTGAAAGCAAAAGTCCATACACTCAAAAATTTAGGCAATGTCACTTAAAAATGATTTCACTGGGTCAGGCCTTTTCACAGCCCTACAAAACAAAAAAAATTAACCAAAAGCCACTGCTTTCCTAAAAAGTATGCCCAAACAGTGGTTTCTTGTAAGGAAGTATGGAATTCCATCCATCTCCTTGCGAACCGATCACTTCATGATCCTTTCATTCTCTGAAACTCTGTGGCTATGCTATTTGTGAACATAAGGCAGCTTAGGGAGACCAGGAGGGCACAACATTCTTTGTCCTCTATGCAACGTTTATGATACAGGATCAGGATCATCTACAATCCCAAGAAAGGACAAGAAAATGTGATCATATTTCTAAAAAGCACTAAATCATTTATAAATAGGGGAAGGGTTATGGTTGCTGAAACCATTTTAATGTGAGATATTTCTCCTGCATGTAATGGCCTAAATCAGGCTTGTCCAACCTGCGGCCCAAGGGCCGCATGCGGCCCAGGTTACCTTATAATGCGGCCCAGTGCCCACCCCAACCTTTGTGCCAGAGCCAGTGAGGAGGAGGAGAAGAAGCAGGCGCGAGGCAGGGCGAGGCGAGCGCCAGGCCAAGCAGCAACAGAAAAAGCAGGCGCCGTCAGAGCGCCACTTCCTGCTGTTGCCACCACCGCCATCATCGCCGCTTCTGCCCTGCCGCTTCTGCCCCCGCTGCCACTTCTGCCCCTGCCGTCGCTGCCGCTCCTGCCCCCGCCGCCTCCGCTTCTGCCCCCGCCGCCACTGCCCCCGCTGCTGCTTCTGCCCCTGCCGCTGCTGCTGCTTCTGCCTTCCAGTCCTGCCTCATCCAGCCGGGCCATTTGCAGGAGGAGAGGTAGGCGCGAGGCGGGCGACCTTTCTCCCCCACCCGCAAAATTTGGCCGGAAAATAAACCATGATAAAAAAACTGTGATAAAAAATAAATAATTTTTAATAAATAATTAATAATAAAAACATCTCACTAACTTCATTTCCAAATAAATTTAATATGTTAACTATGTTTTCTATGGTTTTTTTGGATGATCAGGTATTGTTACTGTTATTTTATTTTATGTGCGGCCCAAACCAAATTTTCATCTTCTAATGTGGTGGCGACGGCTTGGATGTTGACCTCGGCATTGGTGGGGCACTTTGTATCGGGGTCAACGCAGGCAGCGCCATATCCAGGTGTGCAACAAGAGTATTTCCTAACGGCAAGCCCCCCCCCCCACAATTCCCCCCCATTTCGCATGTTTTAATATAGGCCTTAATTTGGGGGGAGGGGCCTAATTTCATTTCATGCCTATAAAACATGCTGGGACTTCCTATTGGGGGAGGCCGTATTGTTGGAGAAACAGGGTATGTATGTATACACACACAGACACACACACACAGAGACACACACTACTGAATTGTAACAAGTTCTTACCTAAAAATTCAAAATGCCCACAATTAATCACATGATAATGCCATAATTTATACTGGACCAGGAGACTAGATACATTTCTAAGATAGAGGCATAAGGATGGATGTGAGTAATGTGCCCAATGATAGAGAATTTTGGAGCTTAAGCAGGTATCGGATGGAACAGAAATAATTCTTTAAAAGTTACAAATTCCAGGTAAGTGGGAATTTGTGCCTCAGTTATATTAACTGCTGCTTCATATCTGAATCTAGTATTACATTCTGAGGACCAAACCCTTGTGAAATTCAGATATTTGATTTTTACAGCCCGTTGGATCAAATCTCTGAACCAAGTCAACTTTCCAAATCAGATTGATTGTTCAGATGGAACTGTCAAATTGAACGTCTCCAAATTGTTTAGCAGCTCAGAACACAACCCCTAGGGTTTTTATTTATTTATTTTTTTGAGAGGGGAAATACATTTCAGAACCAAGCCAAACTTTGGGTATTTAGAAGGAGAGCCAACTCATGTACAACTGCTAAAAGGGTGTATGATGACTCACAGAGGCCAAGGGGCATGGCTGGGTGGGCACAGCCATCTGATTGGAGCCAGGTGGGTGTGGCTGGGTCAGCATGGCCAGGTCAGCGTGGAGAACTAGGTGTAAATTGGTCACACATCCAGTTGGCTGTGTGGAGCAGGCCACGCCCACCCAGCAACCCCAAGTCATCTCGGCCGAGTGGGGTGCACCTAGTTCTCCGCGCTGACCTGGCTAGGCCGACTCAGCCATGCCCACCTGTCTGCAATCAGATGTCCACACCCAGCCATCCATAGCCACCTGGCCCTGTGAGTCTTCCCATTCCACCACTGAAAGGGTAAAAGTTGAAGCTGTATCGAAGGTTACTTATATTTAATGAAGCACTGCAGACTTGCTGTGTGGCCTCCTGGAATCAGTGGCCAGCAGATATTTAGCGACCTTCCTCTCATTAGTGACCTTCCTCTCATAGCACAGAACACTGTGCTATTTAAAAAAAAAAACCTCAGTCTGTTTTGGGATGATTTTATGGCACTCCGTTTTAATAATGGTTTAACTGCTGCTGCTATTTTAATGCTGCTTAGTGCTGTGGTTTGCTGTTTTATAGCTTGTGCTCTTCTACTGTTATTTAATCAAAAGCTTTCTAAATAGCTCTGGAAAGGTAAGCATCCTAAAATGGAGAACACCATTCATTTAATGCTTGGATTTGCCCGGCGTGTTGAAAAACCGGTTCTAAACATGGGAAAGGGACAAGGGAAAGAGGGGTGAGTCTTAGAAGCATCTGAAAGGATGACGGTACCCAGTTTCCCTTTATAAAAATAAAGGTTCCCCTTGCACATACATGCTGGTCATTTCCAGCTCTAGGGAGTGGTGCTCATCTCCGTTACAAAGCCAAAGAGCCAGTGCTGTCTGAAGACGTCTCCGTGGTCATGTGGCCAGCATGACTAAACACTGAAGGCGCACAGAACATTGTTATCTTCCCTCCAAAGTGGTCCTTATTTTTCTACATGCATTTTCACATGCTTTTAAACTGCTAGGTTGGCAGAAACTGGGCAAGTAATGGGAGCTCACTCCATTACACGGTGCTAGGGATTCGAACGACCAAACTTCCAACCTTTCTGATCGACAAGCTCAGCGTCCCTTGATAACTCACCAAAATAAAGGCTCTGTTTCTGAAGGCTGTGGAAGAGATGCTGGTAAGGTATGTTTTGGGCAGGGTTGGTTTTTTTTTTTTTTTTGCATTTTTTTCTTAAAGAATGTTGTATTTCTTCCATAGTGGAAATCTAGAGTTATTTTTTTTCCCCAAGAAACTGGGAATGGATACCTGTCAGAACGGACATCAATCAAAGATGTAACTAAACTGAAACATTTCATATTTCCCCAACAATTTATGTTCAGCTTGATTTATGAACTGGCTTAATTCATTGGGGGGGGGGGGGAATGCGCTGAGCCTAATTATCAGCATTTGCAGCCTGCTTTGGTTTTATAGATCAAATAAAAGCACAGAGGCTTACAGCAATGGGAGATTCTGTGCGCATGGCATGTGATGCACAGTGTTGACGCTATGAAATATGTCTCCTTCTTTGACACTCCTGTAATAGTGATGCTCTTCAGTTTCCTTGTATCCACAGGGTTTATGGTCCATAAAGTTTAATAACAAATTTAACAGCTGAACAGTGAACATGCCGTGGTAAGAGGTGGTTTGTCATATATAAAAACAGGACCTGGGGAGCAGCAGAGACCAGCCTGTTTTCATCCTTGTTCATAGAAAGATAGCCTGAGAAAAGGTCACACTTAAGACCAGTGAACAATTTCAAACTATTAAACAAGCAGAGAGCAGGGACACCTTTGTGTTAAACCACTGGATCTTTGACCAGGCATGGTGAGGAAGGACAAAATTTTAGCTAGTAGTGCTGGCAGAAGGCAAAGGCCACTGCAGATTCTGAGCAGAGGAACTAGTATTTTAGGAAGGGAAGGAAAGGAAAACTTGGGTTCTTATCTCAAAGTTTCGGCCATTTTCCCACCCTGCCTGGTTGGCTGTTTTTTGTTTTGTTTTGTTTATTTAGAGTCTAGAAAAATCATTATTTCTGCAAACTGGAATGCCTCTTACACCTGTATAGAATGTCTGCTTATACCTGTACCTGAGCTTTCTGTGTATCCAGCTTCATTTAACACGACAAACTTATAACTACAGAGTAATTTTAGAGGCATTTCTAAATAAAATAAAATAAAAACAACATTGGAAATAAAGGGTGGAATTATTGCAGAGGAAGATTTTGGCCAGCTGACCAACTGAAGTTATAAGTCTACTCTATATGGGGATATAGTGACTGAGAAATTAAAGGGAAAACTATGGAAGGTTTTACAATAAGAATGAAAAGCTTGTACAGGAGATGAGCATAGTCAGAGAAGAACCTAAAAAGGCCATAATGTCAGCGTTCCAACTAACAAACTCCAACTAACAACTCCAACTAACTAACTCCAACTCCTACTAGTTGGATAATTTTGGATGGTTGTGAACATATGAAGTTAGGATAAGATAAGACTAAATATACACTGTTCTGTCTTTGGCCTGGAAGACCTTTCAATATTAATATGATTTTTCCTTGTCTTCTGAATCTAAAAACAACCATTATCATATTATTCCCAAGGAAGCCCAAGTTCAGTTTAATTTATAATGCAGTCCTGAATGTATGAATCTGAAGATAAAGGTCGGACACATGTAGGGTTACCAGATATCTGAACAGACAAAGGAGGTCATGGACAATTGGAAAGGAGGACAAATTGGAACTGGGGGATAAGAAGGAGGACGCAGTACATGTTTAATTTTCATGGCATCTGTAACAAAAATTACAGCAGAAAAGCAGCAGGAAAAAAAAACATATAAGTGTATGTAATTACCTTTTCCAACTTCAGAAAGACTGTAGCATTTTCACAACAAACTTATTGTAAAGAACATACTCTAGTGATCATCTAGAATCAATGAAGATGTTTTTGCAAATTTCACTGTAAAAAGATATGATGAGTCACGTGATGTACAGTGATCATAGTTTTGAAGGAGGTGGACTGAAGCTGATTGCTGAAATAAGGAAATGTAAATGATATAAATGTAAGCTGTCAAGTCTGTCAACGGGGGAGGAAAAGAAAGAGGTAATTAATGTGCAAGGTCACAGTACCCGAAAGTTTGAATGACAACTGTTGTGAAAACAGTCCAGAAACAATAGCAAAATAAGATACTCAAAAGGCTGGACAATATTTTATGTTAAGCCTATGCTTGCTGGATGGAGGACAAGTGGACAAAACTGGAAGAAAAACAGAGGTGTCTTCCTGTGACTGCATATCTGGTAACCCTAGACAGACGTGGTTTGCTGAAATAACTGAAAAGGTCACCTTACATAAGAGAAAAGTAAAGTCCTACACTTAGGCAAGAAAAACCAAAACTACACATATAGATTGGGTGAAACCAGGCTCAATAGCAGTAACTGTGAGAGGGATCTTGGAGTCTAAGTGGACAACCAGCTAAATATGAGCCAGCCATGTACAGTGGCAGCCAAAAAAATCTAATGCAACCCTAAGTTATATTAACAGAGGGATACAATCAAGATCAAGGGAGGGACTAATATCACTCTATAAAAGCCACATGTTAGTAAGGCCACACCTAGAGTACTGCATCCAGTTTTGGTCACCACATTATAAAAAAGATATTTGAGATGCTAGAAAAAGTACAGAGAAGAGCAACCAGGATGATTAGGGGACTGGAGACTAAGGCATATGATGAATGGTTACAGGAACTGGGCTTGGCTAGTCTAGTGAAAGAAGGACAAGGGGAGACAGGAGAGCATCTTCCAATATTTGAGGGGCTGCCACAGAGAGGAGGAAGAGGTCCAGCTATTCTCCAAAGTATCTGAAGGCCAAACAAGGAATAATGGATGGAAACCGAACAAGGAGATTTAACCTGGAAATAAGGAGAAACTTTCTGACAGTGAGAACAATCAACCCATGGAACAGCTTTTGCCTTTGGAAGTTGTGGGAGCACCATCACTTGAGACTTTCAAGAAGAGACTGGACTGCCATTTGTCATAAACGATGTAGGGTTTTCCACTTGGGCAGTTGGACTAGATGACCTATAAGGTCCCTTCCAACTCTGACTATCTGTATCTGTAAGATACGGATCTTCTTTGCTAATGACCTAAGGGGAGCCCAGAAACTTCTCCTTTCCCTACTGTCCAGGAGATCTTCTATGAGCTGGTATGACGGTATCACATACGTAGAAGTATCTCCATTTCCATTAGCAATGGGAAAATAGTACAGGTAGTCCTCAAGTTATGAGCAAAATTGAGCCCAAAATCTATGTTGCTAGGTGAGAAATTTATTAAGTGACTTTTGGACATTTTAAAACTTTTCTTGCCCCATTTGTTAAGTGAGTCGCTGCAGTTGTTAAATTAGTAACACGGTTGTTAAGTGAATCTTAGCTTCCCCATTGAGTTTGCTTGTCAGAAAGTGATCACATGACCCTGGGACACTGCAACTGTCATAAATGTGAGTCAGTTGTCAAGCATCTGAATGTAAATCACAAGACCAATGGGATGCCGAAATGGTCATAAAGGTGGAAAATGATCATAAGTCACTTTTTTCAGTGCTGTGGTAACTTTAAACGGTCACTAAGCGAGCTGTTGTAAGTCAAGGACTGTGTGATGATCCGGGGCATGGCACAACACAGTCAGATAATCAATAACAGTCCCTTTAATAGCTCCAACTTTGCCCCCAATGTCCAGGTTATCTTCTGGCTAGAGAAAAACTCTCCCAGGAACAGCCTTTAACTGCAAGAATCAAGTCCAAAACATGGTCAACAAAAACTGTAACTTTAAGTCAAATCAAGCCAAACTGGGGTAATTAGTTTGGCAGGGCAGGAGCAAGAACTCCAGACATAAAGGCATGGCAGAACTCACACTGTTGAGAAGAAGCCAGGAATAAAGATAAGCAACAACAACACAGGATAAAGTCACATTTGCTTCCAGCAGCTGCTGCAGTCAAAATTTAATTCCCAGGTGTGGCTAATGAAGGAAATCAGGGCCCTTTTCTCCCCTGTAAGCCACACAACCCACGTTGCTCTCCTTTCCATTACTCCCTGCCTGCCCTAAACTGAAGAGTGGGTAGACCTGGGTCCTCCTCTGATCTCTTTCTCCCTTGTTCTATCTCTCCCTTGTTCTATCTCTCCCCTGCTCTGCCCAGCCGGAATTTGCCCTTCCCCAGTCTCCTCCACAGCCAATGGAGCCACACTCTCCCTCCCCTCCCCTCCCTATCGTCTTCCTCCTTGGATTCAGAGTCTGACAGGGGCATGGCAGACTGCCTGCCATTTTGTAAATCAGAAGAAAGAAACTTGACGATGTAAAGGTTAAGTAATAGGAGTGTAAGTTACACATTCCAAAATTAGATGGTGTTCATTTTCTAGAACATTCGAGAAGCAAGAGTGGTTCCAGAAAGTATGATCTTTGACCTTTCTAAAGGGAGAAAAAGAGACACTGTTTTTACACTCTTGCTGAAAAAAAGAAATACTGTACAAATGTCATCCTTTTCTATTGTTAATGAAAGCCGACAAATCTCTCATGTGAATACTGTTAAATATGTCAGTTTCAACTATTCCTCTCTCAAAATGCCCTCAAAAAAGATCAGCTAAGTGGAGAAATATAAAAGAAATAAAATGCACAACCACAAAACTGGCTAGGGATTATAGGAAAAATACAACAGATTAAAAGATTTATTTTCTAATCCCCTTCTTGTAAATAAACATAAAGATTATAAAAAAAGACTGAGTTGCTTTAACATTTCCCCACTAGCAGTTTTTCAATGAATTCAACACATCACGTAATATCGGAGTAAATCTGTCTAAAAATGTTTTACAATTAAGTGCAAGATACTTCCACATGAACCAGTAAATTGAAACTTCTTCTCAGAGGAGCGACATAAAAGTCATTTTTATGGTTTTATTGTAATTTTAATAGGCAATTTCACAGGTAAACAGAAGTGTTTGAACTCCATTCAATACTATGCAGCAGATTATGCTGCATTTCTAATGGCATCAACGCGCACATCTACATGAGATGAAGAGGAATTACAAATGGGTCATTCTGTAATATAAATGGCAGTGTTTTATGAACGCATAACCACCCAGCTGACAAAGAAACGGAAGATTTATAGAACAGGAGGGTATTAATCTAGCATCTTAGGAAGTGTGAAGAAGGAAAGGGGGGAATTCTATAGCCTTCAGGCATTTAGACAGCAGTTTGACCTGGTTCATCTGGTTTTAGGCGTTCTGAGAATATGTTCCAGCTGATGATCTTCAACCTGCATTTTGAAGAACTAGTTCAGCTACAGGGACAGGACCCTAGATAGGTTGAGAGTTGGTATGCCTAAATGTAAAACCAACAGTCTCAAGTACAGACCTCTGCCATCTGCTGCTATGTTGGCTAGTACCAGAAACATATACCAATAATGAGTTATTTTTTGGTCAACTACTAAGACAAAAAGGTAGTTTAAAGCTTGATCTAGACATGGAAGAGGGAGGAGGAGGAGGAACAGGAAGGGGAAGGGAGGTAGGGAGGGAGGGACAGAGGGAAGAAAGGAGAGAGGAGGAGAAGAAAAATAGACTATGTGTTAAATTAGCTTATAATTTCAGTTAGAGTCATACTCTGTTACCCAGGGTTCCTAATACGTATCTCTAATTTAAGACAGGATAGCAGTTCTTAGTATTTTTTTTTTAAAAAATGATTTTATATATTCCATACTTCATAGGCAATTAGACATGTTCCAAAACTATAATCTCCATGGCATTTTAGATTTCTAGTTTACTGTTTGGATTTTAATCTTATGCTTCTTTTCTTTTCTTCTCCATTGTTTTCTATTTGTATTTTTTAAAAAGTGTCATCTCTCCCGCTCTTAATGCCTGGGAGTGGAAATAAGTTGAGAATGGGCCTGATTCCTGGGTATAAATCAGTGTTTTTTTCAAACATGACAACTTTAAGATGCCTGGTCTTTAACTCCCAGAATTCCCCCACTCAACATAAGATTGTCAAGTTTGAAAAACACTGATGTAAATGATTCTACCAAATCACTTCAGTGCTCCCAGGGACTCCCAGCCACTGAAGCAAAGTTAAATAGCATCCCGCTTCCAGTTACCATTATGCCATCATACCTACGGGGAAGAGATTGAGGAAGGAAAGAACGGGAGAGCAGACTTAAAACAACCAAGACACATAAAGTAAGTCTGTCAGCAAGAAATTACACAGGAAGAAATATTTCAAATAATCCCAAAAGAGTTGAACCTCAAGTGTAGAGTTCTAAAATTATAAAAGAAAAATAATAATGCTATAAAATGCTGGAACCACCAGTGTATAATAGTTTGTCTTTTACTTGGAAGACTTGTTTACAGTATTATATTTTCTCTTTGTCTTTTGCATCTAGAAGTCAACTTTATTGTATCAAGAAAACCCCAAATCAATTTAAATTACAGGCATATTTACTTACGTTGCAACAAGGAAGAATTGTATACACATGCACAATACCCACACATAGAGTACACTGTGCATGGAACGACAGTTCAAAAACAATTCTGCCTTAAATCACAGCTATTTAGAGATATCATTTACATATAAACTTATTTTGATGATACTGCATGCCATGTGGCAGGATCTCATCAGAAAACTAAGTGCCATTTGGAAGACAGGGAAGAAGTATCTGCAAAAAAAAAAAATCAAGCTGTGTTTTGTATTAGAATAGAAAATGTTTGTGTTACTCTGGGAATACAGTTGGTAAAGAAAATAAGAAAGAACAGTTTTTTATTGTAATAGGGTTCCTGACTGCTTAAATCCTATTCCAACAACTTAACCATGATAGGGGAATTGGACCTCAGAGCATTTAAGTAGGACGGAGAAGATGAAAAGAAAGAAATGTACAGGCCTGAATAAAATTCATATTCATTCCCTCTGCATGAGAATTTTGCCAAGTTTTTGGAGTTATTCCAAAATAGACAATAGTGTTTTGCAAGCTAAGCACGCCTCACTGGAACAGATCCTGATCTTGGGAAAAACCATCGTGCCTCCCGTCCCTGTCCTATTGTCCCCATTTAATTGTCCATATTTTCTGAATTCTTACTCATGTTTATACTTATACCGATTATTTTGTGAGCGACTGACAAATAAAATAAAATAAATAAATTAAATAAATAAATAAAAGGAGAAGGTGACGGCAGAGGATGAGATGGTTAGATAGTGTCATTGACACAATGAATGTGAATTGGAGCACAATCTGGGAGACAGTGGAGGATGGGGTGGGGACTGGTGTGCTGTGGTCCATGAGTCGAACACAAATTAGCGACTGAACAGCAACAAAAATCTAACCAGTCACATGACATTTTGAAATAACTTCTGGCTCTTCAATGGTTTTTCAGCTCTTGCAGTTTCCCTTCCTGAATGCTGTTGTAAGTCTTTCCATTGCAAGAGACTTTATGGTTCATACGGGAGAGGTAAAGTTGCTTGCTCTTTGTCTTTGAGGTTATCAATTAGACTCATTCATTCATTCATTCATTCATTCATGAATGATGCTTTCTAAAATGCTAGTTATAGAATGCCATGTTTTTTAGTTCGATCAACCATGAACAGATAATCCAAACGTCACACAAGTGTAAAAAAGCTACTGAGGAAAAATAGGAAAAACAGAAGTCAAAAAAAAATTCATCAAAACTATGCATCCAACATTTGCCAGTTGTTCATGATATTTAGTTTTATTATATAAATACAGGGCCATCTATACAGTAGATTGTTACGGTTACTGTCATAAGAGTTTAAAGTTGCACACTTTAGAAAATAGAATAGAATAACAGAGTTGGAAGGGACCTTGGAGGTCTTCTAGTCCAACCCTCTGCCTAGGCAGAAAGCCCTACACCATTTCAGACAAAGGGTTGTGTAAACTCTTCTTAAAAACTTCCAGTGTTGGAGCATTTACAACTTCTGGAGGGAAGTCATTCCAATGATTAATTGTTCTAACTGTCAGGAAATTTCTCCTTAGTTCTAAAAAGAAAAATAAGTCAATTGTTGTAAACATTAAAAAAAGAAAAAAAATATCTTTTGAGCAATGGACAAGATTCAACTCCCACTTGAAATGTATACTGATCCTATTTGTAATTAATTAAATAAATAAATCTTTCTACAACATATTTTCCAATATCCTTCATTTTCTCATCTTGGATAATGAAATGAAATGAAACCAACTGCACATTGAACAAACATGGCTTGGATCCCACCTGAAGCTTGAACGTATTTGTTTATTGTGGTCACAGCTCCCTGGACTCCAGGATACATTTGGGTCAAATTCAATATAACTTGTTTCTCAATCACAGGAGTTTGAAAAGGAAACCACACTAATAAAGGTTACTCCTATAACTGATCTCAAAATGCAACAGCAGACTTATACTTTGGAATGTGATGGAAATTGATTTCCCAGAAATATATGGCTTCTTGCCAACTAAAACAAATTATCCAGTTCAATTATTTAGGCTGGCAAGGCATTGGTAATTAATATTACCTTCTGAAGATAAAATGTCTGAAATTTTTACAGTAGACTTTCTGGCAAATAACCTATCTATTACATGTTAGTAGCTGTTGGGGATAAGCAATCAGGAACCAGGATTGTTCAAATGAGTTTATTCCATGATAGCTCTCTACAAGAATCTGAACTACTAACAGTCAAGGCAAATCGGTAGTAGAAAAGAGTCAACGGAATTCAAGAGGGATAATGTGATGACCCAGAGTGGGATACAAAACAAACACAGTCACAGAAAACAGGTGAAGCCCCTTTTAATCCTTCACTTTGCTTCCAAGCTCCGAATATTCTTGACGGAAGCCAAAAAACTCCCACACAAACAGTTACAAGAAGCTGGAAAAAAGCAACACTAACCAGGCAAGACAAGGGCTGGAAGACATCCACAGATAACACACACTGGGAAGGATGCCAAACTCAGAGAGGAATCATAAACTAGAGATATTTCCATGCTTTGTTTCCAGTATTCACCCGTACGCAGGTCCGTCCTCTTATTCAGTTGTCATGGCTGCAGCCCATGAAGCGGATCAAGGCCCTTTCCTCCCAAGTATACCATGTCTCTCCCTTATCCTCTCCTCCCTGCGTGCCCTAGGATGAAGAGGGAATGGGCCTGGGTCCTCCTCTGACTGCTCAGCCAGCCTCCTCCACAACCTCCGGAGCCGCATCTCCACTCCCTGTCGGCTGCTCTCCTCTCCCTCAGAGTCAATCTCCACCAGGAGCATGACAGCTGAACTTAGATCTCTTGTGGGCACAAAGGGACTCAAAACTGATGATGCGCTTGATCCTTCCCTTGGGCTCAGCCTGTCATCTCCTACAGTAGTATATATTACAGTCATAACTGCATCATGACTCTGAGGGATGTGTGTATGTTTGATTTTAAACTCAAAAACTGGAAAGACCATCACAAATGCGGGACTTAAACTCTTCCCCATTGCTACCCCTCCCCTCCTTTTTGTGCCATGCCATTCAACAATAAGCCAGACTGGAAAGTCTCTTAATTCTATCTCTCATTTGTAAGAAAATTTGAAACTTTTTAACTGGGAAGCAAAGAAAGCATGTTTTTTTTTTTTTAAGAAAGGCATCTATTATTAAATTTAAAAAAACCTCTGGCTGTTCTTTCTTTCTTTCTTTCTTTCCTTCCTTCCTTCCTTCTTTCCTTCCTTTCTCTTTCTTTCTTTCTCTTTCTTTTCTTCTATCTATCTATCTATCTATCTATCTATCTATCTATCTATCTATCTATCTATCTATCTATCTGATTTAGCTAAGTTCCAGTGATTACCACTGAGATTTTCATCTACTATCTCACAAATGAAGAAAATAAAATAAAATGCCATCATGACTGCTGCATACAAATGCCTCCAACAGGAATGATTTCAATGTAGTTTCATTTGTTCTAGATGAAAAATGACATTTATCAAACATGCAATTTGATGGATAATATATTTATGGAATAAATAAAATATTAACTAGCAAGGAAATCCATTCTGATTATGCTACTTGATGTTCCAGTACATGTTACAAGTAATCAGAAATCCTCAAAGGAACTTTCCACTTGTTTTTTTTTAAATATTGTTAAGTAAAAGTGTTAAATATGCCATCCCAACCCTAGCACGGATGTTGAGGATTTACATAGATGCTTGTGCAGGTGAACAACAGAACAGGTCAGAAGGAAACAACGACCTGCATTGCGTGAGACCAAAGTGAGAGGAAGCTTGACTCTCATACTCAGCTGATGCATCATTTGGGGCCACAGATGTTCTCACTGGGGAAAGACCCTTCTAACTGAAAGTGCTTGCAGAAGCAGTCTTGGAAACAGAAGTCACAGGCAGTGGTTTTCTGTCTTGTTGTCTTTCCGATGGGAAACTTCAGCACAGTCATGTGCATCATACCTTGGACAGCATACCTGTCCAAACCAAGCATGCCTTCTTTCTTCTTTCAGGAAAGCCAAACCTGTCACCTAGGGTTGTGTGCCTGAATTGCATTCAGGGTTGTTTTAGTAGGATGGGTACAGAACAGGTTGTGCCACTGTCTTCTTTTGCAACGTTCATCCTTCTGTCTTCTTCTGCATTCATCCACTCCATTCAACGTTCATCCACTGTCTTCTTTTGCAACGTTCATCCTTCTCTTTTCTTCTGCATTCATCCACTCCATTCAACGTTCATCCACTGTCTTCTTTTGCAACGTTCATCCTTCTCTTTTCTTTGCATTCATCCACTCCATTCAACGTTCATCCACTGTCTTCTTTTGCAACGTTCATCCTTCTCTTTTCTTCTGCATTCATCCACTCCATTCAACGTTCATCCACTGTCTTCTTTTGCAACGTTCATCCTTCTCTTTTCTTCTGCATTCATCCACTCCATTCAACGTTCATCCACTGTCTTCTTTTGCAACGTTCATCCTTCTCTTTTCTTCTGCATTCATCCACTCCATTCGACGTTCATCCACTGTCTTCTTTTGCAACGTTCATCCTTCTCTTTTCTTCTGCATTCATCCATTCCATTCAACGTTCATCCACTGTCTTCTTTTGCAACGTTCATCCTTCTCTTTTCTTTTGCATTCATCCACTCCATTCAACGTTCATCCACTGTCTTCTTCTGCAATGAGTCATGGCAACACCCCTTACCTCTTCTAGCAGGGACTCCTCCAACTACAAACCAGATTTTGTTTTCGTTTAACTTAAGAAAAAAACCTACTGAAACTTTTTTAAAACTTATATCCATCTAACCATAAAAAAATGTGTGTGTGTGTGTGTGTGTGTGTGTGTGTGTAAGGCAGAACTAAAATTCTCAATTTTCCAGGTTCTAGCCTAACCACTATACTAAATTGTCTGTCCCGTGGAAATTACTTTGTTAATTAACCTGTTGGAAGTTTAAAGCCACCCCTCTCCTAGGAAAATGAAATATTTTAGGATATACTAAAAAGGCAGAATATTTTCCCTAAAAGAATAGTAGAAACTCTGAGAGGCAGAAACTCACCACCACCACCACCACCCGCTAATCGGCCATTACTCTGGCCTGGGACAGTCTGTTTTACATAACAAAGATCTCCAGGTAGAGCTATAGGAATTGCCCAAAGCCCTTTCATTACATCATCATCCAGCAAGGCTCAACCAAGCCTGGGACTCAGGACAGCCTATAGAGTTGCCCCTGCATGGCCCCATGGGAGTCTGACAACCAATCAGAATACAAGCTCAAATTCAAATCCTGTCAGAGGGCATAAAACCCAGAGGACTCTCAGCATCTGTTCCTTTTTTTTCTGCCCAGGAACCCATCCTGTTCATCAATAAACCATCTTTCCAAACAGTCACCATGTTTCCAGTGTCTTTCTTCTCCACACCTGGAACTGAACCCAAAAGGATATTTCTTCCAACAAAGCAAAGCTGTTTGATTAAGAAACCAAAAATAAAAATAATCAGGGACTTCAGATAATTTTAAAAGAAGAAAAATACACTTCTTAAAGCAAACAATTCTGAACACCTATTAACAGAGTAGATATGCTTCTGGCATTGGAATCTGGCTTTGCTACATTGCTTTTAACTCTTATAAGCAGTCAAGAGTCAAATATGAACGGATGGCTATACTATAAAAATTCAAACCATACAGAAAATGCACTGTTCTGATTTCATTGCATAGATTATGGAATCTAATTTCCCAAACTGCTGGATCTGTGATCATTTCCACCAAAGGTGCTAGTGTGCTCCAGTGTTTCTAATAATCTTTCCCTAACAGTAAGAATTGTTAGCAAGTTTACCAGAAACACAACACATTTATGTGCGAGATTGCACCACGGTAATCCTGTAGATGAAGAAAAAGAAATGATTCCTCAAGCAGATCCCAGATTGCTCACTTCTTTTGAAGCAAGACCTTCATTAAAGAAGAACAAAGGCACTTTGGTGCCCGAGGATGGGTGAGATAAAAACGTATTGTTGTCATTATTCAAGCATGATGGGTGTGATATAAATGAGCATTAACACATAAAATAAGTTCGGTTTCATATTTGCTGCCATAAAAGCATGAAAGAATTTCTAACTGCTGCCTTGCTTTAAAATAGGAACGGGGCTTCGAACAGAAGCTGACTTTCCATATTGCAAATCTTAATTTTGCCAACCCAAAGAGGGAGTATAAGCTTAAAGGCCTGAATTTAACAAACCTAATTATCAAGGCTTAATTAGTGCCAAGGGTAAAGCTTCATGGAACACCTGCAGACTTAATTTATGTCCTGACAGAGAGGAACAAGTGTTAATGGGCTGTATTTATGTTAATACCTGAACCTTAGAAAACCAGTGGGATAACTCAGTCTTATGTTGCAAGTTACAGGACAAACTTAAAAGTTAATTTAAAAACCACTCCTTAGAGTTCTTTCTTTGTTTTCTTACTTGGAGAGGATATATAGAAATCTCATTTGCAAATTAGTAGCACTAAAAGTAAGTGCTGTTGTTTGATCGGTTCAACAATTAATGCCTTCTTTATCTTCTAGGGTGAAACAAAACAAAAATTATGTTGTATTTGCTCCCCATCAACAGATTTGTCATCTGTAGCCCCACAGCTACAGGTCAGGCTTCCCAGCTACCCAGTTCTAATAATTGACCTCTGGAATAATAGGATTGGAAGGCACGTTGGAGATCTTCTAGCCTAGGGCTGTCAAACTTGCAGCCCATGGGCCAGATGTGTCATGCGCTGGCCATGCACATGCCCGGTTTAGCAAAGAGGGGAAAAAGTCAAGATATATCATGTGATGCCTCTGTGACACTGTGAGTTTGACATTCCTGCTCTAGTCCAATCTCCTGCTCAAGCAGTTGACTGTACAGTCTCTTTTTGGAAACCTCCAGTGATGAAGGACCCACAACTTCTGGAGGCAAGCCATTCCATTGATTAATTGTTCTCACTGTCAGGAAATTTCTCCCTAGTTCTAGGTCGAATCTCTCTTTAATGATATTCCACCCATTACTTCTGATCCTGGTACTTCTTGTTCTGCTCACAGGTGCTTTGTAGAATAAAGTGACAGCCCCTCAAGTACTAGAAAACCTCTGTCTTGTCACCCCTCTTTATTATAGACTAAAAATATCTAGTTCACTCAATCTTTCAACATATGGTTTAGCCTCTAGACTTATCATCATGGTTGCTCTTCTCTGCATCTTTCTTGGGTCACAACTTTTTTTTTTGTAATGTGGTGATCAGAACTGGACACAGCATCCCAAGTGTGGTTTCACTAATGCAGTATTATTAGAAATTAGTATTACTGAGTAATTGCCTAGAGTTTAAACAATATTTTATTTTTGAGCCTCTGTACAGGACCACCACATATGGAAAAAAGTTCCTTCTTTTTTTTTTTTGCGTTTCCAGCAATTCGGACTCATATTGGGGTGCACCTCAAAAATATTGGCAGAAAATTAAAATTTGGCTAGAAGAAATGACAAAAGAGCAGATCAAATATAAACAATATTTTATTACACAAGTTGTATGTCTGCTGAACACTACTAGGGTTATGATTAAGCCAATGAAATACCTCAGTCTTTTCATATTTAAGATGGCAAAACTGAAACAAAACATCTACATTTTCTTAAACCCCCTTCTACAGCTTCCCATAAACTAAGCCTAGTCTTGACTGATGGGAAGGGTATGGTTAGGCCACAACTGCTGATAAGTGTAAAATTTCACTGATAGTTTCATTTTGTTCGGAAACCAACATTTCAGAACAATTCGTGCCATGTGTGAAATGGAATACAAGCTGACAAAATGGAAACAAGTCCCATTCATTAGATGAATTCTGAGAATTATGATATAAATTCCAGAGATGTTTAGTCATCGACTTTTCATCAACACAGATGGTGTGAAACGCTTAAAAAAAGTATGTTTCGATACAAATACAAACAACTTTCATGATTCATGTGAGTTGTACTTTAGACTTAAAATATTAATGCATAAGTATTTTGATCCTTCTATGGTATTTTCTGGTTGTCAAAATAGTTTCTCCACAATAAAGAATCAACTATCCAGATATGACTGGTTTTGAAACCTTTTAACTGGTCGATTGCATTTGAAGAGAAAAATGAAGAATACTCAGTATTAACAGGGAAACCAAATAATATATAAAGCCGGAAGTGACAAGTTATAAATAGATATGAGTATCTTCAAAAATATACTTTAATTAATTCCTTAGCAAGAATGTATTCACTCTTTGTAATACAGAGCCATCCTTACTGCAAACCTATTTGCTACTCTCTTGGAAATCCTTTAATGATTTGGTTCAGCAGTTTCATTTACTTTATGTTCATAATTCTTATAGGAAGAATGGACAAAGAAAAAGGGGGATTTATGTGGTTTTCATTCTTATTTTATTTCACTGTTTCTATATTCTTCAACTATATTCTTACCTTAATTTCTAGCTGAGAAAGAATTCCTACAGGTTAAACTCATCCATGACTCTTAAACTACAAGAACTAAGGAAGGCAATAATACATAAGCAATAAGAATTAAATGTAAAAATAAAAGTGTGTGTGTGTGTGTAACAATCTTCACGTTAATATTTCTCAGCAATTTTCTTCTCAGCATTTTTGGAGGGGAATCAAATGCACACTGTGAATTATGCAAGTATCATATTCACCTATAATCTAACGTATAATCAAGATCACACTAACCGATTTCTGGCAAGAGACTTATTGGTTAAATTTACTGCTTTTTTAACATCTATTGGAAGCTCGAAAGCCGAGGCAGCAGGAACATGAATGTTTTTTGAAGTCCACTGGGTTTTCAAACAAGAGTAACACTTGGGTCCATTAGCAGCTGCAGATTCTGACTGAATAGTTAAAGAGTTGCATCCAGACGCTCAGCTAAACCAAGGGAGAGAACAAATGTACCCAGGGGTGAGCTTCAAAAAGGTCAGCAACAGGTTCTCTTCCCGGTTACTGGGTGGGTGTGGCCATGGTGGGCGTGACCTAGTAAGCCTCCTGCACCACAGCATTTTCCCCTACTCCAGGCTCCCGAGGGAGGGCAAAAACTGGGAGGGTGAAAATTGCCTATCCCGGGCTCCGGAAGCCCTCTGGAGGATGGAAACGGGCCCATTTCCAGACTTCTGGAACTTCCGGGAGGCCCATTTCCCCTCCCTCCCTGAGCCTTTGTGCAGGCCCTGCACTTCCCTCACATCCTCACATCCTGGGAGGGAGGGGAGGGGAGGGAGGGAAGGGAAGGGGAAGGGCCCACCCAGGGGTGGGATTGGGCAGTTCTCCGAATCAACCATAACATTAGCAACAGGTCTTTCCGAACCCGGGCGAATCCGTAGCAGCCCATCCCTGACTGTACCCATTCTCTCTTTTCTTTCTGCACAAGCTCAAGTGGAGAGTAGCTCCTGATCACAGTTTGTAGCAAAACACAGTTGTCTGCTCCAGCTGAAAATGAGAAACTGTAGTTTGTTACGCACTGAAAATTGGCCGCTGGGAATTCTTTCATTATTCATGGAGGAGGAAAGAGATAAGGAATTCATTAGTTTGATATGCTTGTGAATCTTCCAAAGGTTCTTTTCTTTTTTCTTTTCAAATGGTTGAATGAGCAGAATTAAAACAGGTGGCTGTGTCTACATGTGATGATGATGATGATGATGATGATTATTATTCCTCAATTTACAACAGTTTATTTAATGACCACTCAAATTTACGACAGCACTGAAAAAAGTGACTTATGATTGCTTTTGACACAACCATTGCATGAGCCAAAATCAGGCACTTGACAACTGAGTTATATTTATGACAGTTGCAAATTTCTGAGGGTCATATGATCACCTTTAGTGAACTTCTGGCATGTAATGTCAATGGGGGTGCCTGATTTACTTAGCAACCATGCACTAAGTTAACGACTGCAGCAATTCACTTAACAATGGTGGCAAGAAAGGCTGTAAAATGGGGCAAAACTATCATAAGTGGTGGTAGTTTATTAAGATTATTAAGTGCAAATAGAAATGCATGCTATTTCCACAGCAAGGAAATAGTAAAGCAGAAAGAGTTAAGTTGCTTGCTTTTTTCAAAGAGGAGAAGATATTTAATTATGTTTTTTTTTATTTGGATATCACTTCTGGATTTTGTGCTCATGATGAAAACAAATTGAAACTTTTGACTTTGCCGATTAGATAAATTTGTTGTTACAGAAGTGACTAGTTATATACTAATGTGTGAAAGCAAAAAGTTGATGCTGTAATGTTGTTATCTTGTACTGTGCTAAAAAGAGTTGGAAGTCAACAATTTTTTTCTTTCTTCCCTTGTACCTCATATTTCCTTTCCCCCTCTCTTTTTCCTTCCTATTTTTACGTATTTTATACATTGATAAAACAACAAAAGTCATGAGTAAAATGGGGGCCAAGCTCACTTAAGAAATGTCTCACTTAGCAATGGAGCTTTGGGGCCTTTATTGTGGTCGTAAGTCAAGGACTACCTGTATTATCTTTGAATCAGTGTTGATCCTTGATAAATGCCTGCAACTTTTTTTGGGGGGGGCGGGGGAGATTTTGGAAGCAGTTTGCATTGCCTTCTTCTCACAGCGGTGAGTGAATCAGCCCAAGGTCACTCTGCTGGCTTTGTATCTAAAATGGGCTTATAAAACACAACCTCTCAGTTTGTACTCTGATACCTTAACCAGTAGAGCAAAGTATCCAACCTTGGCCACTTTAAGAGTTCTAGGACTTCAACTCCCAGAATTCCCCAGCCATGGGGAATCTTCAGCTCTTAAAGCTACCAGGTTGGAAATCCCAGCTCTAGACCAAACTGGCTGTCACATGTATTATACATGTATTATACATAATACCTTATGCCACCAGACTTGAAATGATAGACCTAGACAACCTAGAACTACACCGCCTTTGGTCCGATCTAAGTATAGTACATAAAATTATATATTGCAATATCCTATCTGTCAATTAATACTTCAGCTTCAACCATAACAATACAAGAGCACACAATAGATACAAACTCAAGGTAAACCACACCAAATTTGATTGCAGGAAATTCGACTTCAGTAACAGAATGGTCAATGTCTGGAATACTCGACCTAACTCTATGATTTCTTCCCCAAACCCCAAAAACTTTAACCTTAAACTGTTTACTATTGACCTCACCCCTTTCCTAAGAGGTCTGTAGGGGCGTGCATAAGCGCACCAATGTGCCTACCGTCCCTGTCCTATTGTTTCTTTTATTTTTCTTATATATATCCATGCTTATACTTATATCTGTTATCTTATAATTACTTGACAAAATAAAATAAAATGAAAAAATATTATAGCTTATCTTTGGTTTACTTCTCCAAATTATGTTGTGTGTACTCAGCCAACTTATTATACTAAAACATAAAAGCAAATCTCAGTTAGTGCCTTGTCTGAATCTGTGAACTTAACATGGATTAATTTGACTCATCTTCTAAAGATACTTTTAGGATTTGTGAACCAGGGCTGGGGTTACGATTATAGGAATTATAACAAGTGTGTGCCCTCACACACACACACACACACACACACACACATACACAAGAAACACATCCAGATACTGGCTTCTGAGATTAGTTTACTTAAACCAAAATGCCAATACATGCCTGACTGATCTTCTCGAGCAAGGCAACCCCTTTGCTCTAAAATAGTTATTGCTGTTTTATAACAGGATTTTATAACGCTTGAGAAACTAGTGGGCAGCTTGTTAACCATAACAGCTGAATCATAAAATGCACTGGAGGATTTCTGAAACTGATTTATCTTATCTATTAGATCGGTATGACTGGCCTTTACATCTAAATATATCTTCTTTAAGCCATATATTATTATTCAATGCACTACCTCAGAGATCAAGCTAGATCGGGTACATGTTTTATTTGGAAGTAACTATATTGCACTGGGGGATTACACTGGCTTGAAGTGAAAACTCCTTCCAGGAATTGCTCGCCAGAGCAGATCTGCCAATTTTTTTTTAGTTGATACTTCAATTGCAGTTGGACACCATGAGAATATGCCACTCAGAATATATCGTATACATAGCTCCTTGACCAAGCATAGAGATGTATTTGCTTCATCTAGTTATGGCTTTGACGAGAAAGAATAAACAATAAACCATATCTCCTAGAATAAGGAAGTCGGTTTCAGAGTGTGTCTCATTGATTTCGGCCAAATCACAAAACTGCATCTCACTTATTTTGGCCATGTCATATAAGAGAATTCATCGGAGAAAGCAGAGTTGGCAGTAAAAGGAAACCAGAACCCAGTAGCTGGACAGCATCAAAGCTGAAACCAGCCAGAACACAGAACAACTCAAGGAATGAGTGCAAGACTGGAAGAGATGGAAAGACTTGGTCCCTGGAATTGCCAAAAGTTGGACAGGACTGAGTGGATAACTTTCCCTTCCTCCCCCCTCCTCTTCCTCCTCCCCTCCTCCTCCTCCTCCTCTCCCCCTCCCCTCCTCAGATTCCCGATAACATGCCTGATTTTTTTTAATCTGGACCTTAGACCAGACTGAATATGGGATGCTGCCTTTGTTTCTTGAAACTGGTTGTTTGTTTGGACTGTTTGTGGACTTTTGATTCTGGGATTCAATCAGAACATTGCCACTGGTTGGTTTCCTATGGATTAAAATGGATTTTACAACTCTCCAAGCAATTGTAAAGTTTGCATCCCTGCAGTTACTGATCCAATCAGTTTACATTCTTCACGGATCTGAGCCAAGCTGCAAAATCATGATTCTTGTTTCTCAATGGAAATCTATGACCAGAACATGTACTGGTATCTTCCTTTTCTATCATAATAATGGCCTCCAGGCCGTTTCACCTACAAAATGACCAGCAAATTGGTCATAGTGGGTCATTAACCACTGAATCCATTGAACCTTATAGCCTACGCCAAGAAGGCCATTAACCACTCTGAAGACTTCTGTTAGATGACCTTGGTAAGATCACATTTGGAACTTAGTGGAATAACATATATTTTGCCTCCTGAAGTTTCCAGTTTCAATTGATAACATCCCCAAGTGGAACTGAAAAACTGTCCGGTATACTGTAAATGTGCTTTGTTAAAAGATGTCTTAGAAAGACAGTGGTGTATTTGATGGCATCTTCCTGATTTTCTTTGCAGTGAGATCACAAATGGTCCTAATCTGTATCTATGTTTGTTTATGCTCTGAGAATGTTTCATCATTCTTAGCACCTTAGAATACTAAGGTGACAACATGGCTAATTGTACTATGGTTTAACTCACATCTAAGCAAAGATGAGTGTTAGTATGGGCTGAACTAGTATGGATCTTCTAAAGGCTTCAATCAACCAGTTCTTCTAAAGGCTTCAATCAAAACAAACAACTGAATATATTCACTTCCTTTGCACTGCCTTGCCTGAAACTCAACCTTGATCTGTCCCTGGTAAATATATCCTGTCTGCTGTCTTGAGGAGGAATTAGTATTGCTCCGGGATCAGGTATCAGTTTCCAGCTGTTGATGAAGAACTTGAGGTCACCACCTCTCTGAGAGAGGACATAGTTGGTTCGCATGATAATATATTGTTTTTTTCCCCCATAGTCCAAGAAAGTAGGAGTAACTGTTTTTGCTGGAACAAAAACTAAATGCATGTCTGAATTTCAAGAATTTCATGATTTGTCTGGCAATGTAACTAGGCAACATTTGGCCAACCTATCCAATTCAACGCAAATTGATGCTTACCCTCTGACTCGGTGTGCTTGTAGCTGAGATTTCTTCCAGGTTTTGTGAATGTCTCTTGAACACCCAAATTGTGCACTGGGAAGCTAGCACTAATATAGGACCTCTTTTTTTTGATTGCCATTTAAAAGAAGTCTGTAGCAACCAAATCTGGGGAAAAATCTGGCTACAGACAACACTATATAGAATCAGTAAGAGACTATCTGTTCACTAATCTGTTTCCTTTAGATTTCTCTTTCTTTTAATTTACAATATTTAGGAACCACCCCCAAATTACAATTACAACCACAAAATGCTCAACTCTCACTGAGTGGCCAACAATAACTCCAATAACGGTCACTGATAATGATAATAGACTACCTATAAAGGTCTTCGAGACATAACCAGGGTACAAAGGCACTACTGTTTTAACTTGGTTATGGAAAGCACAGACTTTCCTTCACATTATGCCAATTTCCTCAGTGTGAACCTCAACACATTCATGAAACAGGTTGCAATAAGTTTCTCTTTCTCCACACATCCAATGTGGTCTACTACATTTAATAACCAGTTCTTTGGTGGGATTCAGAGGACACCCATGAAATCTAAGGCAATCCTAATGTGCATTTTCACGACCATCCAAAAATTCCTGCCTCAGGGATCCTCACTATTTTAAAGGGATGAACCAAGTTATGTTGTGAACAATAGATACACAGAAATACTGTTAATAAACTCTAGTGTGTTCCCCAGGTCAAATTCTTCAACTGGGATGTGGAACCTTCCTGAAGTAAATTTCATTTTGACATAAGCAAGGAGCACAGCTCTCCAAAATGCATCTACGAGCACTGGATTTTAAGCTGAGATCCATCAGATCTTTGGCATGTCTCTCCTACTTGAAATTGATGAGTTTCTGTGTCAACACCCTCCATTAGCCATCTTTCATGCTCTGGAGGCCCTTCTTGGCCAATTTAACAAAGAAGGATGTTCTACAAAAGAGACAAGTTATCTGCTAATGACAGGCAATGGTTCAATATTTTATGCCACCTTAAAAAAGTTTTCAGTAACTGAAGGTGTTCTCACATTAATTCTTTGCATCAATTATTGACAGGGAATTTAATTTAAAGGCAAGTAGTCAGTAACCTAGGGGTACTCTTTTAAATAATTTATAATTGCTGCATAGGTGTAATCATATTGCTATTGATTAAGATCCATTCGCTTCTATCCGCCCAGCGTTCCTTATGCTAATTAATTTAAGTGATATCACCCTTTTAACACTGTATTTCTTGGTAAGAGGAACTCATTATAAAAATAATTTAATAAAGGCCATCTTTTACAAGTTCATTTGATTAATACCTTGTGTGTCCATGGAGGGAGAGGGAGAGGGGACGAGGAAAATGTGAGTAAGAACATTAAGCTAGAAACCGAAAGCACATATAGACATTACAGCACTGACGGATTATTGCAGGGAGAGATTCAGATCACTTATGAAGATCATGGATACATTGGTGGTGCATAAATGCACACCCCAAACAGCCTCCCAAAGCCTATATGTTTTTCTGTTGAAATATTTTCTATATGTGACTTTCTTCCCTTGTACCACCATCATTTAGAACATTAATTATGTTTATGCCTCCAGGCTGGATACAAAAGCCAAGAAAAGCAGAAGAAATTTTAATTCTAAAGATATCTATGTACAAAAGACATTTAAGGGCTGTAGTAAAAGTATCTACAGAACACTACGGAGAATACTAAAAGTATCTACTACGGTGGTGATGATATTATACCCACGCAACTATCAAAAGTAATTGCAACAGATGGTAAAACAATTTTGCACACCTAAATCACATAAAAATCCACACAAACCACACTGCAACAATTAACTGGACAGGGCAGGATAAGGAATTGCAGACTTCAAAGGGCCAATGAAAGACACACACTTGGGAAGATGTCAGGAACCCAGATAAGCCTTGACAAACAAAGATAACTCACAGTTTGCTTCCAGCAATTTTGCTATGCATAGCTTGCCTTTTTAAACACTGTTTTACCAGCTGCAGCTAATGAAGGGAATCAGGGCCCTTTCCTCCCCCGTAAGCCACACAACTGTTGCTCCCTTCTCCATTCATCCCTGCGTGCCCTAGAATGAAGAGGGGGTGGGCCTGGATCTTCCTCTGAATTCGCTCTCCCTTGCTCTACCTCTTCCCTGCTCTGCCCAGCTGGACTGTGCCCTTCCACAGTTTCTTCCACAGCCACCGGAACCACACTCCCACTTCCTGTCAGCTGCTCGGCCTCCCCCTCTGAATCAGATTCCAATAGGGACATGACACTCTGTCGCTCTAAGTATCATTATGAATATCTAAGCTAAAACGTACAGCTTTTAAGGAAGGTAATAGACACTACTGATTATAATTAAACCAAATATTATTGGATATATCACCACTATACAGGATAAACTTTTCTGGGCTTTAAGACTGATTACTGATGTCCTTCTGTTGTCCTTCAGTGTATACTAAGTTTCTAATTGCAGAGATCAAATCCTTTCTTTGCGCTGGTTAATGACCATAATAAAGATGATGATGACAAATCTTTTCTGTATTGGTGCCAAGTTTATGGAAATTTCTATCAGCACCATTTTGCACTGTCTAATTTGTAGATGTCTCCCGAGACTAGTTTTTCTCAGTCTGGCTTAAAATTACTCTATTTGTCTAAAAGATTATCCACTTTCCCTCAAATAATATCTATACACAAACAATAATTCTATGAAACACTCAGTATTTCAACTCTGTCCGCATAAGGTTGTTAACCCATCCTGTACGAGTGACAAAAAATTATTTATGCATGCAGATATGTATACACATAAAGTTACAATATGTTTGTGTGTGTGTGTGTGTATGTGTTAAATAATAACTATGTTGTTATAAGTTTAACTATCCTGTATATCATTCATTTGGCTATATTGTTAATAAATTGGACAGCACTCTCACAAATTGTGGTTTTTATGGTTTTAATAGTTTTTGGTTATTATTTTTCATGTATCTTAATGATTATTATTTTTATGATTTTTGTATCAGATACAAGTCATGTCTTTGAAATACCCTTCCTGGGTTGACACCCTACCCAGTAGGGTAGACCATGACTATCTGCTGAAAGTCGCCATCTAGTGGAGAAGGTGTGATGGCACAGGTTTATTTCTGGGGTCTCCTGTTTTGTGGAACAAAACAAAGGTAATTTCCTACTGTTCTGGTGCACAGTTAAGTCTTGGTTTTGTTCTGAAAGCTTCTGGTTTGAGCGATGTGCGGTATCAGAAAATTGGTTGATGTTATATTACATTTACTTTTATTAGTGATTCTACTGTTGTACCTATTGCTTTATCATATAATTCATTAACTGGGCATCGTTTTAAGAGTGTGTCAAACTGAAGCAGAACAGGGCTCCTACAAATAAAATTAATTGAACGACTAAAACAAAGTACACCCCATCTGATAATATTAATCATTATTTCACGTGGGAAGCACCGGCAAACCTCAGCATTCCCCTTTCTCCTTTCCACAGAAGTGATAATAGAAATAAAAAGAAAAGAAGCGGGAGGAGGCCCACGATATACATAGGAATGTGAAGGGTTAACTTCACTGGGAAGAGAAGGAAAGAAAAACAGGGAAACATTGAGGATGGGGGTCAGAGGACAGGAAGAAGAGGAAAGCAGTAATATTTGCACATTACTAAGAGGCTTAATTTCATTAGGTCAGCAGACCATTGTACAGTAATTCGGGTAAACCAGTAAGCTAATCTTTCAAGGTGGAACACTTTCCAGCAACCACAGCTGCAATCATTTATTGGGTCTTCAACAAAGTCTCTATTCATCTCAGCTAACCCAAGATGCATAATGTAAAACCAGGTTGCTCACTGGAAGCTTTGAGAAGAAAGCCAGCGCTTAACTATTTTGGACTCGTTAGGTGATGCCAAGGAATCACTGGAGAAGATACTGTAATTTGCAGAGACCAAAGGCAGTAGAGCTTCCTGGGAAAGGCAAGGGAAACCATCAAAAGCATAAAAAAGTGAAAGTTAGAATATTTTGGACATGGGATGCGGAAAAATATGGCATACTTCACTTAATCCTCCAAGGAAAGATGGAAGGCCAATGAAGTCTAGGCAGAAGAAGAACACCATGGCTTCAAAATCTAAGGGACTGGTTTGGACAAAACTCAATAGCATGTTTTTGCATGGCTGTTGATAAAATCAGGATCGCCAACATGATTGCCAATGTTTGATGCCAGGCATGGCACAACAACAAGAAGAATGGCAGTAGGAAAAGAGGCACAGAGAAGCAAGATGAATAAACACAACACCATGACACCAGCATGGCTTCACAAGATCTCAGAGAAAAAGCTAATGTTAGTCAGTTCTGGAAAAAATGGTGACCGTTGGGTTATGACCAGCTGGAATTGACTGAATAACAACAACTGCAATGAATCTGCTGGCATTAAACATTAGCATGTGGAGGCAGTGAGGTCCAGACTTCAGGGAAGCCCCATGTGTGGTGATGCCATCACAAACATGCTACAACATTCTTGTATCTCAACGAGTGTGTAGCTCCCGGCATGTGTGTGATGGCCAGTATGGGAGTACTGTTCATGATACTTCTGCAAGAAGGATGAAAGTGAAGCACCTATCCAGAGCAAGGAAGAACCATCCTTACTGTGATGCCAAAGGTCTTGGGGAAAGGTGTCAAACCAGTTTAGTAATGCAAACTCTTTATGAAGCAGCTGTGCATAAATCTGGCCCATGCTTGACAATTCTCTGACAAAAAGCATAAAGACAGACCTGTGGGGGGTTCAGGCAGAAAGGGATAATTTGATACATGTAGTCAACGCATGGCTAAGCAGGATGCCTTGCCTCCAACCACGTCTATCTCTACCATCTATAACCAGTCAATTAACTTCTTGTACTTTGCTGAGGAAACCCTGACAGAATAATTAGACAGCTGTGCTGTGACTTTTCATGTCAAGACTAATAAAAGTAATGATCAACTTTCTTGATCGTTTACTTTTAAAATGGAATGACATTCTCTTGGAAACAGCATGAAGACAGAGGTAGAGCACAGTAAAATGTCATTTTGAACAGTGCTTTTCTGGCATCTGCATATTTAAGAGGAGAAACACTCCCTCCCTTCCTTCCTCAATCTCCTTCCATCCTCAATTTCTTTCCTTCCTTCCTCAATCTCCTTCCTTCTTTTTCCAATCTCTCTCTTTCCTTCCTTCATTCCTTCCTTCCTTCCGTCCGTCCGTCCTTCCTTCCCTTGTAAATGGCACTGACACCACAACCAGAAAGTTCATTTTGTAAGGATGATTCATTAAGAAATAAAATATTCATGGCTGACAGCTTGAAGGATCACCATACAGTTTTATTCTAATGCACCTGTCCTCTTTGTCAAGTCCAATATGGGATGTCATACTGCCAAAGTTTTATTTAGAAATTGTTTGTCAGAGTGAGCTTTCTAATGTGAATGAAAAATTCATCTCCTCATTAAGATGATTTTACATGAAATGTCTAGGATTTTCAATGAACACCGGGACATGAACCAATTACTGTTAAACACTTAAAGAGACCGTGCCTTTGCCCACTCAGCAAAACCCTTGCTGAAGAAGAAGAAAAAATACAAAACCTTTATCATGGGAAAAAGAAATCTCTGTAAAGAAAAAAGTAAAAAGGAAGTTTAGTTTTGGAGTAAGAGAGAATAAGGTAAGCCCCATTTTAAAGTCTTTCAAGAGTCATGCCCATGTTAATTTGGGATGAAATCTGACATATTCAAGTTATACTTGGATAATGACATGAAGTTAATAAAATAAATGTGGGCTGAAAAAAGGAATCTAAAAATAAATATTTATGGTAAGTGTGTGTATCTAGTTGCAGGGGTGTGTGTTCTAGTTGCTAGGGCACTACCCTAGAAAGCAGGAGACTGTGAGTTCAAGTTCTCCCTTAGCCATGAAAAGTCAACTGGGTGACCTTGGGCCAACACCAGGACACAGTAAATTCTAGTTCTGCCTTAGGCATGAAAGCTAGCTGGGTGATTTTGGGCCAATCACTCTCCATCAACGCAATTAATAAAAATTAATAAATGTCTTTTGTGAGTACCTACATACCATTCGTATTTGTTTCAAGATGGTTCTGACAGTTTTTATACTTCTGCCAAGCAACTGCAGTTTTTTTAAAAAACATCTAGCACAATTAATGCTGAGAATGACTGTTTCAATGATATTCTATGTATTCAGTGATTTATTTAGTTGCATAATTTTGCAGAATTTGTTCCAGTTCCTTATCTACTGGAGAATAAGGAAAGAATGAACATTTCTGAGTTTTTCTATGATATTTTATTTTATTTTTAGTTCCTGAGTCTCTTTGTGATTTACATTAAAAAAAAAAAAACTATCTATAGTTATTTGTAAATCCACTTTGGGTTAAGAATGGATGATGATTTGATGTTGACTTGTTTAAACAAACAATAACTAGAAATCATTTATGCTAAACTTTATGCTAAACTTAAAGTGGGAAAATAGAAACAAAAGTTTAGAAGCCTTTGTAGTCAACCCAGAAAAATAGGGAAAAGAGAACACAATTTCCAATCTATAAATGAGGAAGAACATATGTCATATTTCAACAAGAATTCTTTTTTTTTTCTTTTGGAGATTGGCAGGATATAAATGTTAGTAAATACATTATTTGACATTTGATACATAAACCAAATAGTTACTAGTCTAGATTTTATTTATTTTATTTTGGTTATAATTTAGTCCAGCAGTCCCTAACCTTTATAGCTTGGTGGCCAGCAGAAGGGAGAGCTCACGTGTGAGTGTGACAGGCTGGTGCACATGCTCATGCATGCACACCAAGCCGCTACTTGTGCAAGTTGATCTGCACATACACACATATGCACCGCTCCTCCGCTCGTACAGCCTGGTTCCAAATGGGCCATGGTTTAGTCCTTCAACCAGAATGTGTACAGGAATTAACGTATTCTTAGAGTATGCAAATTGTCTGTAAGGGATGTGGTGGCCCAGGACTAAGACGCTGAGCTTGTCAATCAGAAAGGTTGGCAGTTCGGCAGTTCAAATCCCTAGCACCACGTCACGGAGTGAGCTCCTGCTACTTGTCTCAGCTTCTGCCAACCTAGCAGTCCGAAAGCATGTAAAAATGCAAGTAGAAAAATAGGGACCACTTGGGTGGGAAGGTAACAGCATTCCGTGTGCCTTTGGCGTTTAGCCATTTCGGCCACATAACCACGGAGTTGTCTTCGGACAGCGCTGGCTCTTCGGCTTTGTAACAGAGATGAGCACTGCCCCCTAGAGCCGGAAATGACTAGCACGTATGTGAGAGGGAAACTTTTACCTTTACCTTTAATGTCTGTATATTAATGGGAAAAGTACAAGAGGCAGGGTTTATCTACTCTTTGCAAATAAAACATTTGGTATGATGAAGATGCACGGAAATATATTTCAAGACAGATGTTCTCTTTTAACTTGAAAAATGATGTGGAAATGGGATAGAGCCACCTGAAATCTAGGGGAAAAAATGAGGAACACAGAAATGTACAAACTTGCCACAGCCTGCCCTTATCGAAGGTTTCCTATTGTGTATTTTTGTCATAGTAAACTACAGTTCAGTGCCATAGTCAAATACAATATTTCCTTGAAAGATTAATCACACCACAAATGTAATTTAATGTTTCATATGTCTAATGAACATGGGGTGGGCAAATGACGGATTTCCTCCTTTCAGGATTTTTGCTAAATGTGCTGTATAACAAAAAAACATCACTACTATAGTTTCCATTATTTTGGCCATAATTAGTTTCTCTGGGAAAACCATGAGGAATGGTTAACCTTGTTTTTACATTCACATTTTTGCTGCATGGATTGTGGTTACTGTTTAGCAAAAGGCTAAAAGAAAGAAATATTTAGCAAAATGCATTTTATTTCGAAAAGAGCGTATTTTCTTACAAATCAATATTAATTTATCTGATTACTATTGCCGCTTAGAGCAAAAAGTCTATTTGCACTGAGCTGCCGGGAAAGATTTTTATCCAGACCAAAAAGTTACTCAAATATTTATAACGTTGGATAACTTAGTAAATAAAATACTGATGGCAAGATACAAAAGTACCTTTGGAAAAAAAAAGAGAGAGAGAGAGAGAAAGAAAGCATGCAATTTCAGATGGCATATTAGACAAATAAGCCTTTCTAAGACAAATTCGTCTGCAATTCAGTCCTAATACAAACAATAAGGAAAGAATTAAGAAAAAAAAAACTCAGAAGCATTCAAAGAAATCAAAGAAACTGAACAAGTAGAACTAGAACAACTAGAAGTAATGGCTGGAGGATCACTAAACAAAGATCTCTTATGAGGAAGGATGGGTGATATATATATATATATACATATACATATACATATACATATACATATACATATACATATACATATATATGAACAAATTAAAACAAGGAGAAATTTTCTGACAGTGGGAACAATTAACCAATGGAACAGCTTGCCTCCAGAAATTGTGGGTGCTCCATCACTGCAGGTTTTCAAGAAGAGACTGGACAGCCACTTGACTGGAATGGTGTAAGGAGGTTCAATCACTACTTAAAAACCTCCACAACTTCTGGAGGCAAGCCATTCCACTGATTAATTATTCTCACTTGTGGGGAAAAATTTCCTTATTTCTCCCTAATGAAAAAAGATATCAAGATAAAGACATTGAGAAGTAATGGCTCCATCACATTCAGTCTAGCTGATAAAAAAAACAGCAACCCAGATATTCCCTGTTTATTTATACTATTACAAATATCTCTCCACATAAATAAATGTTATCTGATGTAAAGTGGGAATTGTGTAGGGTTTACAAGTACTAAAATACTTGTATTTCATCACTTGGAAACCTGACAATACTATGCGTAGATGAACAGATAGGAATATGCAAGGTAAGTGATATGTAAATGCAAGAATGACTTAAACTAAGAAACAGTTGAACAATGAATACCCAGGTACACGTTATAAATTCAGATTCATATATTTTATGGCTTTCAGCATCAAACACAAAGAACATTCCAGTGAGTTTGTGAAAAGTCGTATCTCTTTTTAAGCGTAGTCTTATATATAAATGGCTCAAAGGCATTTTCTCTTAGATTTTGACTCTGCTCTCACTCAATTAATTTACTGAGATAAAATCAAGTTACAAATAACCTAGGGGTTCTCTCTTAGTTGCTGCTTCTTGGATTGGAGGGTGGAGAACTTTTAATAGTACAATTTCTGTCTCCTGAGAATCTCGACTGGGAATAACGCTTTGAAAATTATCCAAAGCAAACTAAGCAAAAAGTATTAAAAATAATAAAAGAATTATTAGTAATTCTGCAGGAAGTTAAACTGTATTTATATACTAATGAACTGTTGCCTATGGGCATTTTTCCAAAAAAAAAAACTACAAATATACAAAAATAACATCATTGGTGTAGACCCATGGATTCCATTATTTCCATCTTTTTAGCCCAGGATAACAGACCAAGAACAGGAAGTCTGAAAATAGATGCTAAAATTAAAGTGGAAGACAAAATAACACAAAATTTCAGTTATTTCAGTGATTAGGTATCAAGTCATGGCATCCTGCATCCATCAGATGTGAAAAACTCAAATTAGAATATCTGCATTAAAACGCATGCAAAAAAGAGATTGTATAGAGACACCTTCTAAATTTCATCTCTGCTTTGAATTTCAACTGAAGCTCTTAGTTCTGAAATAGAAGAATTGAAGCTTTACGAATCTGTCTCTCCCCCTCTCTCTTTTAATTTCAGAATTATTTTTATACATCAATGATTTGTGTGTCTGGGCCATTTTCTTCCTTGGTGAGCATTTACACCGATTGTAACCATCAAAGATAAAATCTTTCCATGACATACAGCTACTTTGATTTTTTTTTTTAAGAACTACAGATCACAGAGCTATTAAAGTGCTTTAGCCAGATCTTTAAATGTTAATGACTTTATGATTTACAATGTACGCATTTAGTTTCCCTCTTTGGTATTTTGTACATATCTGTTGTTTTCCTTATTTCATTTAATACACCATCTTGTCTATTCCATTAGACAGAAAGACAGGATATAAATTGTACTAATCAGTTAAATAAAAGAAGCAATCTATGTGTTTCCAATTTTAGTTCAATGATCTGTGTGATGGGATGTGAGGCGAACAGCTGGACATGACAAAGAGACACATGTTTTTTGCACAAAAGAGGACATCATCAAGACTATGGTTTATTTCTGGTTAAGAAAGGTGCTGCTTTGGTGACTGCATGGGCAAATTCGGAGAAATTTTAAACAGGGATGTTCTTTCTGTGTTGTACAGATTCAGAATCTAGTTGACAGATGTTAAGAATTTTGACAATCAATGCTGGATTAGAGAAAATTGCAGGGTGACAGGGAATAAAATGATTAGATGAATTATTCTACATGCCAGAAGCAATAGTCCATGTTAGGCACCATGGAGAATAAATATTGCTCCTTTTTCTTATGATTGACTAAACCTATCAAACATTACACTGATATTACTTAACTGTTTCAATTGTATCTGCTATTTTAAAGGGCTCTGCAGAACGGTTCCCAAGATCTTTTCTGTTCTGTTTAGTTGAGAGTACGGCAAACAAAAGAGAAAGTGTTAAACCCAGTCCTTTCCTACTCAGAAGACGGAAGGAAGTGAGCAAGAAACTCTGCTCTGGCTCTATTGGACTTTTGAAAGATCTACCTGACGAAAAGTAGAAGTAGAAAAAATGTTTCTATTTCTCAAGTGTGGAAGAAAGCTTGAAAGTGGATCTACACAGTGGTGGGATTCCAAAAAAAAACCCTACTGGTTCTGTGGGTGTGGCTTGGTGGGCATGGCATGGCATGGGTTGGTGGGAGTGGCAGAGGAAGGATACCGTAAAATCTCCATTCCCTCCCCAACCCGCTAACCTGCTTTCCAGCTCCGTTCTCCTGTGCAGGGCAACAAAAGAAGACCCAGCTAATCAGCTGGGACTTGGGAGGCAAAGAATAGATGGTGGCGGAGCCAGTCAGAGGTGGTGTTTGCCAGTTCTCTGAACTACTCAAAATTTCCGCTACCGGTTCTCCAGAACTGGTCAGAACCTGCTGAAGACCACCTCTGGCTCTACACTGAGAGTAAAGAGTCTGACTGCTATCCTAACAGAATTACGCAGAAAGGTGATTAGGATAGGAAACAGCAGGACACACATCTAAAAACATTCTTGTGAGACCATCTCTCGGCTTTTAGTTATTTCAGCTCTTCAAATAAAGGCGTTCTATTGATTTTCATTGTGATTATTAACACTGCAGCTGGAAAAACACATACATCTGAACAAATAAATAAGATTCCTGTTGTCTTCAGTATCACTTTTGGGGCATGTGTGCATTTGGTGCCTTCAAGTGATGTTGACTCCTGGCAATATGTGCAAGACCCTGCAGTTTTCTTGGCAACATTGTCAGAAGTGCTTTGCTATTGACTTCTCCCTACAACTGTGAGTCAACTTGACTTTGTTCCTAAAACAGGACTAGAATTCCAGCTAAGCCTGGTGCCTTAATCATTACCCCAAACTGGCCCTTTTCAAGTACAGGACACTTTCCTTATACAAGTAAAATACCTTGTCCAGCAAAACAGAGATTAGTAGCAACATCTTGGCAAAATTAGAGGAAGCTACAGATGTTTTTTTTTCCCCTCAATTATGTGAGCTATGTAGGAAACACATGCTTGAAATTCAAAGACATACACAAAATACACCCAAAGGTTTACCAAATTCATTTGTGGGATGCATCCCACCCACTCCCTCCTAGGGACAATTTCCATTGGAATGTAACAGGAATTGGGATACATTCAATATTGTACTGATACTGATGGTCTGTGGCCAAAGTGTGGAGCTAGGTTCAAACCCCGATTGATCGGGATTGAGCCTAAAAAGTTACACGGGACATTGAATGACACTCTTAGGTATGCAAAGATAACCATTGTTTGTTGGATCTTAGCTAATGAGAATAAAATTGTCTTACATCTTTTTTGAAAATAGCATGGTCCCGGGTTGAACTTCTTTATACAGACAAAAAACTCTATTTCATGCTCCTTCTTGTATTCTATTCCATATCTTATACTATTTTACATTTTCTTTATAGTTTTTCCCCTCTTTTAATTTTCTCAATTTTATTTTGATTATCTCATCTCAATTCAAATCATTATATTTCTACTTTTGTCTGTTCTGTTTCAATTTCCTATTATCTTTTCTCATTAAACAAATTTTCTCCTGTAGTTACTAATTGGAGTATGACACCTTTATTTCTTTTAGTTACATCCATTCAACTCTTATTTAAACTTCAATATATACCTTAAAGTTATGACCTTTAATATAATACATAATACATAACTTCCAATCGAATTCTGCTTGGTACATTCTTATAACACACACTATATTCTTTAAAAAGAAAAAGAAAGATTGTAAATATATATCATTATAAACCCTCATTCCCCCTTGATCACATGTTGAAAATTTGGGGGATTGACAAACTGCAAATAATGATAAAAGTTGCATGGACCTGGGATCATGTAGTCACTATCTGCAACCTTCCCAGGCAACTTCCAATGAACAAAGTCAATGGAAAAAAACAGATTTCTTCATAAGTGCATGATGCTCTTCACAATTGTAATGATTTGCTTAACAACCATGCCCCCCCAAAAAATCACAACTTACTTCACAACTGCCTCCTTTAAGTAGCAGAAATAGTGCTCCCTATTGTGTGTCAAAGATTGTCCGTATTTGAAGCGGGGGTGGGGGTAGGGAATGGAACATGGCAAAGTAAATTTAGGAGAAAAAGATATTGAACTATTTAGTTTACGTTGCCTCATTCCAGACTATCAGTAACATAAAGCTGCATTTTGCCTATTGATTTCATTCAACTTTAGTACCCCTGCCCTTGGTTTGAACATGCCGTTATATAATGTAAGAACATAATCTGGAAATATGGCGTGTGGCAAACAATTGCACCTCTTATCACCAAAGTACGTTCAGGAAGGATGCATGGATAGCTCTGTGACCCTGAACGTTTAAATGCTTTTTCCTCCTTTTCAATTTCTCCTGGTACGTTAATTTTTATTGATAGCTTACAGCTATGACAAGCCTTCTTAGTTTTACTAAGTTGCAGGATGAATGAATGGCATCTGCAGAGGGTTGTGTGTGTGTTTGTGTGTGTGTGTGAAGACTCCCAAACGAGGCCTTTGTTAAGTTTAAGGAATTTGTTTTCATTGCTTAATTGTGATTGCTTAAATATATCGATGGAGAGGAGAGATAAGAACCAGAAAAAAGAGACACGAGAGAATTTTCTTTTTAAAAAAACAACCATAAAAATGGAGAAATTAAGAAAGGGAAAAATTATATTACATATGAAAGATCAACCTAGTTTTTAAAGCCATCTTTAAAGCTTGTCTACATAAAATAATGTTGATTAATCTTTGCAATTATACTGAGATGTACAAGCTCCCAAACAGGAACCAAACATATTTTGGTGTTCCAAGAAAGCAAATTGCAAAAATCAACTTTTTAACTGCTCTTTACATTCAGTAAATCTATTTTTTTCTATAGAGATAAATTCCAGAGTTTTAATATATCATTCAGAAATACATTCAGGTCTTTTTAATTGATCTTTTTAACACCATGTATTAGTTGTTAACCCAATAGGAGACATACCATACCAAAAGTCATATCATACAAGAGTTCTCCGACCTATTTTACACTTCCAGCAAGAGGTTCACTTAAAAAAACCCATTGACATAATAATATAACTAACCTACAATAATTTAAATTAAACAGATTGAAATAGTCTTATCCTGAGATTATAAATGTGATATCCTTTTAAGATGTTAGCTATTGATTTATTGATATGAGGTATTCCAACCCTTGTTTGTATGACTCTTGCAAATGATAAATATCCACAGTACTGATACTGTTTACTTGTTTATTTAAAAATATTGAACTTTGAATCATCTAAAATCCTTTGAGCGCTGATTGTAATTCAAGTATGAGATAGCATCAAGGCATCTATCTGAATGTCTATAGAGACTCTCAGTCATCCAGGTCATAGTTGTCTCTTTTTGTTTTTTGTTTTCTTTTTGTTATTTGTAATCTACATGCGATAGGATTTTGTTAATATTTTTCATCATTTGATAAGTAATTTGAACACTATCTCACTTATCCAAGGAGATATCTTAATGACCATGTTCACACAGTGTGTCCAGCTTTAGTAGAATCAACCTAAGTCATTTAAAAAAATATGTTTTGGCAAAAAGTGCAACTCTATTCTATTTGGCCAGTTTATAAATGTATTGTACTAACACAGCAAATGGATTAATTCAATAATTAAAAAGTGTGTTGCTGTGAACACAGCCATTGAATCTTGAAAAGAAGGTCACCTTTGTGTATATGTAATATTTTATTGTCAAAAATAGACTGGCATTTATTATTATTATCCTTACGGCGATGCTGTGAACTAGATTAGGCAGAGGGATAATAACTGACCCAAAGTCACCCCAGTGAATTTCCTGACTGATTGGGAATTGAAACATGAGTACTGTATCTCTTCTCCCTCCACCAACGTGAGAGTGATGCTGGATGAAAGAGAGTTTCATTGCAAACACCCTTCAGAATGTGATTTTGCTTACTGAGATGGATGGATGGATGGATGGATGGATGGATGAGAGGAAGGAAGGAAGAAGGGAAGGGAAGAGGGAGGAAGGAAGGAAGGAAGGAAGGAAGGAAGGAAGGAAGGAAGGAAGGAAGGATTCCTTCCTCCCTCACAAGTTGCAAGTATTCAAGCAATTACTCTCTAAAACAAGTATTCTTCACATTGTCCCTCCTTTAACCATGCATTCCACACCTGTATTATCTTCCGGCCTTCACCTTTACAATATCTCAACCAACATAAGAGTATAAACTTAAGATGCATGAATGACCTGAATGTAAATGATCTAGATGCTATTAATTGGGGAAATGCAACTAAGAGGCAGCTGAAATGCCAATATTTATTTGGAGTGCCAGCCAACTCTGACTCTAAATGCTAAGATAGCATAACAAGGGGAAAAAAATCAAATTCTAAATGCTTCCACTCCTGTTGCGATGCTGAGAATTTCTCTGGTTGGTCCTGAAATGGAGAATCTATGCAAATGTCCTCATCTCAGGACCATATATGGATATTTTCACGTGCTCCAAACAAATAGAGAGCCTTTATTTGAATGCAAGTGGCCCCAAAGTGACCTTGCATTGTTACGTAGCAGAATCAGCTTCAGAGAACAGGTCGACATATGGATGGTGCTGAGTCAAACCTTTTCGAAAACTAATGAGCAATTAGAAATGTTAATGAAGCTCGAGGAGGAAAAAAAATACCTGTTGGAAAACACTACAAATCATCTGCTACTGAAACATGTTCTGTTTGGAAAGCAAGCACCATATTTCTTTTATTGTTGATTTAGCAAGTGCATTGCCACCCAAGAAAACAAGAGTGGATAACGGATCCAAAAATCAACCTAGAAATGGGAACGGACGTAACTAGAATAATAATGAAAGCAGGAAAAGTCACACTTTTAAGGCTGAGTAAATATGGCAGTCTAAATTGGAAAGGATTGGGCTTAAAAGTGTGAAAATGAAAGAAAAATGAATTTACCATTGGATGAATATAATCCAGCATAGCTAAGAATCATTCTCAAATCAAACAAGCAAGCAAGCAAACAAAACAGATTAAAAAGAAATAGAACATGAAAAGAGATGCTTCGTATTATACAGATATGGAAAAACCATACAGGCAACCTAATGTGCCGTCTTTCATTGTATTACCATGTTCTTCATTGGTGACTTAAAATGGAAAGATCATTTTATTCTATTCAAGAAGACATATTCTGGTCCAGGAGTTTGACTGAATTGTTCTAGGCTGGGCAGTGATTTGTCCAATCCAAAAAGCAGTTAATCTTGTGGGTTTTGGCTGAGACACATTTTAGACAGTAAATAGGACATGACAATTGTTTCTATCTGTTTCTCCTGTATGCCAGCTTGCCCCCTAAACCTGTTTACCCTTTTGTCCCTACCGCTAATGCTGCCACCACCTCACTTAAATTAAAGTGGAATATTCCCAATGGGACTACCTACTTTTAACCTGACACTTTCTTCTCCTTTCCTTCCAGCATTGGCTTTGATTTTGCTTCTCTACTTTTTTGATCACTGGCATACAGGATGATGAGGAAGGAGAAAGGAAGGAGGGAATGGGGAGGAGGAGGAGGAGGAGGAGGAGGAGGAGGAGGAGGAGGAGGAAGAAGAAGAAGAAGAAGAAGAAGAAGAAGAAGAAGAAGAAGAAGAAGAAGAAGAAGAAGAAGAAGAAGAAGAAGAAGAAGAAGAAGAAGAAGAAGAAGAAGAAGAAGAAGAAGAAGAAGAAGAAGAAGAAGAAGAAGAAGCTGCTCAAGTCCACTACTTTTGTAGTTTCCCATATTTCAATTAAATTGTACCATACCATCAGGTGGGGCTTTCTCCCTCACTGCTAATGGTACTTTTAAGCTAAAATGAGAATTCAACCCTTGAAAAAAATGCTTGGGAGTTGTTATCCTCGTCCTTAGAGAAATTGGGAGAAATTATCATTCACAGATCTTGGATTAAAACTCTGAAAAGCTGTTTATGCTATCTGGGTCTCCCAAAGAAAATTTTCAGAAATGGAGAAAAGAAAGGAACAAAATTCTGGTTACTGCCACTACTACTTCCTGGGTGTGAATCAGCCAACTTTTGCAAAAAAGAAAAAAGATATACATAAGTGAAACTTTGTAAATTGTTACGTTGACACAGATAAATCTGAATATCTCCTGGAACACTAGGCATTGAAAAACCAGAGCGAACGATAAAAACTGATTTTAGCATATTCCATTTTAATTAATTTTTAAAACTTAAATATCCATAAATAAAAATTAGAAAAGGAAAGAAAGAAAGAAAAACACCTTCAGCCATAACAGCCATTTCTTCCTGTTGAAAATCCCAGAGCTGCTTTGCTTCTCTTTTTGAAGGCAAATTTCTTTCTAATTAATTAGAAACTCGATAAGGTGGGGAGAACGAGGCTCCTTATTCCTTGCCCCCCTTAATTTTTTTGGTAACTAGCTGGAGCATTTCTCTTTCATAGAGTGCAAGTGAAGGTTTGATTTTGGGGAACACAAATGGTGTAGGGTCTCCTGCTTGGGTGGTGGTGGTTTGGACTAGATGACCTCCAAGGTCCCTTCCAACTCTGTTATTCTATATATTTTTCCCCCTAAAGGCTGGCTGGGCTAACCCATTAAATACTTTCAAGCGCCTGCCTGCTGGACCCTGAGCCATTCTGCAGCTGTCTTCTCAAGTTATATTTGAAGCAGTGGTGGAATTCAATTTTTTTTACTATTGGTTCTGTGGGTGTGGTTTGGTGGGCATGGCAGGGGAAGGATACTGTAAAATCCCCATTTCCTCCCCACCCCACTAACCTGCTTTCCAGCTCTATTCTCCTGTGCAGGGCAACAAAAGAAGACCCAGTCAATCAGCTGGGACTCAGGAGGCAGAGAATAGATGGGGGCGGGGCCAGTCAGAGATGGTATTTGCCGATTCTCTGAACTACTCAAAATTTCTGCTACCGGTTCTCCAGAACTGGTCAGAACCTGCTGAATACCATCTCTGATTAGAAGCCCAGAGAAGCAAGTCTTACTCCCATCCTTTGTACATCCATGCAGAGTTTAATCTTCCCACAGCTTTCTCTCTCCACAAAAATAAAAATAAAAATAAATAGGGGAGCCACCAACAATTTTAAAGCAACTTGTGATATGCATCTGATTTGGCCACCTAACTGTATTTTTCCCCCCGGCCACCATTCTCTAAACAGAATTGAGGCAACAGCACTGGAGAAGTTCGCACGAAACACTGGAGACTTGTTTTGAAAGTAAGATCTAGCATACATCTAGCCCAAAGCTTTTACCACCAAATTTTAGGTAAGGTAATTCAAAGGATGCTCTCAAAAGTAAAAGAAAACAATTAGGGGCTGCATGAAACCCAGAGGATCTTGCCTTTATTTTCAAATTCATATTTCATTTTACATAAGGTGCTGAGAATTGGACTGCAGTGGAAGATAACAAACAAACCAATAATTAATAGGTAATATTTGGGAAAGGGCTAGAATTTTAAAAAGATAGTTCATATTATCTTATATTTTAATAACAAACTTATTATTTATGCAAATGTTCCTAACAGTCAAATCATTATCTTCATCTGAATAGGAGTATCAGCCTGCTCACATTGTAGTAACACACACATATTTACAATAAGGAAAATAATTCATCTATCTCCATCTACCTGTCTGCCTGGCCAAAGCCCATAAGACACTGGTGACTTACATAATTTTGATTGGTTTTAACATGTGTAAATTGAACCAACAAGCCTGATTACTTAAGTGCATTCCCATTTGTGAAACAAATACAATTTGGTTTCCATCTATAAAAGATAGGCATCAGAAATATATACTGTATTTCATACCTATACAGGTAGTTTCCTTTAAACAACTTGCGGTTCAATTCATGTGTTTTTAATTTTTTTTAAAAAAAAATATTTTTTCCACCCTGAAATAAAATAGTTTCCCACTTTTTCTCCCCCCTTATCAAATCTACCTGCAACATATAATTTTAGGCAGCTAATAGTAAATTAGACATACACTCAGATTTATTATGATAAGAACATTCGGTAAGCTAATTTCAAAATGATGACTCCTATAAATTCTTATAATTTATTATTTAGCACTTTGGTTTTTAATCATTAAGTACGTGAAGACTTTGTAGGTCAAACCTGTATTAATGAAGACAGTAATCTATTTTTCAAACTCTCAACTATCACCTATCTTTCGGATTGTAAATTAGCAGAAATATCTTCAAACATTTGTAAGTTGAGAGGGGAGGTAAGCGAGAAAATTTGGGAGGACCCGCAGAGCTTTTTAAGCAAATGAATCATGATATTTTGCTCATTTAAGGTCTGGCTTTTCTGGCACTCTCAGAAGGATAAATTGCAGGCATTATGGGAAGTAAAGCAACAGAGGCCCTTATGGTGAAAGTCAGCACTGTCACTTTACAGTGAGAGGGACAGGGGAAAATTTAAAATTATGCAAACATAACTGAGTGGAGTTTTCATTAGATTGTTGCATTAGGACAATTGGGGTCATTAAGGAGAACTTTCTCTGCCTATTCACACTTTGCCAAAGCTAAAATATTAATCAAATGAATTTTTTACATGGTACAGACAATGCATTAAAATGGGGCTTTTGCTGTTACTCATGTATGTTACTAATGAGGAAAATGCCTGATTTTTCTTTTTAAAAACAGGTTTAGGGACTCTGGGGAATGCCGCGTGCCAGACCTGGCCTCTGACCAACTGAACTTATTATTCTGATTCTTGACATGATGTCACTGCTACTTGGGTTACACTAACTTTTTACTTCATACAGCACATCTGATAGTTTCCGAGATTAACTTTCTCCTGGCTTCCAATCTCTTGGGTGGTTTTGCTAGGGCCTACTTCACAGCTTTCCGCATTCAAAGCAGAATTGGGATTTGCAGTTTAAAAGGTTGCTGTCGTGTCTGACTATTTGTGACCCCATGGATCATAACACACCACACACACCCTGTCTTTCACTGCCTCCTGGACTTTGCCCAAATTCATGATCATTGAACCGAAGACACCATTTAACCATCCCATCCTCTGTTGTCCCCTTCTCCTTTTGCCTTCTATCTTTCCCAATATCAGGATATTTTCAAAGGAGTCCTCCCTTCCCCTGGGTGGACAAAGTATTTGAGTGTAAGACCCTCCAAAAGACATTCAGGGTTGATCTCCTTTAAGATTGACGGATTGGATCTCTTTGCAGTCCAAGGGACTCTCAAGATTGTCTTCTCCAACACCACAATTTGAAAGCATCAATTCTTCGGCACTCAAGCTTCCTTATGGTCCAACTCTCAGAGCCATACATTTCCACTGGGAAACAACATTTGCTTTATTAGAAATTAAAACTGAAAAAACAAAATATTTATTTAATTGAAAAGGACTTGGGGTCACTGCCATGCTTCTCCAAAAACTTGAGTCCTGAACCAAATGGCATTCTTCTCCTTTACTTCCTCTTTTACCACTTCAAGTGTTGGTAAAGGTAAAGGTTCCCCTTGCACGTATGTGCTAGTCATTTCTGGCTCTAGGGGGAAGTGCTCATCTCCGTTACAAAGCCAAAGAGCCAGCGCTGTCCGAAGACGTCTCCATGGTCACGTGGCCAGCATGACTAAACACTGAAGGCACACGGAACACCGTTACCTTCCCATGCAAGTGGTCCCTATTTTTCTACTTGCATTTTTACGTGCTTTTGAATTGCTAGGTTGGCAGAAGCTGGAACAAGTAATAGGAGCTCACTTAATTATGCGGCACTAGGGATTCGAACTGCCAAACTGCCGGCCTTTTCTGATCGACAATCTCAGCATCTTAGCCACTGAGCCACCGCATCCCTTCAAATGTCAGAGGAGATTACAAAGTTTTGGTTCTTGTCTATCTAATATTGGGGCTTGAAAATCAGAATAGCTCTAATTTTGCTCCTATATTGTGACTGTGTTGCTCTCAGCCTCATGCTGTAGGATGAACGGCTAACGTCACAGCTGGCTACAGCATGGTGAATCTGCTGAACAGTTTACAAAAAAAGTTATGTTTTAATTGTGGGATATGAATTGCCCTGAAAATTTTGAGACCACCATGATTTATAGCTTTGCCAAAGAAAAAAGAAAAAGGAAAGCAGGAAAAAAAAAAAAAAACTACTATTGAGTTTCTGCATGAGGTTTTGCCATTTTCACTTTTACATACCTATCACTCCCCATTGTTTCTCTTCTCTGATTGATGGTGGGCCTTCCTCATGCTCCCATTATGAGTTTTATAATTATCACTGGTAATAGAGAAGCTTCTTCAGTCTCCTATTCAGAGAGATTGCCCGAATTATTCATTGCAGACCTTTGGTATATGGGAGTATGAAAAAACAAGAATTTATTTCCCGTCTCAGGCACATTCTAGATAAGAGGATGTATTTATTTCCCCATGTTCCAAAAAGAATTCAGGCTGGAAAAATAAATATCACTTAGGCTGTCAACATCTACAACTTTATTGTTATGGAGGTAGAGTGCTTTTACCGCATTAAGTCCAGGAAACCCCAAAACCTCGCTTCTGAGAAGGAGATGACCAAGTGAAGAGGGGCAGAAATACATCATGAGTAGATCCTTACTCAGCTAAATCCTCCCATGGTTCTTAGAATAGAGTAGAATTGAAAGGAACCTCGGAGGCCTTCTAGTCCAACCCCCTGTTCAAATAAGAGAGCCTATAAGAGCTGTGGTGGCACAGTGGTTAGAATTCAGAATTGCAGGCTACTTCTGCTAACGGCTGGCTGCAGTTTGGCAGTTCGATTCTCACCGGCTCTAGGTTGACTTAGCCTTCCATCTTTTCGAGATTAGTAAAATGAGGACCCAGATTGTTGTAGGCTGACTCTGCAAACCACTTAGAGGGCTGTAAAGCACTATGAAGCAATATGTAAGTCTAAGTGCTATTGCTATACCATTTCAGACCTGTGGCTGTCCAGTCTCTTTTTAAAAACCTCTGGTGATGAAGTGCCCATAATGTTTGATGGCAAACTGTTCCACTGGTTAATTGTTCTCACTGTTTGGAAGTTTCTCTTTAGTTCCAGGTGCTTCTCTCCCTGATTAGTTTCCATCCATTGTTCTTAGGCCTTGACCAAGCAAGTTCCAACAACACTATCTTTACTTCAACCTATACATTGTGCTTACTTGAAAAACCAATATGAAATTCGAAATGCCCTCAACCTTTGGCTCTTGTAAAAGCCCACGGAATATATCATCTGGGTTTCGCCTAATTACACTTAATTAGGAAACATAATTATGCTTCCAGTGTCACTTTCCTCCCGCTAGGAGGACAGTGGACAGCAGGAATACCAGGATGGTATCAAAGGCAGAGAGACACTAGATAGAAACAATCACGTAAGGACTAATATGAACAATTTTAAACAAGCAAATCAAACAATGAGAGAAAAGGAAGGTGTGGAAGAGGTGGGGACACTGTTACCATAATTGACTGAATATTATTTCATAAGAAGGTGGTTTATAAAAGGATCACTATTTATTTATTTAGGTTGATGTGTGGTTGGAAACATATCTTCATGTTCTCACAGACTACCACTGATTTTTTAAATAGGTGACATCAGGAACTAAACTTGAGACTATTTCTGAAACAGTTGGATTGACTATCTCTATAGCTTTCCAGGCAGTATTTATGACTGTGAAGATGTGAAAGAATGTGGTGTGGAGTCACAGGAGGGAGATAACAGAGCTTTGTCTGTCCGATGGGAAGGTAGAGAGGTATTCTACCTTGAGGCGGGGCTTGGATTAGAAGACCTCCCTTCAGCCCTGATACTCTGTTTTATAAGCAAAGTAGGATCTTCCCTAGCAATTCACAGAGAATATCTATGGTAATTGCTGATAATTTGTTTAATCTGGCAAGATTCTGTCTAATGGAAATTAACTTAGGCTCATTTATCAGAGACAATCCTTTTTTTATATTTTTATATCCATATATTTATACTTATATTCAAATAAATTTCAGCAATCCTTTTTCTTGTTTAATTTTCACCATTTCAAATCTATGTTTGGTAGACTTTATTGAATTTTAGAGATAAACTGGGTACTAAAGTACTCATGTACAATTGCCAAGATTTCAATAACCTAGAATAAATCTGGTTAAAGTCAACCCCGGAGTTCTATTTTTATTTTATTTTTAGTTGTAAGGAACTGCTCAAGGATTGACAGGTGAAGGAGAAGAAAGTCAGAGAGTAACAAAATGTTGTAACTGACACTGACTGCTTAATTGTCTGCAATATCTCAGATGCCTTAAAAGTATATTTTCAAGTTATTTGTTTATTTAACAATAAAGTATCTCCAACTTTTTCTTTCTTTCTCTTTTCTTTTTATTTCCAAGTGCTAGTAACGTCTTGACTTTGTTATTAAAACCAATTCCTTAATAACAAAACATCCTGAAAAGTAACCCCAGGATCATCTGCTGATTACAGCTCTGTAATGTTTTAATGACTCTGCCTTTTTTCTTCTGAAAAGACAGTATAATAATTGTAATAATTTTGTTTCTCAAGTGTTTCTCCCCTGACATGGAGTTTCTTAATGAAAACCGTTCCCAGGGTGTGTTTTCTCTATGACCTTTTATTGCCAAAGCAACAGGGGGAGACAAAGAAATTTAAATGACAAAATAAATACGCTGTGGCAATTTTGAATGCTTTTCAATTAACAATCATAAATAATGTTTATTACAAGAGCATTAACAGCCCCCTGTGACTGTAAGGCACACAAGTCTTTACAGTTACAGAGAAAACTTTTTTTCAGTTACTGAGTTGTTATTGAGACACAGTTTGGGGTAGCAGAGCTCAAATAACGTGTGTGTGTGTGTGTGTGTGTGTGTGTGTGTGTGTGTGTGTGTGTGTGTGCGTGCATGCACTGTCACCCATATTCTCTTCTCTTTCTAACAAATATGAAGCCAAATAAACAAAATTAGAGTATAAGGCATAACAATTTAAAAGTCCATGCTTATAGCTTGGGAAGAAATTAGAATATTTTCTTTCTGTGATCACACATACGAATAGGTGGTACCTAATATTTTGAAGATCATTGTTTGAAACACATTTCTTTACATGAACTAAAAGGGAATGTTATGATGTGGATTTTTTTTAAAAAAGTAATAACTAGAATGGGGGGGAAATGACATTCAAGCATATGTTTGATGCGAATTCTAGGAAAAGTTTGCCCTTGAAATGGGGGAGGGGAGATTCTCCCAGGGTCTGACAATGTCAAATGACTTCCCCACTTCTTGGAAGGAAGTACACCAAAGGTGGTATCCAGCAGGTTCTGACCAGTTCTGGAGAACCAGTAGTGGAAATTTGGAGTAGTTCGGAGAACCAGCAAATACCCCTGCTGTTTCCTATCCTAATCACCCTTCTATGTAATTCTGTTAGGATAGAAGTTAGACTCCTTACTCTTAGTGTACAGACAGAGGTGATATTCAGCAGGTTCTGACCAGTTCTGGAGAACCATTAGTGGAAATTTTGAGAACTTCAGAGAACCGACAAATTCCACCTCTGGCTGGTCCCACATGCATCTATTCTCTGCTTCCCGAGTCCCAGCTGATTGGCTGGGTCTTATTTTGTTGCCCTGCATAGGAGAACAGAACTGGAAAGCAGGTTAGTGGGGTAGGGAGGGAATGGGGATTTTGCAGGAACCTTCCCCTGCCACGCCCACCAAGCTACGACCATAGACCTGGTAGTAAAAAAAAATTTGAAACCCACTGCTAAAGTACACAATTAATGTCTACACAGCTTCAATTTGGTTACTTATTTATTTAATTTCTAGGCTGTCCAAAAGCAAATATCTTGAGAATAATATGAAGCATATCGTTGGACTAGAGAGTTTGATCCCTCAGGATGTTGTGACCTTCTTTATTTAAATGGTTTTAAAATTCAATGGAAATCAGGAAAATTTACGGAAAGTTAAGGCTCTCAACTCACTGTGAGCCTTGATAGTAATATTATCTCCAAGATCAGAGGGAACACACTGGAGAATTTCCTCAACTGAATGAGAGCAGTAAAGATTGCCTTTGTTTTGCTGATACTTCAGTTGTTTCATCAAGGGATGTTAGGAACTTTCTTTTTATTTTCATTTCTTTCTCTCTTTGAATCCTAGAGAGTTATATTTTATCCAGTATATAATCATTCATAAATAGAGTCCTCCTGTCTCCTAGACTAGAATGTAATACTATCAACACTCATATTTCTCCATTCCTTTTTTATTGGAGCCAGGGGAAACTATGAAACTCACAAAAATGGACTAGGCAGGAGTTAACACATTGAAACTGAATGAAAGAATTGAGAGATTCATCTGTCTGGATGAGGTTGCCAATGCAGATTCATTGAAGGAATAATAGGGATATTATCAGAAGCACGACTGAATGTGGTAGATTCTTTTTAAGCAGTTTAAACTAATAAGACAGCAGTGACCAAAGATACCCTTCAGTTATCCATGCTTTAAGTCACTTCCTATTGAGATTTTTTCAATGCATACTGCATAAGATTATTTAAAAAGAAACTCGTCCATTGGTACAGAATATAGACTCTGAGGTTTATAAAATTTGGGATCTTTTCTATCAATGGTTAGATAATAAAATACCATAATAGAATATCTAGAATTTTAGAAAATAATGAATATATAAAGATGTATTTCTTTTTTTTTGTTGTCATATCTATAAAATGTTTTTAGGATAGATTTGGGAGGATTATATGAATTGTTATAAAATAAACTAAGTAAATTATAGTTATCTCGCAAAGTATGAATGAACAAAATTATAGTCAAATGATCGCTTAATAGTGATACTAGGGTATTCAATTTTTGATTGATAATATGAGTTATGATGCAATGTAACTGTAATTGAGACTATGAAATGGATGCACAAAAAAATTGTAAACCAACCGACACACTGTTTGTATATTTATCAAAGAAAGCTGGATGTTTTTATGTTTTGTTTGTTTTGTTTGTCTTTAAAAACCAATAAAACTTGTTTAAAAAAAAACTTACATCTTTATTGCTACATGGCTATTTATAAGAATCTCACCAGACTGAATGCATTCCCTTGGGAACTGCCACATAAATGTTTCAGAGGTTCTGGGGGAGGTAAGGTCTAGGCCAGGGGTGTCAAACTCGCATCCTCCCAGTGTCATCACATGATGTATTGTGGCTTTTTCCCCTTTGCTAAACTGGGTGTGGACATGGCCAGCCTGTGATGCATCCGGGCTGCAGGACCCCTGATCCTTTCCTGTTGTGCAAGGATTCTAGGCTTACCACCCTCTTCATACCGCCTCCCACTGTATGAGATTACATTAACACAATTCAAGAAACAGTTACTTTATAAAATACAGGTAATCCTTGACTTACAACAGTTCATTTAGTGACTATTCAAAGTTATAACAGCACTGAAAAAAAGTAACTGATGGCCATTTTTTGCATTTATGACTATTGCAGCATCCCCACGACCACATGATCAAGATTTGAATACTTGGCAACTGGCTCTTATTTATGACCATTGCAGTGTCCCAGGGTCATGTGATCCTGTTTTGGGACTTTCTCCAAGTCAGTGGGGAAGCTGGATTCACTTCATAACTGTGTTACTAATTTAACAACTGCAGTGATTCACTTAACAAACATGACAGGAAAAATCGTAAAATGGGGCAAAACTCACTTAACAAATTTGTCACTTAGCAACATAAATTTTGGGCTTAATTGTGGTCATAGGTTGAGGACTACTTGTACTCTATCATTAGGAGCTACATTATATTTATTTTGCCCTAATATTGTCATTAAAGTCTCAAGTGCCCTTGCATCTATTATGGTATTAAACATAATTCCCAGAGAGTCGGTCTTTTCAGCAGAAGACATCTGGATATGAAATACTGTCATTATGTAGGACTTTGAAATAGCAATAGCGCTTAGATACCACTTCACAGTGCTTTACGGCCTCTCTAAGCAGTTTACAGAGTCAGCATATTGGCGCTAACAATCTGGATTCTCATTTTACAGACTTTGGAAGAATGGAAGGATGAGTCAACCTTGAGCTAGTTAGGATCAAACAGCTGCCAGTCGGTGCCATACTGCATTTTAACCACTAAGCCGCCATAACTCTTGAGATGTTAGCAATAGTATTATTGTTAGCAGTATCCTGCCCTTCCACTATTAAGGGCTTTCAAGTAACCAACAATCCAATACATATTTTTTGTAAAAAAAAATCAGTATCTTGAACTACTACCTAATAAAAATAAATCTGAACATGCAGGAAGGTGTTAAATGCAGATGGATATCAGCAAAAGTTCTTTGGAGAACTGAGCATCAAATGAATATTTCTTAAGGAAGATAATCCAAACCAGGAGTTTAATACTGTAAAGGGAAAGATTGGCTGTTAAACACCTCCAATCTAACCTCAACACTTGGGAACAATCCAAGGTAGATCCTGAATGGTGACCTCAAAACAAGGGTGGGTATCGAGAGAATAATGCTCAGAGGGAGATTCACAAGACAATGAATGGAATGTAAGACTGAATAGAATATCAGAAGATAAAACATACAATATTTTAAAGCAGGCTTTGTAAGAGGAAGGCATAAATAGATAGCCAAAGTGATGTAGTATTAAAGAAACTGGATTGGAAAGACCAAGAGAACATGCTTATCCTCAACAGTGGAAATTCACTTGATGATTTTCACCCCATAGCCTCTCTCAGCTCAATCTATCTTCCTTCCTTCCTTCCTTCCTTCCTTCCTTCCTTCCTTCCTTCCTTCCTTCCTTCCTTCCTTCCTTCCTTCCTTCTTTCTTTCTTTCTTTCTTTCTTATTTTGACAATAGGAGAGGGACAGTAGGCATGATTGTGCGCTTATGCATGCTCCTTACAGATCTCTTAGGAATGGGGTGAGGTCAATAATGGTTAGTTTGAGGGTAAACGAGTCGGGGTTTGAGCAGGTGACAACAGAGTCAGGAAGTGTGTTCCAGACATGGACCACTCTGTTGCTGAGGTCGTACTTTCTGCAATTAAGTTTGGAGCTGTTTACATTGAGTTTGTATCTGTTGTGCGCTCTTGTATTGTTGAGGCTGAAGCTGAGGTAGTCATTGACTGGTAGGACATTGTAGCAGATAATTTTGTGTACTATGCTCAAGTCCAACCATAGGTGGCATAGTTCTAGGTTGTCCAAGCCCAAAATCTCAAGTCTGGTGGTGTAAGGTATTCTGTTGCGAGCAGAGGAATGTAGAACATTTCTCATGAAATATTTGTGGGCTTGCTCAATTGTATTAATGTCCAATATACAGTGCGGATTCCAGACAGTATTCCCTGAGGAGAAACTTTGTAAGATTAGATTTACAACTCTTCAAGCCTTTTTGGCAATGCTGTTGCAGTGAGCTCTGGCGCTTAGGTGGTTTGATATGAGTACTCCAAAATCTTTGACATCTTTTGGTCAAAATTTTGTATTTGTGTGTTGCTGAACTCCCTTCAGAGATTCCCATATAAACTGACTCAAGCTCCTGGGGAAAAGATGGAAGGAATAAAGAACACACATAGAGACAAAAAACAAAAACTCCCTCCTCCTTCCTTTACATTGTTTGAAAGATACAAGATGACCTTGCTTAATTTTTTAAAAATATGTTCCGTCTGAATGTGGGAGAATATTACAATTGCCTGTCAATGCAAAGGAGGGAGAAGAGAGTCGGAACATGAGTTCTCAAACACGAGAGCAGCTTTTATATAAAAAAATAACAATATGCATACATATCTGTTAAATCCAAGAGGCTGAGCCAGATAAAACAATCCTTCTGTTCTAGCTACTCTCTCTCATTCTGATTAAATAGCCTAAATAATAGTGTTGCAGAGGAAAGCTCTCCAAGATGAAATATGTCATTCTGAAAAGGCTTTTGAAATACTACTTGTTCAGATAGATGTTTCCCCCCGCTTTCTTATAAAGGAGGAGGCGGGGATTTAAAATATACTTGGAGAATATAACGCTGTGCATTGTTGCTTGAAACCAAACTTTAAGGCAATGTTGTAAGAATACATCTGCACTTTCTTTTCTCAGAATACTTGACCCCGGGTTAAAGTAGTTATAGATTGGTTGAGTAGATTTTTTCCCCCCTTGAAAAAGTATTTACATTGTTCAGTCAACTTTTTGGAGGAAAAAAATATATATGATCCAGCACTATTGTTGTCATTCCTCTTTTTGTCCTTCCTTTCTTCTGGTTTACTCACAAGGTGAATTCCATGAAACGATGAAAGGCAGACTTAAATATGAGACTATAGTACTCTCAGCAAGTAAGAAATTACTGGTTGCAGTAACACAAAAATAAATTTTCCCTGCATATTTTACTCCGCTAGTCATTGCTGGCTATAGGGAGCTTTGTTCATCTCTATTTCAAGGGCATTAAGTCAGCACTGTCTGAAGATATTTCTGTGGTCATGTGGCCAGTATGATGTCATGTAGTGCTATTACTTTCCCACCAAAATGGTACCTATTTATCTACTTGCATTTGCATGCTTTTGAACTGCTAGATTGGCAGGAGCTGGGGTGAGGGCAGGAGTTCACCCTGTCCCTTGGAGCTTGAGTCTCGAACCTGGACTGCCGGTTTTCCAGTCAACAAGCCCATTGAGTCTTATCCATTGAGCCACTGTGTGGCTCCTAGTACAAATATTCATACATAAATTCTAATTGTTTTCTGGATATATGTAGTTATGATCTTCCCTGAATATCTTCAAAGTCTTCAAGCCACAAAAAGTATTGTCTAAAGATTTAAAATGGATAAACAGAGTCTTTCACTAGCATAACCTCATAACAAATGATGAAATATTAATTAACAATTAGGGAGACATCATTTAGCCCATTGGTTGCCAACCAGTGGGGCGGGGACCACTGATGGTCCATGAAAAAATTTTGGTGGTCCACAGAGAAATGTCACCCCTAAAGCAATTAATCCAGGCTGCAAGGGAACACAAGGTTGCACCGCCCACGTGGCCTGCACAAGGCTTGCATCGCTTGCATTGCGAACAACACGAGGTAGTGAAGGGGAGGAAGGATGGAGGGGGGAACTTGCCCCACTCACCCGACACACCTCTCCTGGCCACCAGGCTGCTTCTTTCCGCTTCTTTCTTTTGGCTGCAAGCAAGGAAAGCAGCAAAAGTCTTTCTTTCTCTCCCCCAAACTCCACCACAAATGAGTCTTTGGGACCCTGCAAGGCATCCTTCTCCAAGAGGCTGTACCGGCATGACAAGTCTCACAAAGACTCATTTCTGGTGGAGTTTGGGGGAGAGAAAGAAAGACTTCTGCTGCTTCTGGTGCTTTCCTTGCACAAAGCCAAAAGTCTTTCTTTCTCTCTCTCTTTCTCCCCACCGAGAATGGAGCTGGAGATGGTATCCTGTGATCCCAAATAAAGAATGTTCGATTGGTAGGAAAACAGGATGGGGAATTTTCCTGCAGACTTTTTGGGGGATTTTCCCAGTGTCTCTGGTCCGCGGGATTTAAAATTATGAGTTTGGTGGTTCCTGAGGTCCAAAAGGTTGGCGACCCCTGATTTAGCCAATATGTATCATTGAGAAGCCACTTTGTATGTTTCCAGTCTCCAATTGTTCAAGCAGGAATATTTTATGGATTGTCTGGATCATTTCTTAGGTTTTATTTGTAGCTGCAATATCATATCTGAGAAACTTTGCAGTTTTCCTGGTGACTGAACATTGGATGGCTTGGTTAGGGGTAAAGAGTTAAGGTCAATGTTACTGTTTTTCTCTTCACCAATGTTCCACACATGGGAAACGGAGATATTAAGAAAGGAATTATTGGGACCTCTGGAAAAATCTCAATAATTCCCACCAAAGATGAGATTGATACATTTTATGAAACTATGGTTAACATTTAGGCTGAGAGAGAGGGATTCCATGCCCAAGATCATGGATTAAACTCTCTGGTTGAGTGGAGATTTGAATCTGAATTTTTTTCTCCACTTTACCTACTTATTTCACTCTGACCAGCACATCGCTACAACCAGTTCACGTTCTGATTAAACACACTAAAAATCTCATTAGCAAAAACATTGGACTTTGTGCTTTAAAAATAACTCTTGTACAGCAAGAAAGAGATAGCAACTCTTCCTTTTTTTTCCAATGGGGGTGTGTGATTTTTTTTCCCCCACCCTCACTTTAGGAAACAAGGTCGCCTTAAGACCAATGAAATTTTCATTAGCCTTACAAGGCAGATACATATTAATAAATTTAATTCCCTAGTGCGCCGTGTCCCAATGAACATTGGATTTTAAAACAACAACAACAACAACCTGTGATCAACAACCTAGCTTGGATGTTCCTTATTCTCCAAATATGAGAAAAAAGAATGAAACAACTCTGCATTTTTTTAAAATTTTCACATACAGTAATATCCCCCATATTTTTATCCTCATTGATCTTACAAGTTACAAATGAAATACATAAGGTGACGTAATGGTAGGTTTGTTTTTCAGTGACTGTTCTCATGCTTTCAATTAATAATCAAAACAAAGAAATCTTTACTCCAGCATACAAAGCATCTGTAGAATTATCCAGCTCTAGTAAGGGGGATGTGTGTGTAAATCCCAAGAGAGAGTCCACTGCACAGATGCTCTCTCCAATCCACACTGATGCCATCTCTGGTGTCAAATAAAAATGTACAGCACAACCGAGAGATGAGACCAAAACTGTCAGCACCAATTGGGATTGTACAAATCCTATTAGGAAAATGGATGCACCAAGATTCAATTTTTGGATTCCAAAGAGGCTCAAACTGTTGACCTTGTGAAGTCTTCCTAGGACAACAGCAAAAGTCTGTAGGTTTGTGCAGATTTTTTTTAAAGAAAAAAACCCTCTTTGTTTCACCTTTCCCTCTATATGCACAAACACACACACACGCAAACAAATACACACAAACTCTGCAATGTACAAAATTGAAAATAAATAATCCCGAAAACCAGTGTAGCTTAAAATCATCTAGAAGTTCAATTACATACAGTATTTTTCCAGTTAATTATTTAAAGTAATAAGTTTTTTTTTTTTATTTGGTGAGCCACCCCAAATTAAATACACTATCCATATAAGGTTAAATATGTATTATATAACTAGCTTCAGTTGACATTTGTTCTGTAATATGCTCATTTGGCAAATTGTTCAGGTTTGGACTTATACTTTGAGAATTATGTTAATCAATTAGAATATCTTTAGAGGAGGGCTAAAGGATTCAGGAAAGGTCTAGATCAAAGGCAAACAGAGTTGAGGACTGCTAGGTCTTGTGCAATTTTATACAGATTTCACTACTAACTGATATAAAATCAAAGGAATAGAATAAAAGTAAATGTAAATAAGTAGGTGAATGTGATGCCAACCTGTTGTATGATCTATATGAAAAGATGATTAAGATATGCAAGAACAAAGCTACATTAGAATTACTGATGGATTTGAAAATAACTTTCTTGCATTCTTGAACGGTTACATGAAGTGGGCATGGCTAATCTAGTGAAGAGAATGACCAGGGGAGACATGATAGCAGTCTTCCAATATTTGAGGGGCTGACACAGAGAAGAGAGGATCAACCTTTTTTCCAAAGCATCTGAAGGCCAGACAAGGAATAATGGATGGAAACTGAACAAGGAGAGATTCAACCTGGAAATAAGGAGAAATTTTCTGACAGAGAGAACAATCAATCAATGGAACAACTTGCTGTTAGAAGTTGTGGAAGCTTCACTGGAGGCTTTCAAGAAGAGACTGGATTGCATTGGATTTGTCAGAAATGGTGTAGGATCTCCTGCTTTGGGGGATGGGGTGGACTAGATGAGCTACAAAGTCCCTTCCAACTGTTATTCTTTAGCCCATAAAGATAACATTGAACAAATATTTGTCGTGTTATTGCCAAATGTTCTTTGCCAATATTAAGGTATGGCATAGGGCATGTTCAATATTTATTTATTTAATTGGATTTCTGGGGCTGTCCATATTATAAATACGGCTCTGGGGGACTGGTGAAAATTTTTTAAAAAATGCTTTGTGTTCTCTCCACTTAATACAACATAGCCCTGAAAATATACTCCAGTTGTTGCTGGTTCACCCATGTTCTCTTTGAACGCATTGACTGAAAAAAAATGTGTGGGTAGGAATACACAAACTCCCTCAGAGAGCGCTGGGTAATTTGTAACACCCTTTGGATAGATTTGTGCTGCTATGAAAGCAAGGTGCCAGAATGGCCCCCTTTTCTAATTTTACTTCAAATGTGCACTTCCAAATAGCGCTTATTTATATGCGCTGAATCTTGTTACATACATTATGTGCACAAATGTGCTTCTGCTCAATTCATTAGCCATGGCAATACAATCAGGTGATAATCAAGGACCTTTGCCGAGCCCACCAATGCATTAAAGATCTCACGTACAGAATGCAAACATCTGTGGGCATCATTAAACCATTTCTATAGACTACATGCCAAGACCTGACCCAGCAACCAGCTCTACCCTTAGATTTGTATGGCCTCAGCAAAAGAGCTGAAAGGCTAAGGTATTAATTCACAAGACCACAAGCTCAATTTAAGATTTAATTTGAGATAACTAAGAGCAACTGAAAAGTGTATTCAAAGTTATAAGTGCAGAAGAAAAGAGCTTCCCCTGTTTTTCAAGTTAAATATAAATCCAATATTTCTTTAACAGATTAATTTATCAATTGACAAACTAGGTCTAAGGCTTCCGAACGCTATTTTTACTCAATATCCAGCGTTACCAAGCTTCCATTTAACAACACCTTTTTATTTATTTATTTTTAATCTTCATTTATTAAAGTCTTATCCTTAGAGGTTGGCCATGGTTTGATTATGTGTCTGAGCAGGGAGCTGGGATGAGTAGAGTAGAATATTTCAGTTTAGAAGAAATTCCCACTGAGTAATGTTCACATTTATTGTAACTTAAATGAGCTAAGGGTATAACTCTTTAACACTGGCTTTAGAGTGGAGGAAAATGTTAAATGCAACAGAGTTTTCAGAACTATCTATATCTATAGTATATCTATATCTGTATCTATGTATATGTTTATAAAGTAAGAACAATTGTTCTTACTTTACAAACATACTAGCTCCATACCCACGCTTCGCTATAAAACTATGTGGTCAGGCTTAGTTTTGCGGGGAGGAACATAAGAGCTAATAGTACTGCAACACAGCATCAGATTTGGTAACAGAGATAATTAAATGACTTGTGAACCGAATATATAGTTTTGTCTTCCTGAAGGTCCACCATCATATGTCGTTAATAAAACTAAGTATCAGCCTGCTTCAAGGATAACATGGTTCTACAACTCCAGGAATTTCTAGCCAACATCCATTCAATCTGGTACGGTTTTAGTATAGCTATGAGACACAACAAATTGTATGATTTAAGCCTGTTCAGGACAGTGTTGACTAGACCTCTCAATGTTATCTGATTCCAAACAATTATTGCATTGCCATGAATTACTTGAGTATGGACCAGAAGGATGAAAGGAATAAGACTGACTGCTGAAAACTTTTGTAAATACCCTGGCAATTCACCTTCTTTTCCAAAGAAACTACAGATCAAGAAATCATGATAAACAGTAGGAAGGTGTTCTGGAAGGTGAGAGAGAGTTTGAGGAAAGAAAATCCCTTTCTCTCTTTTACTTCTGAGGGAGACGCCCTGCTCTTGGGAAGAAATCTCAGTTGCAAGTGTTGCATAAATATGTGCCCATATTTTGACAATAATGCAGGTCTGATTTATTTACATCTTGTAGGAAATCCACACCTCTCAAATGCAACATATGCTCAGTCTCCAATTAAGATGGCAGATATGAAGCATTATAGATTGATTGTTATAAAACCATGAGAGAGAATAGCGTGCATCTTTGTTCTCTTCATGATGAAAGTTATTATATGAAACTTCTAACAAATTAAGTATTTCTGATATGTTTTCAGGGCAATGAACAGATTACACTCTACTAATATGTGCCATCTTAGTCATATATTACATTGCAGAACCATGTAATAAACACATTTATCATCCCTCTTTGGCCTGATCATTGCCTCTTGCCCTCTGCTATGTAATTTATCTCCAAGGGACTCATTTACACAACTGTATTCCAGCCCCCAACTTCCTTCCAAGTGCATTCAGTCAATTTGCTACATCAGCCTTCTTCTCTTTACTGGGGGAAGATATATTATTACCAAGCACTGTATCACTCCAGATTTTTAAAATGTCCAATGTCTTTTACTCTGGGTCTTCAGTAGTGCTGAGCAGTTTACATTGTGTATGTGGTATACAAAGAAGAGTTTAAACAATTCTTTCACATTATAAAATACATTTTTAGAAACAGGTCTGGTGGGTTTTGTAGGATTTGGTTCTTGTGCATGCTTAGGATTGCCTTGCAATTTAGTTAGGGTGGGGAGAGAGTGTCCAGTGATTAAAATCCTAGCAAGCTAGGCCCATCTCAGCAGGTGACAACACCTGGCCATCCTTATCAGACTCAGTATCAACTGGTACAATATTTCTATGATCTTTTTTAGAGTTACTGTTACGGTTTGCCGGCAGCTGGGCAGACGGCAGGAGAGTCAAACAGTGAGGAAAGAAAAGGGAATAGTCAGGGAGTCTGGAGAGGACTTGGACGAGGGTCCTGCATCCAATGCAGGCATGGGGCCAGGACCATCTGTGAATGGGGTGTTGCCTTTGGAGTCTGGCAGCAGCGAAGCAGAGGATCGAGAAGGCGAGAGCAGCTGAAACAGAAGGGGCGACTCGTGAGTAAGGCTAGGAGGTGATTGCCCCTCCCATAAGGGATAAAAGTCAGACCTCAATGATGAACTCTTTGCAGGAAGCAAAGTAGTTCTGTAGAGTCTGAGTCCTCCTTGAAGCTCTGTGTTTTCTGATCGTTTTTTTTTTTTTCTGTACTTCAGTTGGTTTCTGTTATAATTAATTTGGATACTTCTGTTTTTGGCAGCATTCCCCAGCACTGAAAGGCATGTGCTTATCTTGTGGAGCTGTTTAAGATTAGTTTTGGCTGGGAATGAAAGCAATTCCCAGCATTGCAATAAAATAGTTTTTCCTTTTAAAACAAGTTTGTTTTTAATTATGTTTGACGAAGCCTGGGTCAGAACAGTTGCCAACCGAAGGGAGGGGAGAGAGGGGTTTGAAAGAACAATGCGGAGCTTGGAAATCAAAAGTGCATTCCATAAATAGTTGTTCAGAGATAGTAACTAGGTGACTGAAGTTTCTGCCATGCAAATGTCTAACTGGAGAACATGATTGATGACTCTTGGTTATAGATGTGTCTAATTGGAGAATATGAATTATGATACACCCAGGGGGTGGGGGAAAACCAGGGTCAAGAGTGAAAATGAATGATGTGCCTCAGAGTCAGCTACACCCAGGCAGTGCTGGACATGTTAACTCCCAATAAATACTTTTGCAGTTTTGGAAGCTCGAGACTCATGATTTAATTGGGGTAACTGCCGGAATCCTGACACTCAGAAGCGAAGCACAATTGCATCTAGTTATCACTTGGATGGGAACTACCAGATTATCTCAGGGCTGTAATTTAGACAGGGAAGCTGAAAGAAAAAATTCCAAGATGGAACAAAGGACCAAGTTATTTCCATCATTATCACCAGTTGTCCTACAAGTGTTTTTTTCCTTTTGAACAGTACCGTATTCATTGTATTTCTCTTCATGTGATTTGTAAATCCCTATGGGATGCTAGCTGTCCTGAAAGGCAGCATAAAACGAGAAATGAACCAAATTATAGGCAGTCCTTGATTTGCACTAGCAACCATTCAAAGTTAATAACAGCACTTTAAAAAAACTGGTGCTTGTACTTATGACCATTGCAGCATCATGAACACAATCATTGCAGTCACATGATCAAAACCAGAAATTATTTACCACAGTTGCATGATCCCAGGATCATGTCTTCACCATTTGCGACCTTCCCAACTGGCTTCCGGCAAGCATAGTCAATTCACTTAATAAACATGCGATTCACTCAACAACTGTGGCAATTCATTATTAACCATGGCCAAAAGTTTGTAAAATCATGCACAACTTGCTTGAAAACCATCCTGCTTACCAACAGAAATTCTGGTCCCACTTGTGGTTTTTAAGTCAAGGACTATTTGTAATACACCAACGACTGCCAGAGTGCAAGAAGAAAGCAAATTCAGCTGCCCTACAAAATCACCCTTCAGCAAACCAAGAGTCTCAGAACTAATGGCAGTGCGCCATAGTGGGAACAGCAATCACCTTGCTTGAAACGGGATGCTATATTGATGTTCTTATTACACTTATTTAGCATCTGCAACTGAGCTGGGAAGGGGCAGAAGAAACAGAGAATGTACTTAAACCCCAATATGGTTTATGATTACCCCTAAAAGACCTACAAGTTGAACTCTCTCTCTCCTGCAACGTAGCTTGTTACCTTTCTGCTCTCCTAGACTTCCTTTGCACACCCAGGTGCTCAAAGGTGTAAAGACTGGGCAGGCCAACACCATGCTAGGTTAAAACATTTTCTTTGACTGTTTGGCCCATTCGTCATACAGCCTGTCTTGCTGCTGCTGCAGAAACCTTTCACCCCTATCTTATTTTGAAGGTATACCCCAAGAGAAGAAATCAGAGATGAAAAATGATAAAGTCATGCAATTCTTTCAAGGTTAGCACACCTTTGAGCCCAGCACTTGCCCACTCCCAAGAGTGCCATGGTTTCTCCCCCTCCTTCTCAACACACACACATAGAAAAACTCAACACACACACACAATCGCAGAGTCAAGAAATGAATGCTAGCCTTAAACAAGGACCTCAGCAGGAAGTACTTGTTGACATAATTACTGTTGGCTCCCTTCTTCTTCTTCTTCTCCCCACCCCGCTCAAGCCAACTTGGCAACCTTTCCCACAAAACTGAGCTGACCTCCAGCCAAGTTTTCTCCTATTCAGCTTTCAGATTTCTGCATTTTCTCAGTGTAAGCCAAGAACCCAAATACCCAGCTACTTCCATTGTTTAGGTTTCTTCAGAAATCTTTTGAAAGAGGGGATTCCACTGTTGGGACTGCCGTGAACAATTCAGGAGTCCTTCGGAATTCTAACGGCTCATTGTTAGCTACACCAAAGTCTTTGGGGAGAACACAAAAGGAGACTTTTGGAACAGGGTGCAAACTTGGCCTTTTGTGGAAGAAACAACCTACTGAAAAAAAAAAGCCTCTGGCTCTGTTTCCCTTCCACTAAGATCAAGGCTAAATGGTTTGGATAAAAAATAACAGGGAAAGAAAACTGACAACAAAATGGCTTTTTTTTTTAAAAAAAGTGTTGCAGCCTTGTAGCCCGATTCCTTGCATATTTAAATGGAAGAAAGTCCTACTGAAAACAAATCTGTAAGTAAGCATAGCCTGGATAGCAGTTTCAGTTCCACAGGACGAGTGGATGAGTTGCAGACCCGGAAAATCCCTATTCGGCTTGAACAGAAGTAAGAGCTGACATTGGGCCTTGGACTATATTTAAAGCCCTTTGACAGAGTCTGTCAGTTGAAGAAATGTGTTTGTTTGTATCAGGGCTGCCTACACATACAGTCCAGTCCAAACATAACAGAGGAGCCCCGTAAATCATAATCTCTGCAAATCAGAACTCAGCTTCCAAAATACACATTCCAGTCTAATCTCTCCTTCCCTCTTTAGAGTAGGGTGGCCTACTCTAAAAAGAGAAGAAAAAACACGACCAACTTCTCTACTCTTTTAAAGGAGTAGAGGAACGTTTGGCTTCAATCTGCATTGACGAGGCACAGAAGACACGAACCAAAGTATATCAGATGTAGTCTTATGATTTTAGCTTCTGGCGATGTGTCTGGTTTTGTATGATTTAACAGCTGTCTGTTAGTTACTCTGGCTCTCCAGCATTGCCTTTATCTTTTTTTATATATATATTAGCCATGGGGGGGAGGGAAGGAGGGAGGGGAAGAGAGGGAGAGGGAGAAAAAAGGAAGAGGAGGAGGAGGAAGAGGAAAAGGAAACGAGAAGAAGAAGAAGAAGAAGAAGAAGAAGAAGAAGAAGAAGAAGAAGAAGAAGAAGAAGAAGAAGAAGAAGAAGAGGAGGAGGAGGAGGAGGAGGAGGAGGAGGAGGAGGAGGAGGAGGAGGAGGAGGAGGAGGAGGAGGAGGAGGAGGAGGAAAATGAATGAATGAATGAATGAATGAATCTGGGCAAATACTACCTAGAAGTCCATCACTACAATTGTTACTGTTTTCTTGGGAGCGGGGTTGGGGGGATACATTTTTACGTATGTTCGCTATATTTAGGCTTTCATTCCATTTTTCTTTTCCTCATCTCTGAATGGAAGACTGTCAATTGTCAAACATTCATGGTCAGAGGAGACACCAATAGACACAAGGATTTGTGTGCCCAAATCCTATGAAACAAGAATGAGGAATTTTAGGAAGACAAACTCTGATTTTGCTTCATGAAGTTTCAAGACTGTGGCAAGCCGATGCCAGCGAGTCCCTTCCAACTCTGTCGCTCTGTTCTGTTCTACTGTTGTAATTCAACTCAGCCTCACTTCAACCGAAATTCCAAAACGAGAACCAATTTTTGCAAAGCAATAAAATCGATAGTGGGGAGCTAGTAACTAACACGAGCCACCTGTGAAATACCCACACCTGTGCTGCACTCTCTCCAAAGGAGAATATTCAACCTGCTATTGGTTCTAATCTAGATAAATGACCTAGTCAGAAAAGCAAATACAAACAGGACAAATTTTGCTGAGGTTGCACAATTAGTAAAGATAGCAAAACAGGCAGGAAACGAAAGAAAACACCCACCCACCCAAAAACTTTAAAAGCAAAGGCCCAGTTGGATGCGTACCTTTTCTGATGCATAACCAGAGAAATTAACATTGACACTTGTAAAGTGTTGAGAGTTGTTTTGTACGGCAAATTCAATGAATGTGATTGATCTGAAAAAGGAGGATTCCGAAAGGACCTTGGGATAAGAATGAAATACTTCATTGAAACAAGCAAGGGGCCTCCTTATTCTTTACTATCTCTACTTAAGGACCAAAAAGATAGTACATTCCCATCACGGTCAGAATGACATTGTCTGATATGGAACAAAATTCAGCAGGAATGATGCGCTACCACCTGATAAGAGGAAATATCTGAAAATATTTTTGGGGGGAAAACATAGTTTATCAATGGAATATGTTACTATTTCCATTTAAGTAACTCAACTGATACTGGTAATGAGGGCAAATGAAGGTAAACAATGGCATTTTCACAGTGTTAATTACCTTTGTAGATATTACTCTTTATTCTTGTTGTGTCAACCAATCTCATGCCAGTCATTCAAAATTGTAAAAGTGTCCACAAATGTCTTTGCTGAAACTTTACAACTTCACAGTTGTAAAGCAGTATATTGCAATTTTAGACCTAAATTTCTTGGACTGATCTAGCATGAGAATGGTGATTCATCCGAGAAGACCCCACTGTGATCTTGACCTTAGGCAACAGGGGGAAGAGGCATAGCCAGAGCAATGACTGGATAAGAAGTAGCTGAACTGCCAGAAGAAATGTGCAATTATTTCAGAAGGAAACTTCTCTAGTTTCTTGGGCCTCAAAGGTGATGCGAAGGGAGAAATGTACTTTCAGACCTGCAAGACTCCGCTAATGAAACTTTCCAAAGCAATACCATAGTCCTAGTTCTTCTGAGTGTGCTTTTTGCCTGGCCTAATTTGAAAGGTTGACATGTAAAAGGTAAAGGTTCCCCACTCACAAGCGTGCTAGTCGTTTCCGGCTCTAGGGGACATTACATCTCCGTTACAAAGTCGAAGAGCCAGCGCTGTCCAAAGATGCCTCCATGGTCATGTGGCTGACATGACTAAATGCCAAAGACGCACGGAACACTGTTACCTTCCCACCAAAGGGGTCCCTATTTTTCTACTTGCATGTTTTAACATGCTTTTGAACTGCTAGGTTGGCAGAAGCTGGGACAAGTAATGGGAGCTCACTCCGTTATGCGGCACTAGGGATTCGAACTGCCAAACTGCCGACCTTTCTGATCTACAAGCTCAGCGTCTTAGCCACTGAGCCGCCGTGTCCCTTTTCTCAGACTTTCTCAGAGGATCACAATAAATGAACTCCAATGTATCGTGCAACCCTTACACCATACATTCTATTCTATACAGTCCTCAACTTACAACAGGTTGCTTAGTGAATGTTCAAAGTTACAACAGCACTGAAAGTTTTGACTTATGACTGTTTTTCACAGTTTGCAGCCTCCCCCATGATAAGGCGATCAAAATTCAAATGCTTGGCAAACGGACTCATATTTATGACTGTTGGCTGTGTCCTGAGGTCATGTGACCCCCTTTTGCAACCTTCTGACAAGCAAATTCAACAGGGAAGCCAGATTCTGTTAACAACCGGGTTACTAACTTATCAACTGCAGTGAATCACTTAACAACGGTGACAAGAAAGGTCGTAAAACGGGGCAAAACTCGCTGAACAAATGTCTCACTTGACAACAAAAATATTGAGCTCAATTGTGGTCATAGGTCGAGGACTGCTTGTAACTATTACTACCGATAACAATACTACTAATTAATACCACCACCTTTTCAGAAAACTGCTGGAAGACTAGCCCTTCACGTTTTTCAGTAATCTCCTACAAAGGGAGGCTGGACAAAATTAAAAAAGAAAAAGCAGTGTTCAATTCTGAGGAAAAAATATTAATAAAAGAACGATTAATAAAAAAAAACTTAAAATATGATGTGTGCGATGTATAGAATCCCTAACAGTTAAGCTGCCATAAATTAATTAGGTATAATAAATTATATCTGAAATGTTTATACTCATGCTTGTGTAATGGAATAGATTTCACTTCATTAAGAAAACACCGCTGTGGTCCATTGAGAAAGAAAGGAAAGAGTGGGAGATGGATATATCATTTATGCGATTAAAATGTTTTTGTTTGTTTAAAAAAAATCGGATTTAGTAGGAGTAATTTGGCTATTTTCTATGATAAGCTAAAATAAAAGATGTGTGACACAAATCAAATTGAGCTGTAAAGGATGATTTACAGACCACAGAGGCTGAGTCCACACAATGTTTTCAGTGTCAATGAAACAAACCATATGTATTGGCATAATGTAAGAAGCAACCTACCAAGAATATTTTAGCTTCCCTCGTTCAGGGGAAAAAAATAGCTTTTTAGAGAATGCCACAACTGCATGAACATATGTCAACATCAAAAGAATATTTTATATCAAAAGAGATATAAACTTAATGTAAACCACTCCAAACTTGATTGTAGGAAGTATGATTTCAGCAACAGAATGGTCAATGCCTGGAATGCACTACCTGACTCAGTTGTTACATCCTCAAACCCCCGTTCCTTTACTCTCAAAACTAACCTCTATCGACCTCACCCTATTCCTAAGGGGTCTGAAAGGAGCGTGCAAAAGCGTACAATCATGCCTGCCATCCCTGTCCTATTGCCCCCAATTATTAGTTCCTATTTCTTATATTTAAACTTATGTGTACTCTTATTTTATATTGCAAGCATTTGACAAAATAAAATAAATAAAAAATAAAATTTTCATGGCAAATCTGGATAAAATTCAAACAGAAGAAAAATACTAAAATAAGGCAGTTCTATCACATCGTGTTGTTGAGTATGTCGATTAATGTGATTAAACGAAGCTAAATCCTGTATATGATTATACAGAGATATAAGTCCTGATGAGATAATGCTGACAAAAATTACTAGGTCTGTATTAAATTGATTTTTTTTAATTAAACAATGAAAGCTAAACTCATGCCCAATTCAGTATTCAGAAATGGGAAACGAGAAATTTTATTTTTTCCCTTAACCATAAAATGAAAGACCAAACAGAATTTCAAGGAGAAAAGGTCTTCACTACCAGACATTGGAAAGCTGTCTTTTTCTCTTGAAATTCTCTAACTGTTCTAAAAAATTCAAATTTTTATCCCAGTTCAACAAACATGAAAGACTATTTGGCAGAAATTAAATGGATTCTCTCCCCCCTCCACTTTAGATAAACCAAGTTTTAAAAATATTAGACATGGTAAAAAAAATCATACATTATAGGAGATACTTTCAAGGAATCTGTACGAAGAAAAGTATTGTCCCATACCTACTACAGAAAGGCAAATTCTTTCAGTTTGGCTGATTTCATTATTTGTTTAAAAGGAAATATAGCCAAGATGGTTATATTTAGAATTCGAAGGACATCCCTTGAGGCCGCTGGTTCAGGGAATGTTCAAAATAGGTATTGCCAAGTGCTCCAGTAAGCAAAATTGAAAAAAAAGTCACTGGGATCCAATATGGAGGGCGGGGGGGGGGGGAGAAATTAATGTGTTGACATCTCAAGAACAGAGCTGTAAGCATCTCTGATACAATCTCTCTCTATTGGCATACAGGGTTTTCTTTTCTTCTACCCTATGTCTATCTGACCTTACACGCAGCTTTATAGGACTAAGAGATTAAATAGTAGTAGTAGTGGTGGTGGTGGTAGTAGTAGTAATAGTAATAATAGCAGGGGTGGGATTATACCAGTTCGCACCTATTCGCTAGAACCGGTTGTTAACATTCTAAGCAGTTTGGAGAACCAGTTGTTAGAAGAAATTACTGGCCTAATCCTGTAATGAAGGCAGGAAGGAAACATTCTGGTGTTGCTTACAGAAACTGCCTCTCCGTTAACCCTTATTACATTCTTGGCAGGACTGGACTGCCTGTCTCAGGAACTTCTCTGGAGTTTCCCCCCCACTCCTTTGCTGGTACTTTGCTTGTGTGGAGTGACCGTTCAAAGTTACAATGGCACTGAAAAAAGTGACTTGTGACCATTTTTCGACATTGCCATACCTGGTGTCTACAGAATCAATAAGAAACAAATTGAAAAAATCACCAGATATCAGGTCTTGAGAATCGAACTGCAGAGACTCTGGCATAAACCAGTGCGGGTAGTTCCAATGGTACTCGGCACACTGGGTGCTGTACCTAAAGACCTAGGCAAGCACTTGAAAACAATTGGCGCTGACAAGATCACCACTGGTCAGCTGCAGAAGGCCACCTTACTGGGATCTGCTTGCATAATCTGCCGATACATCACGCAGTCCTAAACTCTTGGGAAGGGTTCGACTAATGATCTGTGATACGAAACCCAGCATGGTTACCTTGTTTGCTGTGTATACTGTCATTTTTGTGTATAATAATAACAATAATAATAATAATAATAATAATAATAATAATAATAATAATAATAATAAATATAATAGTACTAATAAAATAATAATAAATATTTTGGAAGCTCCATTCAACAGGCATTGCTAGTAGTTAAAATATTGAATACAAATGTAAATATTCTCTGTATATTATGCATATGCCAACTATATCCAACTATATGCCAGGAATTGCAATCACTGAATTTGTCAAATGACAATCATGGACTTCTAGAATAGCAAACAAGAATTTTGGAGTCAAAAAAGATAGAGAGGATTTTAATTTTAAAAAATCTTTGCCTCCAATGTCCAGTTACCTTCAGCTGGAGAAAAAAACTCTCCCAAGAACAGTCTTTAAGTGGAAGAAATTCAGTCTGAAAACAAAGTACATATAAACTGTAAATAAAAACCAGCACAAACCATGCTGCAGCAATTAACTGGACAGGGCAGGATAAGGAATTGCAGACTTCAAAGGCCAACAAAACACACACACTTGGGAAGACGTCAGGAACCCAGATAAGCCTCGACAAAGCAAGATAATACATGATTTGTTTCCAACAAGTTGCTGTGAGCAAACTCTCTTTTTAAACACTGTATTCCCAGCTGCAGTTAATGAAGGGAATCAGAGACCTTTCCTCTCCCATAAGCCAGTCAACTCACATTGCTCCCTTCTGTTCCTCCCTGTATGCCCTAGGATGAAGAGGGGGTGGGCCTTGGTATTCCTCTGAATTCCCTCTGCCTTGCTCTACTTCTCCCCTGCTCTGCCTAACCGGACTGTGTCGTTCCCCAGTTTCTTCCACAGCCAATGGAGCCACACTCCCACTCCCTGTCAACTGCTTGGCCTGCCCCTTGGAATCAGATTCTGACAGGGCATGACATAGGTCCTTTCAGAACATACAAGGAACATGATGCTTTTCCCCTCCTAAGGATGTGCTTTTTAGTTCAACAGATGGCAATTTTCCTCCAAGTATCCGCAACCGACATTTGAAATTTCATAACAGCGTTGTGGAATGGTGTCAAGTTTTAGATATCATTGGCTAGACCTATGCAAGGTGCTAAGCTATAATGTGGTTACTTGGATGGGACTTAGTCATTCATCATTCATCATGATTTCCAACCTATGGTTGATGCAGGGTTCTGTCTCAGTTAGGAGACTAGGGTTCCTTCAACACAGCTGACTTAAGATAAACCTTCGTTGGATAAATAAATAACTGAAGTATGAACTCACTAGATCAATGTGATCCATATCTGGCTGAGATTTCAAATCAATGATTGTTCACTATTATAGCAACATCATCAACATGAGGAAGAAAGGGTAAGAAGATACAGCCTTTCTTGTTTGATTATTAGAATAGCAGACAGGGTAGATAAAGCTTTTATGGCTGACACCACTTCTTTCTTTTTCGCATAATCAGCTCATTGTAGGGATTCTCCCCTTGGTAAAATTCCAATGGGTTTTGGAAAAGCCTCTTGTGACCTTGAAGACATTGCCCATGGTTTGGCTCTAGGCCAACTGTCTACATAATTGGGCTGAAACCTAAAGCTTATTTAAACCAAACAGAACATTTGAGGATTTCTCTCCTCCCTCTTCTCCTCATCTCTATTCAAATATAAATGATTCCTGTCACACAAAACTGTAAACTTTAACGCAAACTTCAATGCAGACTTCAATGTTGATCCAACAAAGTGATGTGCTTTGAGTTTTCTTCAGAACATTTTGCTGATTCTAATATGTCCAGTCTTTGGAAGCATAATTTATTGCAGAATCACCCAATATAAAGAAAGATGAAAATAGGAAGGAGAGGGGGAGGGAGGTGATAAGAAAAGGAGGGAGAAGTGAAGGAGCCAAGGAAAGAGAAAGGAGGGAGGGAGGAAAAATGTTATAAGCAGAATTTTCCAATACTTTAATATTGTTCCTACAATTTATGTAATAGCTGAATAAGAGAGGGTTGAATTTGTCTGCTGTTGTGAACAAGTTTATGGGTTAACAGTCCATCAGCATTTTGTTCTTCAACAGTTACAGAAAAAGAGATGGTAAACATTTGTTAAACAGCAGGGAAAAGAGCTGAAAATAAATTCCTGTCAGAGACTCTTTCCAAGGTAAAGTTTGCAATAAATTTGAGGTGGAGGAAATAAAGAACAGTTAAATTTACAAAGCAGTCCTACTACAACTAAGTTTCGCCTAGTGGTTGAGACTACCACTAGGTTTCGCCTAGTGGTTGAGACTAAAAACTGGAGGATGGTTGAGGTCTAGTTCTTCCTTAGACATGAAAGCCTGCTGGATGACCTTGGGCCAACTCAACTCAAAGGGTTGCTCTTATGGGAAAAATAGGAGGAGGAAGGTAAGCTAGATATGTTCTCTTCCTTGCAAAAATAATAATATAGTGGGATACAAGCAAACAAACAAATAAATAAAGTAAAACTGAATATCTGGCCTGCAGCAAATGCTACCCTTCTGGTGACCAACTAGGGGAAGAAAGTGCCATCAAGATGAGGACACATGTAGAACTTGTGTACTTCAAGCAGTGGTGGGATTCAATTTATTTTACTACTGGTTCCGTGGGCATTGCTTGGTGGGCATGGTGTGGCTTGGTGTGTATGGTGTGATTTGGTGGGCATGGCTTGGTGGGCATGGCAGGGGAAGGATATACTGCAAAATCCCCATTCCCTCCCCACCCCACTAACCTGCTTTCCAGCTCAGTTCTCCTGTGCAGGGCAACCAAAGAAGATCAGCTGGGACTCGGGAGGCAGAGAAGAGATGGGACGGAGCCAGTCAGAGGTGGGATTTGCCAGTTCTCCGAACTACTCAAAATTCCCGCTACCAGTTCTCCAGACCTGGTCAGAACCAGCTGAATACCGCCTCTGACTTTAAGAGTTCAACTTGTTGACAAAACTAAACCAAGAATCCCTTGGTTTTCTCACACACATTTCTTCCTCCTCCCCCTCCCTCCTCCCCCCTCCAAGAGCTCTTAATTTTGTTCACTGCTGAGCAAAAGTCAAAGTCAGAGTCTAAACAGCTTGTAATGAGTTTTCAATGGCCCATCTCACTGAAATTGAGGGCAAAGGCACAGCAGACTTAAGACACTGTCAGGCCTCTGAATTTATTATCACACGTTCAAGGGGTGCTCCGGAAAATAGGAGAGGGAAAGACTAAAACCTCGTAGACTTCTTTTCGTCATTTAAAAAAAAAAATGTTAACAGCATTTTTATGTCCTAGTTTTTGAAATACCTCCTTGACACAACAGATAAACACAAAGGAATCAATTGCGGCTATATCTCAATTAAGAATGTTTTCAGACTGGTGCAACATGACAGGACAAGATGTTGGGTCCAACGTCAAAGGCTAAAAGTACTGTAGACAGTTTTCTGCAATGCACAAGTACACACACACACACACACACACACACCAACACACAAGATGTGAAGCAAATCTTACTCGACTGCAAAAAAAGGAGGGTGCAGTGACAATGTTCAATTCACTCAGTACCTAGTAGTTATGCTCTATTGTTCCGCCTGTTACATTTAACTGTATGTCACAATATTGTGTCTCCTTTTAGGCACTGTATTGGTTTTAGTTGTATGCCGCCAGCTTCAGTGGGGGGACTTTTAAAAATTAAATCGTATCAATCCACCAATATAACAATTGCTATTAACATGGTTTCAATCAAGGACCTGTATACAGTACGAGTCAAAAAGAGGGCTGTGAAAATATTTACAGACCCCTCACATCCTGGACATAAACTGTTTCAACTCCTACCCTCAAAATGACACTATAGAGCACTGTACACCAGAACAACTAGACACAAGGACAGTTTTTTCCTGAATGCCATCACTCTGCTAAACAAATAATTCCCTCAACACTGTCCAACTATTTACAAAGCCTGCATTACTATTACTATTAATCTTCTCATCCTTATCCCCCATCCCCTCTCACTTGTGACTGTATGACTGTAACTTTGTTGCTTGTATCCTTAAGATTTATATTGACTGTTTCCTAGTATGATTTGATTGCTTATTGTACCCTATGAATATTATTAAGTGTTGTACCTTATGATTCTTGACTCTTGATGAATGAATCTTTTCTTTTATGTACACTGAGAGTATTTGCACCAAGACAAATTCCTTGTGTGTCCAATCACACTTGGCCAATAAAAGAATTCTCTTCTAGTCTAGTCTATTCAATAACCCTATCATAAGAAGAGAAGAAAAAGACAATTTGTAGGAAAACAGTTATACCCAATCCTGAATGAAGTAATTAAAATATGTCATATGTTTAAAAAGAAATAAAGAAAAGGGGAAGAAACCTTGACTGAACACTATTGCAATAGCTGATCAAGTTGTAATTTATAAAATGCAATATAAAGTAGAAATCATATTTAGCTAAACTCTTGGTTTTGGGGGGAAATTTGGCTATAAAAGAGCCTGCAAAGATTCAGTTAAGCTATAGGGGAAGAAAGACACTTAGCAAACAAGTATACTTATTTATTTCTTCCTTTTCCCTAAAAAGAGCATAACCAGTTGCTTTCTTTCCCCAAATTTTAATTTTCACAACAACCTTAGGAGGGAGTTTGAACTGAAAGAGAAAAAAGAAAAAGAAACGGCCAACTTTTGCTCACTGAGCTTTGCAAAACTAGTGTGATCCTAGTTAACTTAATTTGAATGTAATTTAATTTAAAAGTAATCCAATTTAGGTTTTATTCATGGCTCAGCCCTGCCTTCTTTGAGAGCCTGGAACTAGGCAATGTCGTTCAGAGGCCAAGTGAAACGATCAGCTTCAGGAGAAAAAAAAATGTGATTTCTATCTTAAAATATGGTGCTTATTAGCAATGTATTTAGAAATGTATTTGGCTGGATCTGATGATGATGACAATTATTGTTCACCATGTTTGGTGGTTATGAGTAAAAAATAAGCCTACTATAAGCAGGACCATAATGGAAGTCTTTTTTAAAAATTGCTGTGTTGTTAAAAAGTAGAGATTCCCTTGACTTGATTATTCTGGGTGAAACCTTGGGCTAAAGTGTTTTGCTATTGTCGTTCTTGTGGAATACACACACACACACACACACACACACACATACATGTAGCCCTCATCTTATAACAGTTTGTTTAGTGAGCATTCAAAGTTACAAGGCACTGAAATAAGTGACTTCTCTTAGTTTTTCACATGACCATTGCAACATGGTCACGTAATCAAAATTCAGACGCTTAGCAACTGACTCATATTTATGACAGTTGCAGTGCCTTGAGATCATCTGCTGACAAGCAGTCAGTGGGGAAACCAGGTTCACTCAGAAACCATGTTATTAACTTAACAGCTGCAGTGGTTCACTTAAAAATGGTGGCAAGAAAAGTCTTAAATTAGTCAAAACTAACTTAACAAATGTTTCATTTAGCAACAGAAAATTTGGGCTCAATTATGGTTGTCAAGGACTACCTGGATGACGTATGTATGTATGTATGTACGGCTGTTGACTAGACTAAATACTCAATTAACGGGTCAGTAGGTAGGTAGATGATAGGTAGGGAGATATACTGTAGATAGATAGATAGATAGATAGATAGATAGATAGATAGATAGATAGATAGATAGATAGATAGATAATTTAGTAGATTGTAGATATATACAATCTAGTCTAGTTACCGGCCTGATAACTTGAAAATGCGTGGACTTTGATTTGCTATCTGGGGAATTCTGGAGTTGGAGCCCACAAATAGCAACTGTTATTTAACATTTTCATTGGCTGGTTGATGAGTTCTTTTGTTTTTACATATCTAGAGAAAGATATCCAGATTCCTCATTCTGGTAAACGAAGAAGATTACTCTCTTGGAATCAAGGAAAGAAAAGAAGGAAACATCGCTGACATCCAAAGAGAACTGTGGTTAATCCACATCATTTTTAATACGTATTATGACACAAGGAATTGAGCATGTATTGTGGATTCTGAAATGAGATGCATCCCACTGGAAAACCTTTTTACTCACATTGTCATTTACAGCTCCTGAATTAATAGACCAGGAAAGGCACCAACAAAATGCAGTAAAACCATTGGCAGCCAGTGGTGACTTAAAGTTTAATTCCCTCGGGGAGAAAAGGACACTGTCTAATCTGTATTCAGTCCTGACATTGTCCACATCTGACATGGAACATTAGCTACCAACTCTCTCAATAGACTAGTGTCCTTCAGTTTATATTACTTTATGTTAATAGTAGAGAAATTACACACAACATCATTTATCATTGTTATACTGCACTATATGTCCCGTAGCTTATTTTAATATATCTATTTACTCCTAACATACAGAGAATCTTCTTTCTAAAAACCCCAAAGAGAAACTTGGCACACATGTCTCTGACATGCAAACAAGCTCCTTTCCTGTTGAAAAACACTTTTGGACCGTATTTGGACTGCTATATTGTAAATCTTGGCAAAAATAGAATATAAGCAGCGATCGTTCTTGTTACGTATGGGTGCAGCCAAGCAATAGGGCAGTCTGCTTATATTCAGTCAGCTTAACGGACGGCAATCGCAGTAGAAACCACTATTTTTTCCTTTATTTTTCATAATACCCCCAACTTAGTATTTATCCACAATGTTGCCAGATATTGAGACACTGATTTCCAAGCTTGGCCAACAGTAGTATCTCCATAAGGCCAAAATGACGAAGAAACAGAAAACATTGCTCTGGCACTGTAAGTAAAGCATTTGGTTTTACTTTTTAAAGTCTTTAAATATGAGGTTTTAAGAGGCACCTATGGTTCCCCAATGTTCCTGGCTTTGCAGACTGACAAGGAGGTGGAGGTAGAGCAGATGGTTACATGTGAGTGGCCAGCAAGCGCATGTGTACATGCAGCTCCATTTACATCTGGCACTCATGCAAATGGACCGTGTGTGCATGCACCCTTCCCTCCGCTCGTACACATGAGGATACACGTGTGCACACACACCATCCGTTTCTGCGGCCCAGTTGCAATTCCCTACTGGCCCTAGTGGGCCATGGCTCACAGGTTGGGGATCCCTGATCTATGGTGTGTAAATACAGTACAAGTAATCCTAATGGCCCCTTGTCAGTCAATAAGAGGGCTGATTTACCAACAGCTTATCAGGTACTCTGGAGTGAAGGACTTGGGAGCACAAGGAAACAACAGCCAATGACTTAATAGCTGGCCATCAACACCTCAATCAACAACTAAAATGCCACAAAACAACTAGAACTACATAAACACTATGCATAGTATAGAAAGAAGTACACACATTCCAACAGAGTGATGTTCCCTCAGAGTGGGCTCCAGCATGAATCCAAAAGCTCAGAAGACTAAACCTCTGGTCCCAGTGACTGAGTCAGACTGGATCCTGCAACATTATCCTGGGATCTTCATCCATAAGGTAGCCCTAACTTAGTGATCATTTGAACTGAAAAAAGGGTCTCCCCCGAGTTGCTTATGACCCAGTTCTGAAATTATGATCACACACACACACACACACAAATGTGTGTGTGTGTGTGTGTGTGTGTTTTCTTAAGTTTTCACAGGTACTTACATGTATATATTGTTTTCGAAGACAATAGAGAAGCCTGATGATGGCAGATGAGATTCTGCCGAAACGTTGCTACAACTTTAAAAGCACAACTATAATGACGTGGGAAAATACCCATTGGATACCTGACATTTATGGCCATTTGCAATGTGCCATGCTCTTGTGGCTGTAATTTTCAGCATTTTATGCCCATTTCCAGCAACTGAAGACTCCTCCATAAAAATCAGATATTCTAACCACTACCACTTACTACCTCTCCAGCATGAAAAAGGAGAAGAGATGTTAAGTTGGAAAAGTCAGATTAAAATCACATCCTGTTCCTTTGCTGATGTAAAAAAATATTCAAGTAAAGCTTAAATCACATTTTACATTAGTCAAAAGCTTCAGAACCAGCCATTGTGTTTCCTTAAATTATTTGTTAACAGTAATTCAGTCAGGTAGGAATTTTTTATATCCTAGATTTAATTCTTTCCTCTCCTGTTTTTTAGCCAGCTGCATAACTGATTTGGAAATAAGCTCCATTTTGTTTTAGCTGTTTCTTTCTTTCCAGGAAAGAAAAGTACATATTGCTTCAAACTTCTATCTTCTGGTTATAGTTGCTCCATGCTTGGACAATAGCAATTCATCTTACATGTAAATGTAGCTAAAACTGTTACAGAATGAACCAGATGTGAGCTGGAAAGTGATGTAATAGCTTTATTATGGAACCGACTTTGACTACTTTACTGGTTCCATGTGGTACCCAAAATGCTGAGATTTACCTATAAATCACTACACAGATTTGGATCTAGATATCTCTGCAATTGTCTGCTCCGAATCAAATCTGCCTGGTGGACAGGATGGAAGAGAGAGGGTCTCCCATCCCTACTATAGAGACAGTGGTGCCCCCAAAGGGTCTTCCTTACTATGTCTCACTCTTTGCTTTCAAAGTCACGATGGGTTTTCTACCTAATATTCATAAAGGTTGGGAATCATTTTCCATAGAACCTTCCAGGTATAAATAAGCATATAGGGTTGATTATAATTTTATAATTTCCTATTTGGAATTCTAATATTGGCTGCCTAGAATTTAAAGAAAGAAGAAAGGGGAGGGGGAAGGAGGAAGGGAGGAAGGGAGGAAGGGAGGAAGGAAGGAAGGAGGGAGGGAGGGAGGGAGGGAGGAAGGAAGGAAGGAAGGAAGGAAGGAAGGAAGGAAGGAAGGAAGGAAGGAAGGAAGGAAGTCATTCCTTGATAAATAGTTCTGAAAGCACCTAACTTCTTCAATCCATATTTAGAGACTGCCCCTTGTGAGATATTGTGGGAAGTCTGGAAAAGCAATGAAAGAGACCTAAATAAGAATGAAAAGGCATTCCATAGCCGGCTTATCTTTTAATGAGCAACTCAACCCAGATGGCCAGAAGAAAAAGTATGTCTGCCCAGCTACTATAAAGGGGGATGGGAAATTCCAAGATTCCAGACTTAGATTAGAGACAGTGTAATCCTTAATCCCTTGATCTTGTCCAGGTTGACAAGCTTGTGGTTACAATGACCTGCCAGTCCTTAGTCATACAACTTAACAATCTCCTGTAGCTGCTAGGTGCTAAATATCTCTGAGAATAATCCATAATTGTTCATGTAGCAGCGATGAGGAAAGAAGAAGAAATGTATTTCTCCTTCCTTTGAGGGAAAGACGAAGGGAAAAGGCCAAGAAAAACAAAAGGAACTCAAATGAAATGACTCTTTGCAAATGAATTCTGCACATGTCTTACAGTTTAGGCAAATGCCGTCTAACCTTCCCCATTTCAATGTAATCTCTTTTCAACAGAGCACATAGGAAGACATAAAATATATCACGCCACGTAGTCCTGTCTGGCATAACTCACAGTGACTCTTCAAGAGTGTCAGATGTTCTCAAAGGTCAGGGCTCAATGACATGGCTGTGCTCAGAAAGCAAGGAGATTTGATTGGCAGGTGTCTTTCCCATGCCAAGTTGTAACTGGCTTCGCTTGTCTGGGTCCCATAAAACAATCTTGTACTCATGGTGAAACAAGGTCAGCAGCCATAATTTTGGACTCAGAATCCAAGATCTGGGCCTTCAAAAGGCTTCCTTCAAGGAGGAGAACTCAAAAATGAGGTCAGGAGTTCATCTAGCTCAACAGTGAGCTGCATGGTGGCCGACACGTTACATCCAGAAGCTCGGAAAGAAGAACAAGAGGTTATTCGCCATTGTCCATTCTATTTCACCAGCAGCTATTGTAGCATTTAGAGAAAGCTGCTTCTGATTCAGGGGATAATAAATAGGACTGAGACCAGTAACAATGGACAGCATCATTCCAAGATCAATTAATCTGTATCAAGAACAAACTCCATACTTCTTCTGGCTTTATGATTTATACCAACATATGGGAAAATAAAACTGGTTAAGGATTATTCACAACTGGTGTAATTTCTGTGAAAGTCCTAGGAAAGGGTAAAGGATATCTTTGTTTTGTTTTTTGTTTTTGTTTTGTTTTTACTTTCTGCTCCCAGAGAAGCAACTTTCACCAGAGAAAAGGGTGGAAATGAAGTTTTGGAATTGGGGAATTGAATGGCATTGAAATATAGATTTCCATACTCAATGGCCATTGGATTTAAGCTTATGGTGTAATGGAGACACTCTTCTTGAGACAACGGAAAAATCTTTGAGAATTTTTGTTGCAGGTACTGTCATAAAAGCATTGACTGGAAAAATGTTGACAAAATACTTCCATAACGTAGCCACCATTCAGGTGATTTACCAGGAGGCAAAACTGATCAGATAATGGAGTTCTGCTTTCAACTTTCAGCCCTCAAATTCATCGGAGTTTCACCATCCATCAGCTGCCTGGTCTCAAATGAAACTACCTTGAAAAAAAAACCCACATCGTATTTTCTAATCCAATAACCAGAGGCTTTCCTCAGCATTTGCTACCTGAACTGCATAACTACAATGCCAGAGACCATATCTTAGGATTCTGGAATGACAACACATACCGAAGCACCAAGAAACACTTCCTTCCCGCCAATGAAAGGCCACAAACAACAGGGATTTGATTCTTTTGTCTCTGGTAATCCCACACACTTTTGCTTTTTGGCCTTGAAAACCACTACTGCTGGGAAAGAGATCTTGAGTGACTGATGCATCTGACTTTGAGTTCCTCTGAATGCACAGCTTTACAGTGCTTTGATAAGACCACATTTGGAATATTGTGTCCAATTTTGCTCACCACGATACAAAAAGGATATTGAGAGCAAAAAGAGTGCCGAGAACAGAAACAAAGATGATTAGGAGACCAGAGGCTAACGTGAACAGAAGTGAACGGTTGCAGGAACTAGATACTCTATATTTAGTCTAACAAAAAGAAGGAGTAGGGGTGATACGATAGCTGTCTTCTAGTACTTGAGGGGCTGTGGCAGAGAAGAGAAGGTCAACCTATTCTCCAAAGCACCTGAAGGCTGGACAAGAAGCAATGTGTGGAATGTTATTAAAGAGAGATCCAACTTAAAACTAAGGAGGAAATTTCCTATCAATGAGGACAAATAATAAGTGGAATGGCTTTCCTACACAAGTTGCGGGTGCTCCCCCACTGGAGATTTTTAAGGTTGGACAGCCGTTTGTCCAGAATGATATAGGACCTCTTGTCTGAGTAGAGGATCAAACTAAAAGACTTCCATGGTCCCTTCCACCTATTCTATTCTGTAAGATTTCTTTCTGAAACTCTCTTGATTAAGTTCCCTGGGACTGTGGCCCAGGCAGCACTTTTAATAATACAGGATTTAAATGGCTGGTTCATATTCATGTTCAACGCCAGACTTTTTCCTTAAAAATAGGCTACTTTTCTTCCATTAAAATCACATACATAAGAGCCTTTAAAACAGGCAGGGAAAACACATCCGTAAGGTTGAGCTTAGAAAGCCCACTTCATTAAGTCATTGTTAAGTGGTGGTGGTGGGGTGTACTTGCCTTAATTTTAGTTACTTTAACGTCTCAGCAGCTGGAAAATGGCTGCGTTTGGAAATGAAATTTTGCAGGTCATTAGCCCACAATGATTAAATCAAGAGGCATATTAACATATGAAAATAGGCCAATGTGCATTTTACTGTTTAAACAATTCTATTCAGGGTCTTCCTGGAAGTAAAGTGCCACCCCTCCTCATTTTGACTACTGGCCGGTAGCTAATAAAGTAAAACAGAAAGTGTAATTGAATATTTGCCATCTCTCACATCCTAATATATTGGTTATTAAGATAGGTACATACTCCTCCAATTTGCAAATGTACTTGAGAGTACCATCTCATTTACAGATTGCTGAATGTGCATATTAATAGTCTTACAAAGATGAGAAGAATTGGAAATAGGTTTCAGTCATAACAATTTGACCCACAAAATATTCAGGGTCTTCTTTAATTCCATATGTTCCGATATTAGCACTCCCCCTCCATGTATCCTATATTCTTCTTTCCTAAACATCTTCTGCAGCCTTAAATTCCTTTCCCTTTGTTTACTTCTAGGACAACCCCCCCCCCACCCCCAAAATAATAATAATAGGCATTTATTGTCCCCAATAGGCAGCTGGACTTTCTTTGTTTTTCCTTGAAGACATTTCACTACCTCATCCAAGAATCTTCTTCAGTTCTGAAGACTTGAAGAAGCTTCTTGGGTGAGAAGCAAAATGTCTCCAAGGAAAAACAAAGAAAGTCCAGTTTTCTCTTGAAAAACTGGGACAATCATGACCTGGATGACTGAGAATCTCCATAGCCATATGCATTTGTCCTTAATTGACCATTTTATGAATCAAGGATGGTTTGGGGGGTTTTGGCTTTTTTTTCTGGAGAAAGGTCATATTGTGCTGAGGCATACTTTGTGTGTGTGTGTGTGTGTGTATAAATATTTTTTTTTAATTTTATTTTTAATATAAACAATCCATCTTCCATTAAACAGTGTGTTGTCTGGGTACAAATATCTTGTTCAATAATGAATGAAGTTTACAGCCTTATTCATTACATTAGTATTAATTCTCTACTCTTCACTTTATACTGATATACATACTGTATCTAATTATTATAACAATCCTCATCTTAACATATTTAATTCTGTTAACATATTTTATATATTTCGCTAATTTTCTTTTGTTTCTAACTTTCATATTTATTCTCTAATCATCGATAACATAGTCCCCATATCATATGATATTCAGTTTGTTCTTTCTTTTTAATTGCAAGTGTTAACCTATTCATTTCTCCACTTTGGTATTTTGTGCAGGCATGCACAGGACTTTAAGTGTTTCATTTTTCTTCACAATTTACCCTGAATAAATTCACAGAACATTTTGGCTCGTTATGACCATAAATAGTGAAACACAGGTCAGCCAGACAGTTATAGATGCTAGATGCAGAAAGCTTAAACTGAAAGTTGTTGGCAGAAACATGAAGGTCAAGGTGCCTGCCCTAAGTCTCCTTTAAGCTACTCTTCTGATCTTCGACACAATGGATGCAGAGGTGGTATTCAGCAAGTTCTGGAAAAATGGTAGTGGAAATTTTGAGTAGTTTGGAGAACCTCTGACTGGTCCCTTCCCCATCTATTCTCTGCCTCCCATTGAGTCTCAGCTGATCGGCTGGGTCTTCTTTTGTTGCCCTGCACAGGAGAACAGAGCTGGAAAGCAGGTTAGTGGGGTGGGGAGGGAATGAGGATTTTGCAGTATCCTTCCCCTGCCACACCCACCAAGCCACGCCCAAGGAACCTGCAGTAGAAAAAAATCTTGAATCCCATCACTGAATGGATGGTGTTTTTCCATTAACCGTGCAGCAATAAAATGTGGATGCCAAGTCCAATCTAATTCTATTTTTTTTTAAAAAAAATAATGTATTTAAGAATGATAAACGAAAAGAATAAAAGTCAATACAAACTTTCAAAAAACACAAAAATAAAAACACAAGAAAATTTTTAAAAAGAGGGGGTGAAAAAAAGACACAGAAAACAGAAGTAATTTCTCCCTTCGCCCCAATAGCTAAAAACAACTTTAGTAGTTTATTAATGTGCCTAAATAAAACATAATCTCTCTTTTCCCCATAGCTTATTTCAGAGGTAAAGAAAAAAAAAGTCCAAATGCTGTGACAATCAATCTTTGTCAGCAAAAGAATCTGTATCCTCTACATCTATACTTCACCTTTTCAACAATGTAATGTACTCTTTCCTTCCTTCCTTCCTTCCTTCCTTCCCTGCCCGCCCACCCTCCCTCCCCTCTGTTATTTCCTCCTTTCCTTTCTGTCTTCCTTCTCCCTTTCCTTTGCTCTCTCCTCTCCCCTTCCCTCCATGTCCCTCTCCTCGGGAAACATGTATATAATCATAACAAGTTATATTTGAAACTACCTCTCCAAGTGTGATGAACTGAAAATAAATTCTGCTTATCACTCCAATCATCCTGTGACCTCACTCTCTCTGCACAAAGTGTGAAAAGGTGCTGAAAAAAGAGAAAGATGTGATTCCCTGTGACTGGGCTCTGCAGCCTACAACCCATTCTGGGCAGCCTATTTTTTGCAAAATAAAACAGCCATAGAGGATTGCAGGAATGAATTATAGCAGGATATTCTGCCTAATTCAACAGTGTCAGGTTCATAATGTGCCCTTTACAGCTAAAAGTTTATTTTAAATGCATACCAAGAAGATGGAGAGCTAGTAAGGAAATGCAAAATGGTAGGACTTGGATCGTCAGATATAAATTAATACCAGCAGGCTTAAATGGCCTCTGCGAAATGAGCATGAATCTTAAAACTCGGGGCTGGCACACAACAGATAAAAGGTATAAGCATTTCCTTCTGACATTTTGCAGTGAAGGACGTATTTCTCCAAAACTTGATGTCAATTTAGAAAGGAGACAGAATGTTCTTGTCAACCTGCTAGTTCATAATGAATATGAATCTGCTTTCTAAAGCAAATTCTTAGCCCATCCACACCAATGGGCTTTATTCTGGCTGAAAATAGTCACAAACTCTTTTCTATCACTCATTACCTTTAATTGTTGATTGCACTGGAAATGCTACTGGCTGATCCTGAAACTGTACAGCAGGAATTCTAAAAGTCTCCTATGGCTCTTAGAAGTCACTATTTCCTCAAAGACAACAAAGTACATCATGACAAGGAAGATCTGGGCTCAAATTCAAATTCAGTCCACTAGGAAACGCTTGAATAGCTACTATTCATTACCAAATCCACCTAAAAAGGGTTCTTGTCATTTGAAGAAAATAATAGGGAGGAGGATAATAAATATTGCTCTAAGTGCTTCATGTTTTCCAGAAGCATCATGTTTTCCGTATAATAAAAGGGATCCAGTATGGCTAATTGGTCTAAGAATTGGAGTAAGATTTAGCAGAGCTAAGATTAGTTCACTACCAACTACGGGGAACAAATTATTTGCTGTAAATCTCTCACTCTCTCACAAGAGTGTGTAGAGATAACAAAGGAGGAACCCAAGGAAGCAAAATCAAAGGGAAAGACATCTCAGGCTGAATGTGGTGCTTCTCATTGTAGACATTGTATGATAGCTGTGTTAGTTCATGGTAGCCCAAAATTAGAATTTAACATAGAACATGGAATAATAGGGTTGGAAGAGGTCTTCTAGTACAACCTTCTTCTCATTAGATACCATACTGTACAAATAGCTGTCCAGTCTCTTCTTAAAAGCCTCCAGTGATGGAGCACCTGCAACTTCTGAAGGTATGTGTTCCCATTATTAATTTTTCTCACTGTAAAAAAATAAATTATCCTTCTAGTTTGGATCTCTTTAATGATCTTCCATCCCTTATTTCTTGTCTTGCCCTCTGGACAACTCATTTAATTGTATGTACTATTATTCTTATATAGTTAGTTAACTCATTTTAACTCACAAGCATTCTTGTTTGTGACTCATTTTGCAGAAGGTTCGCTAACTGCAACTGGCTCTATCAGAGGCATGGAATACCTTGAGTGTCGTGAATTTAAGCTGGGGGATTCGGTGAAGTAGTTCCTTTGAACTTCTTCTGTACCATCTCCTATGCTTCCCACCTGTTTCACCTCCCTGGTTCACCCCAAAGTACTTAAATCCCCCAGCCTCAAGAGGTGGCAAAGTTATTACCCTGTACAAATGACGTACAGATTAATGCAATAGTTTTCACAAGGAAAAATTCTAGACTATGCTATTATCTTTTATTCTCTTATTGAAGAGCGAGATTTAATTCTTAATCTGGACTACAATATTTCTTAGTCTCCCAGCATCTCCCACCTACCATATCTAAAGGCAATTTTATTTTGGGCCTTTAAGTCAGTTTTTAATTCCTGGTGATTGTCTGGACTGGTCCCTGAAGTCTTCTTGGCAAAGTTTTTCAGAAGTGTTTTTCCACTGCTTTCTTCTTAATGGAAGACGAGAGAAGGGGACTGACCCAACTGGCTTCATGCCTAAGGTGGAACTAGAACTCACGGTCTCCCAGTTTCTAGACTTATGCCTTCACCACTACACAAAATACCTGTCAGCTTTCCAAACTAACAAACTCCAAACCAATAAACTCAGAGACAAACATTTCCTCAAAGTTCCATTTTATTAGAGATTTCCCAAAAGAAAATCAAAGATCTATCCCCTGTGTCCATCACATGGTCCAATCAAACTGTTATCCCAACTGGAGATATCCCTCCAGTCATTCCTCTCCATGTGCAGGGGAACATGTCCTTGACTCTCTGAGAAAGAATGCCGTTGTGTCTAAAACTTCTACCTCACTATGAAATCCGCCCTCCCAAATTCCCAGGCATTAAATGTGGCAGCCTCGAAGCTTCCAGGTAAAAATGGTTTCCAGGGCCAACGCCAGCTCTCTTCTAAAGACAGTAGCTCCGGGTGGATCAGTTTCTTGCTGTAAAAATACAACTGTAAACGTACATAAAATTGCTTTTAAATATGTCCTGGACAGTTTAGTGCAAACACTAACAATTGTGGGAGAATGTATATTGTGGGGATATTTGTTTTTCTTGGCAAAACATATTTGTTTCCCTATTTAGCAGATCTTCTTTCTTCTTTTGAAGACTGTTGGGCTAGAAACTCTTAATGTAAACACTACAGTGCATGCACACATAACCTCTCAGTCCTAATGGGAGTCAATAGTAGGACGAAACCAGGTAAATTCCATGTCATCTTGGAATGAAAATGTGTATACCAAAACCAGATCTAAATTATTAATATTTAAATTAATGTTTTATATTTACAGGAAAAGGATTTGGGCCATGACTGGCATTTAAACGTTACGTGAAAAATACAAGCAAAACTAAACAAAAGGCAAAAAAAACCCTTGAAGGAGAACAGGTTATATTACACAGCACTTATTGTATTTTCAATCCGATGAGTATATTGGTTAGCTGAGCAGTTTAAATCATTCCCTTTGTCATGGTGAATGAACCACAGACATCTCAATTCATAAGGAGATGGCGAGGCTACAACCTGGAGAACTTGACATTATATTCTAGGAGTGAGCTATCAAGCCACAATATACACAATAATACCCTCCAGGTAGCTTCTAGAATATCACTATCTCCTTCTGCAGATAATGAGTCTGGATCACGAGAATCACCATTTTAGTATCTTCAGTGCAACCCAGTCTTAATATAACTCAAAAGCACTGTAGGAAATTAAGATAGCAGCTCAGCATGATTAAAGCTGATGTTGCCAATTTGCAAAGTTGCTCAAGATTCCCCAAAGCAGAATCAATCAAACAATCAGAATAGAGCTGGAAGGGACCTTGGAGGTCTTCTAGTCCAACCCCTGCTCAAGCAGGACACCTTATACCATTTCAGACAAGTGGCTGTCCAGTCTCTTCTTAAAAACATCCAGTGATGAAGCACCCACAACTTCTGAAGGCAAGCTGTCCACTGGTTAATTTTTCTCACTGTTAGACAGATTCTCTTTAGTTCTTAGTTCACTGGTTAATTTGTCCTCACTGTTAGGAAGTTTCTTCTTAATTCCAGGTTGCTTCTGTCCTTGGTTAGTTTCCATCCATTGTTTCTTGTCCTGCCTTCTGGTGCTTTGGAAAATAAATTAATCCCCTCCTCTTTGTGGCAGCCTCTCAAATACTGGAATGCTGCTATCATGTCCCGCTCAGTCCTTCTTTTGTCTAGACTAGCCAAACGCAAATCCTGCAACTGTTTTCATATGTTTCAGTCTCCATGTCTTTACGCATCTTAGTTGCTCTTCTTTGCCCTTTTTCCAAAGTCTCAACATCATTTTTGTAATGTGGTGATCAAAACGTGATGCGGTATTCCAGATATGTCTTACTAACGTTTTATAAAGCGGTACTAATACTTCATGTGATTTTGATTCTATGTCTCTGTTTATACAACTAAGGATTGTAATTTTTGGCTGCTGCTGCCACACACTGCTGACTCATGTTTAAGCGATTGTTCACTAGGACTTCAAGGTCCCTCTTGCGGTTCCTTTTTTTGAGCCAGGTTTCCCCTAATTTGTACTTATATACCTTTGGTTTTTCCTGACCAGGTACAAAACCTTGCTTTTCTCCACATTAAATTTCATTTTGTTAGATAGGACCCTTTGTTCAAGTCTGTCAAGATCTTTCTGGATCTTGAGCTGAGAATGAACAAGAACTTTTTACAAGCCTAAACATTTCTGGAGTAAATATTTTTCAGGTCATGTTGACTCCTAGCAACTGGGCCTGCAATATTCTTGGTAATATTTTCATTGCCTCTTCCCTAGGGGTGACTTCATGTTGAAGGTGGGGATAGGACTCACTGTTTCTTGGTTTCTAGCCTTCTGCCTTAACCACTACAACAAACTGGCTCTTGGAGTAAGTACTATGGAATACAAATTCCTAAACTGGCACTGGCTGGAAAATCTGGATATAGCCAGTAGCCACTAGATTGAGGGAAACTAGTCAGTCTCTGACATGATCTCATCTATAAAGACTAGCTAGCCATTAACCTCTATGACTGGAAAGGAAGCTCCTAAGTCTTCCTGTCAAAGACTTTTTTTTTCAGAAAATGCATTTTCCTCAAGTTTTGTTGCTCTTTATTTTCTCTCCCTGCTGCTTGGTCTTGAGCACACCTAGCATAGGAGTAAAAATCAGAGGCTGAAGAAAGGATGGTCTCTTCATATAGAAAGTAGCCAAGGTCAAGACCTGTTTTCTGTAAGTCAGAGAATCATGGATTCAAGTAATTCAAGTCAGAGGAAATCAACATTCCTGATTGTTAACAGGGGGGGGGAGGGGGGAAGCCCACCTAAGAACAGTTTGATAATACTATGAATTTGCCAATTTGCTGCTTTAAACCAAGCCAAAAAAAAATGCTCCAGCAATTCTGCTATAAATAGTGCTTGATTTTTATATAAACCTACGGAGTCAAATAACTTGGAAAAAGAGTGTATTTACAACACCCATTAAAAGACTGTAAGGACACTATAATAGTATGAATACAGGCACACAGGAGAAGGTAAACATAAAAAGGGCTAGTAAACTCAACTGTATTTAAATAACAAGCATTCCATTCTCTGTATCCCCTTATTTATTTATTTTTAATCTACGTGGTGCTTTTCTCTTAAGAAAACTTTTAAGACTTGATGCTTTCAGTGACCTGAATCGGTATCCTCTTCGGTTGCTCCAATCCTAAATCAAAGTTTTCTATAAGGAGAATTATGAATATTGAAGACGTTGGTAAGACAAGCCTAACAATGAAAAACAAAAAAAAATAAGATGCACTGGGATTTCAAACAAACTTGAAAACAAAATCATAATAAAATATGAAGCTGAGTAAAAGATAGTCCCTTGTTAATCCATTTTAGCACTGCCTACAAACAAACAGGCAGGGTGTTGTGTCAGCAAAAAAAAAAAAAAGACAATATAATAAGTGACTTCGACCAGGTGTATATTGGAGTACAATTATAATCCCTGATGAAGAAATTCTCAATGAATTGAAAGGTGGGATGTAGGTAAAAGAAACTCAGAGGTAGGATTTGCCCGCTCTGTGCCAATTTTATCCTGAAGATTTCAGAGAGACTATAGCCTTGTGGAACATACATAAATCAAATAAAATACTTAGCTCAGTTTGCAAAAACAGGCCATTCTATTATTGTAGCAAATATAAGAGGAGATAAAAAAATGAGAAAAAGAGAATGTGTAATGATTAAGATACAATGTGGATTTCTTTCTTGATTGTCTCAGTGGAAGTAATGAAATGGAAAAGTACACTCATTTAGAAGAGTGATTCCCAAATACTTATTGGTAACAATTCAGTAATCCCAATGGTCATAATTTGGGATACAGTAAGAAAGGAATGATATCTTCCTCAAGGAAGATGCACAAAATTGATCTCCCCCCCCCGCCCCCCCAGTAAAATCTGCATGTGACACCCAAACATCTAATTTAGTGTGCAGAATTCTTGTTTTCTGGGAGTTAAGAAGCCTAATCAAAAACACAACAGAAAATAATATACTTTCAGCAGCTTGGAAAGGAGGCAAATGATCCACAAACACACTCATATATATCCATCACACTATAAAAAAGATACTGAGATTCTAGAAAAAGTGCAGAGAAGAACAACCAGGATGATAGGGAACTGAGGACTAAAACATGAAGAACGATTGCAGGAACTGGGCATGGCTAGCCTAGTGAAGAGAACGACCAGGGGAGACATGATAGCAGTCTTCCAATATTTGAGGGGTTGTCACAGAGAGGAGAGGGTCAAGCTATTTTCCAAAGCACCTGAAGGCCAGACAAGGAATAATGGATGGAAATTAAACAAAGAGAGATTCAACCTGTTCTGATAGTAAGAGCAATCAACCCATGGAACAAAAGTTGCTTTTGGAAGTTGTGGGAGCTTCATCACTTGAGACTTTCAAGAAGAGATTGGACTGCCATTTGTCAGAAATGGTGTAGAGTCTCCTGCTTGGTGGGGGGGTTGGACTAGATGACCTAAAAGTCCTTTCCAACTCTGTTAATCTGTTAATATCCAAGCATACAGTCAAAGATGCGGAGGAGAAGACTAGGCAGAACAGGGAGTCAGAATTAAGTGAGTCACTAGCCTAGAGTCGTTATGTTTCCAAAAATAGTCCAAACCAAATTCCTCCTGAATTCTGCTGACCCTAGTGGCAATTTACTGCTGAATGTTAGTTGACTAGATTCTTGTGTATAGTCTTGAGTAATAAATCTTAACTGGAACTTAATATATGGTTTCTGTTCCTGTGATTCCTTTTCTTTCTTGCCTGACAATCCTCTTTTGAATGTCTGGTCTGTGAGTCCAAAGTTCTGTCGACAACTATCCTCACCATCAAAATACATCCTGGAAAGGACATGCATGTCCTCCTTCTGAATTCAAATTGGCTTCCTTTGACTTGTCACTATTCCATGTTCTTCGCTCCCATCCGCCAAGTTATGTTGGCTTTTTCTCCACTCCTTTCATGAATAGTTGTTGTCAGATCCGTGTATCTGCCATTCTTCAATGGAAGAAGAGGGGGGTGGTTTAGATAGAGCTAATTCTTTTCCACTTGATGTAACCTAAATATTCTAATGCTTGCACTTATTCCGTAGGACCTTTTACATGATTTATAACCGTTGCCTGGAGCCCCAGATGCCTGGAAAATTCTCACCTCTTGGAGAGATGGTAAGAGGAGAAGAGGCCATATAAATTCCAATGCCAGAAGAAAATTCCTCGGAATCTCTTCTTAACTACGTTCTCAGACATGAGGGGCAAATAACATGTCCACATCTGCGGATTGGTGAAATCCACATTGGACTAAGGAGAGGGGTTCTAACTCCCTTTATCTGAATTCATTCTTATTGTCTGAAGAGGGGAGAGTCTGGTCCTTACAGTTGTCCTCTCAATTCTAGTACACATATCCCTCCTGGGCACAGGTTTCTTTTCTATTTAATTGTTCTGACCAAGGCTTCCCAAGACTGTAATTAAGCACACGCTTAGTTAAAACAACTCTTGTTTTATTGCAACCCTGGGAATTATGTTCATTCCCGGCCAGTAATGAGTCCCTAACAATCCCTCGAGATAAGCATCCACCTTTCTCTCCTTTGAATTGCTGCCAACAACTGAAGTGCCAAATGAACTATAAAAAAACCCAACCGAAGTACAAATCCACACAGAGCTTCAAGGATTAATCCGAACAGAATGAACGTCTTTGCTTCCTGCAAAGGTTTCTTCACCTTTCCCTGTCCTTTATACCTTATGGGAGGGGCAATCACCTCCAAGCCTTACCCCCGAGTCACCCCTTTTGTGTCAGCTATTCTTGCCTTCTAGCAGCTCTGCGCACATGCGCACTGGGAACAGGCTCTCCTTGTTCCTCTGCCTCGCTGCTGCCAGACTCCAGAGGCTCAGGAATCAGCACCCCACTCCCAGATGGTCCTGGCGCCATCTTTGCATCGGACGCAGGACCCTTGTCTGAGTCCTCTCCATGCTCCCAGACTGATCCCCGTTCTTCACCACTGTCCGATTCTGCTGCACAGGCTGCCGGTGAACCACAACACTAATTTGTTCCAATCCTCTGTACCCTTGTTTGTCTGTACACCCAAAAGTTTTCAAACTATGATCTACACGAACAAGAAGCTTCTCACCCCATTAGGATAAAGTAGTGTCCTCATTCTGGATCCTCTAGCCAATGTGTCAGAATAAATGGTGACAGTAAAACACAGGATGCAATTATATTTTCGCAGGGATCCAGTCAGTCTCTGAATTAATACACAGAGTTTCCTCTAGAAAAAAAGCACTCGAGACGCAGGGATCCACATCTAAGAGAGGCACTCAAGATGCTACGCAATTTGCTTTCTACAGAGCCATGAGGGGAAAAGAGAGTCAGAGTGAACATTTAGTGTGAAGCACAGGGAGGAAATTCACCATCAGCTGTCATGCTTTAAAGCAGATAGTCGTGGTACCTCAGCACATCTGGAATACCTGTCACCCTCAAATTACTTTGGTAATGGAAACACAATTTTTAATCTTCGTATATTGCAGTCAAATCACAGTAGGTTTAGAAGCCTGTTAGTAGAGTTTGGGGGGAAAGAAATACATATCTGCTTTCAGTCACTAACAATTTAGAATTAGGATGGGTGTGGAGAATAGCTTTTTAGTGAAGGGAATGGGAAGAGAGAGAGAGAGAAAGAGACAGAGAGAGAGGAGGAGGAGAGAGAGAAAGAGAGAGAGAGAGTCACTTCGGTGGCAGGAGAAAAAAAAAACAATATTGCTGAACTGAAATGGTTGTTCTCTGTACCTAGTCATTTTATAAAACATACAGCAAAGCTTTTATATGTAAATTATCCAAACACAAAAACATCTCCATTCAAATTGAATTGAGAATAGTTTGAAGTAGAGCACTTTAATGGAAACGTGCTTAAAATGAACAAAATGGAGAAATGCCAAGATGGAATCACTGTTCCAGGGTGAGGGGGCGGGGTGGGGGGATGACAAAAACGTTACAAAAATGAGCTTGCACAAGCCTTCTTTGAGAAACAACAGAAAGTGTCAATTTAATTTCCAGGGCTTATCTATTATTACTATCAGGCGAAATCCAGAGTTGTGGGGTTAATGTCTGCATGCAGATATGACCGGAATGCAGAGTAGGCCAGGGGTGGTGTGTGTGTGTGTGTGTGTGTGTGTGTGTGTGTTTGTGTGTTTGTGTGTGTGTGTGTATGTGTGTGTGTGTGAGAGAGAGAGAGAGAGAGATTGGTGGCAGTGCGCTCTGATATTTCAGCTGGTGCAGAAGGCAGCAAACCCTTGAGTTAATGGAATTGCTGAACTCATCTATGGACCCACTTCTACAGATGCTCCATTGGATGCCAGTGGGTTTCCAGATTACTGCCGGATCCAATCTGGGTCAGTCGCTGGTACCAGAGATTGTGTCTTCAGAGCTTTTGGACTTGTGCTGGAGAACATCTTCTTTGTGTGTTCAGAAGTTCCCTGAGGATGGGCTGCAGTACAAGTCCACAAGCTTGGAAGACAAAAACTCTGGCCCCGGTGACCGACGCAGATTGGATCTTGCAATATTATCCTTGGACGCGTATATTCGCCTTCATTCCAGATTACTGTTAGAACCGAAGAAGCTTCTTGGGTGAGAAGTGAAATGTTTTCAAAGGAAAACAAAAACAAAAACTAAGGAAGCCCAGTTGTCTTTTGGAAAAAGCACCTTTGAGACAACCAAAATCTGGATATTTGAGAATCTCCATAAACAATGACCCTGCATCTCTGAAAATTATTATTTGCGGTATGGTTTGTTTTTCATAGCCAAAAACAGAGAGGTAAAGAGTACCTTTTAAAAACTAATAAATGTTTACTAGAAGGCATAAGATTAAATAAACTGTGCCGAAGCTGGAGTGGTTCATGAAAAAGTTCCCTGAAATGAAATGGTTAGTCTCCAAAGGTGCATGGTTTGCACTCTTTATTATTTTAGTATTCATGATTTACTTACTCTCTTTGGAGTAAAAAGATTAGTACACCTCATAGGATACACATCTATGTAGTGAGACTGCATCATGGTAGAATGTACAAAACAAATAACCCAGACTATTTTTTTAAAATTATTTTGGGACAACTTAGAGAAGCAATCTGTACATTGACTGTTGGCTCCACAAATACACGTGCAGACAATTGTAAAAGCCAGATCCTGAACTATTTCCCATACAGATATAATGGAGGGGGGGGGAAATCTAATTTTTGCAATCTAGAAAAGATGGGTGTTTGTGTCATCAGGAGCAAAAACTGTTTTCTGTTAATGTCAGTACAGATAGTCCTCAACTAACAAGAGTTCATTTAGTGACCGTTGATGATTGATGACCATTTTGCACAGTTACAATCTTTCAAGCATCAGATTCACCTAACAGCCAGGTTGCTAACTTATGAACCGCAGTGATTCACTAAACAACTGTGGCAAGAACAACAACCTTTCTTTGTGAACGTTAATCCCATATCGCTAAGAGTTGCTAAGGCTGCTCATTATGTTCTCATCCAGTATATTTGCTTCCTAATTTGAACATGCAGCATTCTTGAAAGATCACACCGCAGCTCGCCCCAAGTGGTTACAGATGTCATAGCTGGAATAAATCCAGCTGCACATGTCTGCTGTTGTTGTTTTGGAAATTAGTACATCCTATTTGAAGTCTCTGCTTGGCAATCAGCTGACCAGAGTAAAGAGGAAGGGAATTTGGGGCGTGGTGGCGGTTCAAGTATGGCTAACATCTACAGGCATTCCACACAATCGGGATGTATTCTTCGAATTGGAATCTAAGCAATCTGTAAAGAACACATGTTATTCTGTATTCTATTCTGTATTTTAAAATTATATATAAGCTTTGTTCGGGTATTTTCCCATGTTATTGTAGTTGTGCTTTTAAAGTTGTAGCAACGTTTCGGCAGAATCTCATCTGCCATCAACAGGCTTCTGTATTGTGTTCGAACACAATACAGACGAACACAATAAAGTCTGACTCTGACTGAATAAAAGTCTGACTCACAGATGAACACAATACAGAAGCCTGATGATGGCAGATGAGATTCTGCCGAAACGTTGCTACAACTTTAAAAGCACAACTACAATGACGTGGGAAAATACCCGAACAAAGCTGAATACCATTCATTACCATTCATGTAAGTACCTGCGAAAACTTAAGAAAACAAATATATGTGTGTGTGTGTGTGTGTGTGTGTGTGTGTGTGTGAGTAGCAAGGACCCCTCATTACAATGCTGAGCTACAAATGTTCTCTTTTATTAATATCCATTAAATCAGTCATAGCTTATGACATTTCAACTGGTCAATCCATTAGATATAACAGAAAACAGATAATCAAAGTTGGAAGGGACCTTGTAGGTTATCTACATCATCCAAGCGGGAGACCCTACACTATTTCTGACAAATGGCAGTCCAGTCTCTTCTTGAAGGTCTCAAGTAATGGCGCTCCCACAACTTCCTATGGCAACTTCTGTTCCATGGGTTGATTGTTCTCACTGTCAGAAAATTTCTCCTTATTTCCAGGTTGAATCTCTTCTTGTTCAGTTTCCATCCATTGTTCCTTGTCCTGGCCTACAGGCGCTTTAGAAAATCCAAGGGCAGGGAAGAAGGAGGGAAGATAGGAATGGATTTTCAAGATTTTCCAGGAGTAGCAATAGCACTTAGACATATATACCACTCCACAGTGTTTTACCGCCCTCTCTAAGCGGTTTACAGAGTTAGCATATTGCCCCTAACAATATGGCTCCTCATTTTACTGACCTTGGAAGGATGGAAGGCTGAGTCAGCCTTGAGCCTGGTGAGGTTTGAATTGACAAATTGCAGTCAGCCGGCAGTCAGCAGAAGTAGCCTGCAGTACTGCATTCTAACACTGAGCCACCACAGCTCCTGTACAATAAGTACAATGATTTCATTCATTACAGAAACCAAAATGGAGAGCTGAAGATTCTGAATATGGAATTCAAGGCGATTCTGAACATAGTTCACAGAACCAACTTACATTTATTTAAAGGCAAACGGAATATTTAACAGATAGAGTATAATGGCATAACAGAAATGTACATCAAGTAGCAACTACTGATATTTATACACAAAAGTCCTCATTTAGCCACTTCATTAAACAAAACTGTGACTTTTTAAAATCTTGACTGTCCTTAAGGTTTTACTTCTGTTTCCCTTTGCTTTACAGACCTATGAAGGTCACAAATGCGAGGACTGATCCAGTGGTGGTATTCAACTGGTTCTGCCTGGTTCTGGAGAGCCGGTAGTGGCGATGAGTAGTAGAGACCAAACCAGTTCTCTCCGCTGCTCTATGTTTGGCCTACTTGCCTGCCCGGGGTCCCATACTTACTCTTATGGCCAGAATTCGAAGCGCAGCTGCTTTGCACGGTGCAGAATAGCACCTCCTGGAAGCTGCTGCAGCAACCGGCATGATGCAGGCTTGCAGGAGGCGAGCTAAAATGCCTCTGCGCCTGCGCAAAGTGTGCATTTGACGCACATGTGCACGGAAAGTGTGTGCACCATGCAAAGCGTGCCCACCAAGCTACGCCCACTGAACCAGTAGCAACTTTATTTGAATACCACCCCTGGACTGATCCCAATGTTATTTTTTTTTCATGCCTGCTATAACCGCGAAATGAGGCAGCCACTAAACAAGGACTACCCGTACTTTAAAAACAATACAAAAAAAAAAATAACAACAACCCAACAACCAGGATTTGGAGAGGGGAGGGTTTCGTAACAGCGAGAATATTCACCTATCTTTCCGAGGTACAAAGTTTTAGTCAGACACATCCCATTTTTCAATGTAACTGCTTATGAATTTTTGAACACATATTAAAAGCATTGTCATCTAATATTTCAGGGAACATAAGCCACTAACAAATTTTCTATATCGCTATCTCAGACAATTAATTCTCTTCTTTCACTGGCTGTGCAGATTTGACAAGCTTGCAGAGAGCTTCTAGATATCTCCCTGATTTCAACTTCCATGGCAAATCATTGTGAATGTGTATGTGGGCATTGTGGGGTGGTATCCTCCTCTTGGAAGACACACAAGTAATAATATCAGAAGGTATGGATGCAAATTTTAGATTGGCTTTTGGGTTGATTAACAGGCTTTGTCTTTTAAATCACTGTGAGTTGACAGATGATGGGTAAAATATTTGTACTTTCCCCCCAAGCCTCAATGAGAGTGGTTCCATACGTAAAATTGCAAGCATGGCAGGAAGTGTACAAGAGCATAAAACAAAAGGGAAGTCACTGAAGAAGAAAACAACAACACAATCATCTTCATATTTACTCAGAAGCAAGTTATCCTATGTCATCTTGTGCAGACAATGGAGTCAATATCACTGAAATTGATAGACCAGCATAATAGGGAGATGATACTGCAATTATATAGGAGAAGGTGAAATGAGGCACTTACATTACCTGTAGTGATTTCCATCTAGGATGGCACAATAGAAATGAGGCAGGTTATGATCCATCTAGATTCTTCTTATGAGAACACAAATGTAGAAATCAGTATGGTGCATAGCAATTTCTACACAAATAGATTCTTTTAGTTGGATATACCAAGAATACAATCTCCTTGCCTCTGCTCAGAATTATGCCAATTAGGGAATGTATTTCCTCTGTGTTTTCAAACATAAACCAAATAGATAAATATAGTGAGAGGTGCACATATAAGGAGATAAACAGACAGACATAGATAGTTAGGTAGACAGAGATAGATACTATAGAGAGATGAGAGATGGATGGATGGATGGATGGATGGATGGATGGATGGATGGATGGATGGATGGATAGATAGATAGATGAGAGATATAGATGAGAGATGAAGAGAGAGAGAGATACAGATCCCATTAAATTATGCATCAGAAAGTAAATGTGACAACATCTGTCCCATCTTGCTTAACCTTAAAAAGGTAATCTAGTCACTTCTACATCATATCTGGCTCCTTGCACAGGTATTCTGCATCTTCAGTAGAAGGTTCACATTCCTTCTCTTCCAGCCACCAGTCACCAAACCTTCTACACTTCTCTGAAAAGCCTTTTAATCTTGTCAAGATCTTGTTCCAACATGCTTACAAAGGATCCGAGGCTCAAAGTTTGGCTTGATGCATTATCGGCATCTTTCAGTCACAAGAACGCTTCTCATCCACTACAAGCCCAACAAGGATACAAGTTATAAACAAGGTTTTTAATTCCCCCCTTAAAAGGGGGGAAAAGGCAAAAAAGATGATTATTGGTCTTTAAGCAACCTAAATAAGTTCTTCTTTTTCCCCCTCTCCTTAATTTGCCCGCATAAATATTTCCTCAAAGGAAAGACACCTCGAAAGACATTTTACATACACAGCTAAACTACAGAGGAAGATAATGAAATTGGGATTTTTGTGCACATTGGGATTTAAAAGGATTTAAAAAGAGAGAGAGAAAGAGAGAGTTTTCTCGTGGGCCTTTCCACAAACTTCCCAGTCCTTATACAAATGTGGATTGGAAGGTGAAGGAAAGGAACATATTGTCTCAATCAAATGATCTGTCAGAGATTAATAGGATTCCTTTGTAATATCCATATCTCACAAAGAAAGGCTTTGACAGCCTCCAATTACTTTCCAGAAGCCAGGCCTACTCCACAGTTTCTTTGAACCAGAATGGCCCCCGAACCTATATTTTTCACTCAAGCAGATAACCCCACTGGGTCTCTCTCTGTGATCGTGGCCTAACTTAAAGGACTTAATCTCATTTTCCAGATGAATTATTATTTTGTCTCCTGCAGGCAGTGATTACTGGATAAAAGTATTGTGTTAACATGAGGGCCGAGGTCTTTTCAGTTGAGAATTCTGTTGTGAGACATTTAGTACTCCATGTATTACTATTATTTTTAAATTATGAAGTACAGGAATGTCACAAAGAGGGAAGGGAAAAAAATGGAGTGGTACACATTGCAGATAATTTCATGGTTTCTCAAGAGGTGAAAAGAAGATCTTTTGCTTATGTATGAGCATCGAGGAATACATGTCTACATAACTTTTCCATGATTCATACTGGAAGCAGTTTACTGGATTTCTAACACATTTCTCCTTCTTCTCGCACATCATTTCCTTCTTTTTACTATAAACTATAACAGCCCAAAGCCTATCAAATGCCTTCTAATTATCAGTGGAATTCAAATCCAGTAATCCAGAACTGGATAATCAAATCTCAGACCGATGTACTTACACTCCAATTTTGCTAAATTAAAAGGTTCTGCTGCTAGCAGACTTTAAGAACTAACCTCACTATGTTCTTTACTTCATTAGAAAATAATGGAATGACATAAAAACTACAACTGTAATATTCAAAAGTTAGTAAATAAACCAGTTAACTAAATAATAATTATGGTTTTGCTGAATCAGAGCAAACATTTAAGTAAACCAGAGATTCTATAAGTGAGGAATGATAGGAGTGGGAGCTCAACTATTCTGGAGGATGTTAGGTTGCCTAAGAATAGAATAGAATAGAATAGAATAGAATAGAATAGAATAGAATAGAATAGAACAGAACAGAACAGAATAGAATAGAATAGAACTCTTTATTGGCCAAGTGTGATTGGACACAGAAGGAATTTGTCTTGGTGCAAATGCTTTCAGTGTACATAAAAGAAAATATACATTTGTCAAGAGTCAAGAATCATCAAGTACAACACTTAATAATATTCATAGGGTACAATAAGCAATCAAATCATACTAGAAAACAGTCAATATAAATCATAAGGATACAAGCGACAAAGTTACAGTCACAAAGTCACAACTGGGAGGGGATGGGTGATAGGAGTGATGAGAAGATTAATAGTAATAGTAGTGCAGACTTTGTAAAGAGTTGAACAGTGTTGAGGGAATTAGTTGTTTTGCAAAGTGATGGCATTCAGGGACAAAAACTGTCCTTGTGTTTAGTTGTTCTGATGTGCAGTGCTCTATAGCGTCATTTTTTAAAAAAAACTTGTGGTTACTATTGTGAGGAAAACAGGAGGAGAAAGACATGTTGGATATGTTTGTTGCCTTGAGTTATTCATAAAAATAATAAGAAAGGATACAAATAAGTAAATAAAAAGTTTTTAAAAAATCATCTTTTGGCTGGAGTGACTATAAACTACTATCCTTGAGAATGGTTTTGAGAAGAGACCAAGAAAGGAAAATATTTGTTGCTCAGGGTTGAAATGAGGGATCCTTGGTGCTCTCTGAGCTTGTTCGCTTTTTTGTAGACATTTTATCACCCAAACTAGGTAACACTGATAGCATTTGATGGTCTGACCTAATTTGGCTAATGAAATGTCTGCAAGAAAACAAGCAAGCTCAGAGATCACCAAGGATCCCTCATTTTGAGAATAGAACTTGTACAAATATAAGTCAGTTCCATTCCTGGTAAGTTCCTCATTATTTATGTTTACCTCTGAAGGGTCCCCATATTACTAAGGAAGACTGGGAGACTGGCTATAAAACAGTGGTCAAAAATCGGATGTTTTCCTTTAAAAAATCTTTCTTTCTTACTTTTAGACCAAAGTTTTCAGGCAAGCAGAAACTTAAGAGGATAGGGTTGCCAAAATATATGCTGAACCGCAAGTACTTGGATAAAATCAACACCGAGACTTCTCAGCTAGCATATGGTTTCCAATTCTTCAGTCATTGTGCATAGAAATATTCCGTTTGCATGGCCAGATGTTTTATATGCCACTTAACTCCCTGTTTATTATCCCTTAATGTTAGCTGTGTAAGAAAACACATTTTAAAAGTCAGCACTCGAGAAATCAGGCCATTTCAATAAATGGAAACATTTTCCACAAAAGAGAGGGGGAGGAAAAAAACCCCACCCTCGTATTTAAAATCAAAACATTTTATTTTCGTAACTCTAGATAACGCACCGAGATGAAATTGTAAATTGCTAAGCGCTTTTATTTCTGTAATGTATTCTATTGACCTTAGAAATTATTCAGAGCATGTAGAGGTGGGTTTTTTTTTCCTCCTTCTAACCAAACAAATAAAGAAAAGGGGGGGGGAGCCACGATGAAATGGATTAAAAATAAATAAATAAAACTGACAGCAACTCCTATGATAGCCTCCGCCAGCATGTTATTCCTTTCTTTCTTAAAGCTTCGTCAACATGCAAACACTCCATAAAAAAGGAACTGGTGCGTGCCTACGGGAGCAATTCAGTTTGCAAATACAGCAGTATAATGTGAGCGGTTTGAAATGGTTCGTCTCTGTTGCTTTCCATGTCAACGCACTGGCAGTCTTGCCTGAATGCAGCTAGTCAATAGAGAGAAAGTAAATAGAGCATTTCCCGATTTCACCTGGCAACACAGTAAAATGCCCGGTTTAAAAATGCAACACTTTAATCACTGGCACAATATAGGCAGAGTTTCATTCTTTTTCTCCTTATCCTCCTCATTCTTCTGCTTCCCAGAACTGCACATATTAAAGTTTTAATGACAACAATGTACATCGGAAAACTAGTCATCAGAGTAGAACTTGGATTCTTCCAGATGCTGCGGATGTTGCATTTTGTAGTATCAAGACCTGGGTCTATACTCCACCAGGCCAAAATTAAACTATCATATATCTTTAAACAGACATTAGCAGACATAATGTCCTCATGCCCCCCTGAAGTCTTTAACAAGCAGAGACACAAATTAAACTGGTGAATATGGTTACTCTGCAGTGCAAACTTTTTAAAAAGCTAAGGGAAAGAAAGGTTAAACAAGAGATCTTGGTTCAACCACAGCAACTTTAGGACAAGTGTCAATTTTACTTTATAATGCTTGGTAAGACCACTTTACCACTTTATAATGACTTGGTAAGACCACACTTGAAATATTGCATCCAGTTTTGGTTGCCACCATATAAAAAAGTAATTCTAGAAAGAGCGTAGAGAAAAGCAGCAAAGATGATTAGACGACTGGAGGCGAAAACATATGAAGAACAGATGCAGGAACTGGAGATGTCTAGTTTAATGAAAAGGACTAGGGATGCCAAAATTTAAGGGGCTGCCACAAAGAAGAAAGGGTCAACCTGTTTTCCAAAGCACCTGAAGGCAGGACAAGAAGCAGTGGATGGAAACTAATCAAGGAGAGAACCAACCTACAACTAAGAATAAATTTCCCCACAGTGAGAACAATGAATCAGTAGAATGACTTGCTTGAAGAAGTTGTGGGTGCTCCATCACCGGAGGTTTTTAAGAAGACATTGGACGGTCATTTGTCTGAAATGAGGGGGGTTGGACTAGAAGACCTCCAAGGTTCCTTTCAACTGTTATTCTGTTACTTTCCCCCACCACTAGCCATGCTGTCTAAAGTTGATGGAATGTACAGAATATTAAGACTATAAAGAAACGTTTTGAGGAGTTCCTCTTGCATCTATTTAGGCTATTCTGATCGACAACAGCAATCCAAGATTTCAGGTCAAAATCTCTCTTAGCTTTATCTAAATAGGGAGATGAGGGAAGCCAAGAGGTTTTCATGCAAAATTTACTCTTCCCATCATAGCATGACGTGATTCAAACAATGACAGTATTCGCCAACATGCCACATCAGCCATAAAGGCAACCTTAATATCCTACTAAAGTCCTAAATCAGGATGGTCTCCCATACTGCTACTCATACTGTTTGCAGCACATAGTCAACGAGACTGCCCAGATGAATTGTATTTTCATGGCATCACTTGAGAAGTTCATCTGAATGGGGACATATATTCTTTCTTTCTTTCTTTCTTTCTCTCTCTCTCTCTCTCTCTCTCTCTCTCTCTCTCTCTCTCTCTCTCTCCTTCCCTTCTCCCTCTCTCTCCCCCTTCCCCTCTATTTAATGGAGGCACTCTTGGAAAGAATTAAAATGGAATGAAGACATTTTAAAAATTAAATTGCTGCAAAAGACACATGCAATTTCATTTATTATTGGGATTGAATTAAGCAAATCCCAATTCTTTGGACCTGCTAGAGTTTGCATCATGACTTTAACCTGGCTCCATCTTGTAGGAAATATTGTAGGAAAGGCATGGCTAGCAACTGATATGTGTGTTGAGATACTTTAAGATCAAGGACCCTCTGCTGAAATCTTTTGATCTTTTTGTTTGTGTTGTTTGTCTTGTTTTAATTGATAAAATCAATAAAGTTTATTTAAAAATAATAAGATCAAGGACTCTCTTGTATTTGAAGCTACTTCAGAGCAGATATAATGTGTAATGAAATCTAGCCCATTATTGTTCTACATTCATTCATAAGCAAGTATTAAGAATAGTAAAACTATATATCTACTGAAAAAGTGCCTTGTTTTCATCACGTTTTTTCATCTCTCATTCATAAATTCTTTTTTTTAAAGTTGTTATGAATTTTCTTGGTTTCCAAATATTATTTAACCTATTTAGAGAGAAAAAAGCCTTTCATACTTATTTACTAAGGGAGGAAACTTATGAAAAAGATAAAGTAGTGCTAATTAGAAAAAAAATGCATTTTAAGGCTCCTGACTACAAATATACTAATTTTGCTCAATTTCATGAAAAAGGCACACAATATTTTTTTTCTATTTCCCCCCAAAAACAATTTTGATAAAGGTAAATCAATTATTTCTAATGTCAAAATCTGAAATGGCTTTGTTAAAACCAGTGTGCTTGGATGAAAACTTACACAATTGTTCTCCTGATGCACAAATTTGTTTACTTCCAAAAAGCCTGTTTTAAGTTGGAAAGATTGGGGGGGGGGGGAGACATTCGATTCTAAACATGATTACCTCTAAGTGACACAAATATCCACAGAGCTCATCACAAAAGGCTATTTAAATGTTATTTTACTGTTGTTTCATTGCAGTTTAGGCAATTTTGCATTTCATCACTTTTTTTTTAAAGCAACTATAAGTGAATTGGGAAGGAGGCAAGAAATGTGTATAAAGCCAAATTGCAGGATAATTATAAATGCAAATAAAATGGCTTTATTGGAATCTGTCAGAAGGGCACAGATTTTGTTAGCAAGGCAAATACTTTCCAGGCTTGTAGTAGAAGAAAGGCTGTGTTGATGACTTTAGTGAGAAATTAAAGGGAATTAAATTGAAGATAGAAGGGCATAAATTGCCCCTATTTGGTGAACAAATCCAAATTAAATATCCTAACAAAAGCCCATCCAGCATTTTTGGAAACACAGCTATTAAAGAAGAACCCTCAGCCCCATGACTCATTTTCAACAGCATATCTCTGGGTGTGGAAATGTCATACAAATATAACCGTTAATTTGCCCATAGTTCAGTTTAGTGCCCAAAATCCTAAAGGCCAGCTAGCACATATGTTCACTGCAAAAGTGCCAATTGAACTATGTATGGTACTTCCAATATAATACATTACCATCCAATCCTTTGCACATCTATTAGAACGTGCACTGAATATACAAGTAGTTCTTCATTGAAGCGAATATCAAATTGTGGCCTTCATCTCTTCACCATTTTGCTACATTTTGACCCCAAGTCTGTCTCCCTCTGACCATCGCCACCATGTTCTGATCAACATGCATGAAATAATCCTCTCCCTATTATGATTCATATATGGGAGTGACTTGAGGGAGTACCGCTGGTAGGCATATAGATGGAGCCAATATCCCAAGTAATTCTTTCTTAATTAATTAATTTATAGAATTAATTTATAGAAGCGCTAGACATTTGTGTCAGGTTCATGGGCTGATTAATTATAAGGCTTTGCAACCTCTTTAGGAGATCCATTTTCAAGTGGATGAACCTACTCCAAGGAAAAATAAGCTATCTTCTTAGTTGTTATCAGAATCTTTAAAATGAGGCTATAAAACAAGATACAACAACTGGAAAAGCTTGGCTTGGCTAACCTGGCTTTAGGTTTCTCATAACAGTATATTTAGTACTAAGTACTTAGTATATTATAATACTAAGTACTTAGTATAGTATTTAGTTAGTATACTATTTACTTATGCTAAGTAAATAGCATACTAAGCACTTAGAGTATTATAATATACTAGCATTAGTACTAAATATATGCATAAGTAAAATTATAATATATAATATTACATTTTGTATAATATTTTAGATACTTATATAATATTTTAGCAGAAATCTGATTCCAACATCCTCATAACAAGTTTGTTTTTTGTTACTATAGCGACATCAGTTACAAAACTTCTCACATTATTAAACGAAGCCATAGATTTTTGTTTTTTGTTTTTTTAATTCTAACTTTTCTAATAGCAATAGGACTTATATACCGCTTCACAGCCCTCTCTAAGTGGTTTTACAGAGTCAGCCTATTTCCCCCAATAATCTGGGTCCTCATTTTATCGACCTTGGGAGAAGGATGGAAGGCTGAATCAACCCTAATGCTCTGAAAAAGGAAACTTGGCACCAATTTAGTTATTTTATCAAACTTAGGTACCGGAGTGACCAGGTAATAGCTAAAAGCATATAAAAACCATAAACCATATGCAGTACAAATGTAATACATCAGTAAAATAGGAGACAAGCAAAAAAAAAAAGAAGAAGAAGATAGAATAAGTTAAAAGTTAAAATGTGGGAGGGAACATATTCAAGGTGCTAACCACACCCTGGGTTGTGCACCAGAGGTGATATTCAGCAGGTTCTGACCAGTTCTGGAGAACCGGTAGTGGAAATTTTGAGTAGTTCAGAGAACCGGCAAATTCCACCTCTGACAGGCCCCGCCCCCATCTATTCTCTGCCTCCCGAGTCCCAGCTGATCGGCTGGGTCTTCTTTGGTTGCCCTGCACAGGAGAACAGAGCTGGAAAGTTGGATGTGGAGGAAATGGGGATTTTGCAGTACCCTTCCCCTGCCTTGACCACCAAGCCACGCCCACCAAACCACACCACATCTACAGAACCGGTAGTAAAAAAAAATTGAATCCCACCACTGTTGTGCCACCACTCTGTGAGCCCCATGTGAGTTGCCAAAGCCAGAATGGGGGCCCCTCTCACTTCTTTTTTTTTTGGGGGGGGGGAGAATATTACACAGGGTGACAGCAATGACAGAGAAGGCTCTCTTTCTGGACCCTACTAGTTGAAATTCTTTAACTATTGGGGTCTGTAACATACTTTCCCTGCCTGACCAAGTGGGACAAGTCAATGTGATGATATTAAGATTAAGTACGTATGCTTGATAAAATGGTCATTTTTAATGATTACCGATTTTTACAGTGTTCCATCTGAGGCCATGGAAATTATTCAATCAGTGATACAAGACATCACATATTGTTGTGCTATCAGAAATCAGTTAAAGAGGAATATTTTTGCAACATAAGCTTTAGGAATTATTTTGTGTTTTAGGTTGTCAAAACCGTGATAACCAGACATACTGCCTCAACTTTGTGTAACCTAAATTTTAAACACAGCTCAGGACTACAGAAATGTGCAGGATTAAGGTTGTTAACTCTTCCTACTCTTTCAGTAAAGCTAAAAAGAGTAAAAAGAAAAACAATATTTGTTCTCCTTTTCCTCAATATTTCACAAGAGTAAAGTGGGGTTTAAATTAATAATTATGGGGAAACTGTTTTTATGTTAACATTATTCAGCAACCATGGTTTATAAACCAACCAGTTGGTGATATAATAAATGCAATTAGCTAAAATTGTTTTCAATCTTATTTTATCCCTCTAGAGAAAAAGGGAGGAATCCAAGTTGATTTCCATAATACTAAGCTGTCTTTTCGTATTACATTTAAATTAAGAGCTGTGAGAGCAATGTGGAAAAAGTAAGCATTAGAATTCATACATAACGTCAACTCGTGGTATTCCTTATTTTCATTTGTTGAATATACATGGTTCTAAGTTTGCATATAACACTGAATCTTTAGAGGTGTGACTGTATATCAAGTCCAAAACAAAGTACCTTATTTTTAACAAATATAAATCAATTATACTTTTAGTTGAGTTTCTGAAGAGACAAAGGAAGAAGAGATATGAGGAAACCATTCTTTAGACAATAGGGGCTGAAATATGTTTAAGTCCATAATAAGTTAACATTCAGAAAGAGCTCAAGAAGACACTATCTTGATTCTCAGAAAGAGAAGCTCAACGCAAACCAACTTGCAAGGTTTTGTTAGCCAATCTCAATGAAAAGTATTTTAGCTTTTCTGTGGAATGGATTTCCTGGTCTGATCCACCAAGAGGGACTGACAGTGTCATATGGGGTTATAGCAATGAGGCAGCATTGATCACACTTGTAGATGACTTGTGGCAAGACCAGGATATGCATTCATCTTGGCTCTCCTTGATATCTCTGTGGCTTTCCATATCATCAATCACTATAACCTACTAGATCAGCTTTGGAGGTTAAAGTCAAGGCCATATTCTCATGGTACTTCTCCTCCTTCCACTTAAGACTAGTTCCAGTTGATGTTAGTAGGATAAAAGCTTTAGGGAATACCTCAGACTCTGCTTTCTCTCCACTCCTATTTAACATCTACACATGGTTGCAAGATAAGATTATCTGACAGCATATCTGCAAGCTAAAAATAATCAGAATACTCAGCCTTACATCTTTATCCCAAGATAATCAAGTGATGACCCAAGATGCTTTCTTAATGTCATAAAGCTATGGAGGTCTGAAAGAACAGACCTTGACAACTTAAGTATGATCAAGTAGCTATGGAATTTAAGGATTCCCAGATCTACTTTCCATCTGTAGCTCTGGATGGGTACACTCTCCTAAACATATCACCTAAAGCCTACAATTGCTCTAGAATTGTGGGTGAAACCTTCAGCTAGATGTGAGGAAGTGTGAAAAGACTATCTAGCTTAGAGTCCTTGCATAACAGGAAGACCTAACCTACCCCAGAATCCTTGAAACCCTTCTCTGGCTGTTCTCAAGAGAATGCAGTCAATCTGTCAAGATTTATCTAAATAGGGAGCAACAATAAAGAAGCAACTCCAATTAGCTCTGGAATTGCTCTGGTTCCTTGAGCCTGACAAGAATGCAGCAATAGCATAGTGATGGGCACCCACTATTTTGTAAGCTGCTTTCAATGTAGATGTCCAGGTACAATTCAAGATACTGGTCACCTTATGAAATTCTTTATGATCAATTCGTTCAAAATTATCTAGGTTATTTCCAATTATGTCTATCTCTCCCATGAAATCTGAAAGAGGGGCAATGCTTTGGGTCCCCCCACCCCCATAAAGACAATGTGACTTAACAGGATCCAGGATTTGTGTCTAGCTGCCTTATGCAGCAGCATAGCCAAGATTCAGATGGCCCCAAGTCTGCTGGTTTTCTGGAAAGCTATAGACCATGGGTCTGCAACCTGCAGCTCTGGAGCCGCATGCGGCTCTTTTGGCCCTCTGCTGCGGCTCCCTGTCAGCTGATCCCACCACTGGTTGGCCCTTCCCCTCCCCATCACTCCTTTCCTGGTCTGAGAATGTAAGGGGGATGGCAAGGAATGGAGACTCACTCCATATTCCAGAGCAGGAGGTGACTGATGAGAATGAGTGACGTTGAATTGGCCATGCCCACCCAGTCACACTGGTTGTTAAATTATTGGCTCCCGGAGTTTTCTTTTCTGTGGGAAACGGGTCCAAATGGCTCTTTGAGTGTTTAAGATTGCAGGCCCCTGCTACAGACTCTGGGTTCAGATTTTGGATGAAAAAAAATTTAGCTGAGAATTTTGAGTATGTTGTGGCTTTGACTTCTATTTGTGCTGTTTATATTGTGTTGTTACCACTCATATTTTACAATTGAGTAGTCTTGCAAATCTTTTAAATTATGTGCATAAAAATAAAATAAATACCAATGAATATAAAATCCTAAGTGTGGTATAAACTGAAAATGTTTGCTGCTTAACTGAATTCACTTTGCATAAAATTAATAAAGGATATTTTCAAAGCAATGAGAATTGGATTTTGAAATCTACGGAAGTGATATTATAACACATATAGACCAATAATAAGAAATGCTTCTAAATGCAGCTTCATGTTTTCCCAGGCAATTGACCATACCCCAGAGTACTCATATTAACTACAGTTTGGACAACTAACCAAAATTCTGTCTTAACCAGGCTCGAAAGCATTTTCAAATCCATTACAGAAATTTCATAATAGCTAATCATTATTCTTGGCTAAACACTACAGGCACATTTGCAGAATCCAAAGACATATGGGGATTATTTACAGAAATTTCATTGGCACTAAAGACACTTTTCCAAGAAATTAGTGCATTAATTCTGCATATTAATCAAATAATATGTTGAATCTAAAGCAATACTTAGGCACACAGTATGAAACATTTAAAACCAGGGGCTGCAAAGAAGCATCCCAATTAATTATCCCTCTAATAAATATACGGAATTAAGAAGGCTATTGACCAATTTACAACCTAATCCAGGGACTGAATTTCTTCCAAGTAGTATCATTTACTGATATAAACTTCAGTTCTGTTTTCAGAACCCAAGGAATAGCCAATCAACTTTATCCTGCATTTTGGGGAGTGAGTGTGTGATTTAGTATTAATTTCATGTTTAGGTAATGTTTGATTTAATCACCCAATACACACTCTCATAATTTGGAGACTTTAAGCACATGAATCACAAAGGAGTAAAGGACAACAGCAGCATGTTTCAGAGAGTTGGGAGTTTTAAGATATTGATAAAAAAAAGAAAGGAAATGTATTAATTAAGAAAGCAAGAGACAAAGACAATGAACAGACAGAAAATAAATATAAAATAATTTTGCAGAGAGGCTGGCAAGGTAGGCAGGCAGGCAGACAGACAGATTTTTTTAAGGAGCAGATCTTACAAGAAAGTCATATTTTCTCCATTCCTTCATGGATAATACATGATTTAGAATTCTCACCTCTAACGCCTTCCTCGAGACAGTTTTGTAAGAACTTTGGCATAGGTAGATAAGAAGTTTAATTTGACTTTGCAAAGGGAATGATAACACATTTGTCGTATCTTGATGGAAAACAATGAAAATATTAGCTATTGTTTAATTGTTACCCGATCAAAACTCTTGTGCCAGCCAACACACTTCACTCTTGACTGAATTTTGAAATAATTCCAGAGGAATGACCAGATCTGCAGAATACGCTGGGAAACAGCCATTTGTGTAGAAAAACCTCAAAGGTTAATAGCAGGCAATGAGACAAACCAAAACCAAATACAACCACCTAAAGCTTTTAAGAACTTTTATTCTTTTATTTATCTATTGATTTTTACCTTTAAAAGCTAAATGCTTGGTTCATTATCTTAAATTGGCTTCCTTAACGTTATCTAATTGATGGTCCACTTTTTTTCTTCTGAAGTTCAACCACATTGGTGGGTGGGGCTTAGGCTTGCAATGGGCATGACCAAACTAGGGACATTCAAGATATTTCAAAACGGTCCCTTGTGAGTTTAAAACATTTTGTCTAATCCTGCAATAGACCCCACAAAGTGGGTAGAAACATTTATTCCCTCCCTTTGAACACTCTTTCTCGACCTTGTTTCCTTTCAATGCCCTAAATAAATTCATACACTCTCTCTCTTCTGATCCAGCACCTAAGAAATATTTCATTCCCCCCACCCCACCCCACCCATAGATCTGAAATGATTCCTTGGAGGTCACTTCTGAAATTAAGCTGTGAGCCTCATTGTATTAGTGCCAAAAGCTGCATGAAGTCCTCTGGCTAGAAGTTGCCAACCTCTACCAAGTACAGTTGTGTGATGGTCATTGACCTAACGTTTAAATTATAAAACTGTTAGATTAAAAGACTGGATGGTAACATCCATATTGATCGATACCACCACGCTAAACTGCTCTGTATTTCAAACGGCGGTGTTGATTAAACAAAACATGTCCTCCTTCCTAGAGATCATTGTTAACTTATCTCCTGAAATGATAAGGAGGACTTTTGAGTACTTATGACAGTACTTAGTAAGTTAGTAAGGGCATAGTTAGTAAAGCGGTAATTCATTTCTTGTGCCGTGTTGAATGGAAAGGGCATTAGGGAAAGGAGAGAGATAACTTGATTCAGCATCCCCCAAGCGAGCATGGTCAGAGAATCATGGTCAAAGAAGGCCACTGCACTTCCATCCTGTAATAATGGATGGAGAGAGAGCGCATTGAATCTTAGTAATCTAAAAACTTCTCATTTGTACTAGGAAAAGGAGGGCAAGGAAAATGGCTACTAAGAAGAAACTGCCAAATAAGTCTGAGCTATATAAAGTTGTGCTGAGTTTTAGATCTTTCCAAGGATCTAAAAGTGGGTCTATGACCCACATTTGCAGCCCTAATAGGAATCTTTTCCAAACTAGTGGAGGTCTGATGCTGAGCGGAAAGCCACGTAAATTTGAGACAGGTTTTGGGTATTTGGGTTGTATAATAAAATATGAATTTCTCATAAGCCAGAAATGTCTGCAAGTAGTGATTAATCTCCAAACTATTGATATGACTATGGCTTTTGATTAAAACCTTGTGATTGTTCGTTTTCCCTCCCCCCAAAGGGTGATCTCTCTCATTGCTTAATTCAGAAAGTAGGGGTACAGGCTTTATAATCTAAACATGTTACCAAGGGGATAGTGTCAAAACACCCTATGGTAAACATATTCCATGTGTATCTTATAGTTCAGTGGGTTCCTCTTTCTACAGGTAAGTGGCCCCTGAATCTGATGGTGCTGCCAACCAGATATTTCCCAGACATGTTACAGATCAACTTCTATATTTCCTAACCCATCTGGATCATGTTGAAAGAGTCTGCATATGTTATCAGCTCATAATGATGTATGCCAATGGTCCTTCTGTGAGACAAACAGCACACATAATACTTAATATTGCGAAGACAATGGAAAACATATTTCGCTTCCTGCTGGCAGTACAAGCTTTTTCCTTCTCTCTTTCTCTAGCCTCTCTAGCCTCTCCTCATCTCCCTCCATACAGACACAAATCCTTCTTGATTCTGAATTCAAAGTAAGTGATTTATTTAAGATGGAAAAAAATTCAGGAGATGTTATGTACCGGTTGGCTCCTTTTTAAGCTCAATAAAGAACAAGTTCAATAAACAAATTGATCACTTGCTTCAATCTTTTCATTTTCTGGCTACCGTCCCAGTGTGTTTGCTGACTTTTAAAGCCAGGGTGCCACCCTCAGACAAAACTGAGATAGAGATGAGAAATATTCATACGGAGACTGATATTTTCAGTACATGTAGAAAACAATTAACAGCAGCTTTTATTTTATTGTACTGGGATGTAGAATAAATATTTTATATACCAAAGCACAATGATATTCCAGAACAACGGTTATCTTTATTTTGAGCTTCAAATTTCAAGCATATAATTATGCTCTATGCATATATGTATAGTTTCATATTTATGTAAGATCCTGGGAATGGAGAGCTGTGGACTAAATTACCCATCTGGATCCAATCATTTCAGATTTTTGAAAATAAATACAGGGCTCAAGATTTTAGAGTTTAGTCAATAGAATATCTTGAAATTTTCAGATTCAACACAGAAGAGTCCCAACACTCTAAGCAAATGTCACATCACAATGCATGTGTGATACATAACCATCAGTGTGGAAACATCAGCTTTTTTCTGCAAATTAAATTAAAATTATTATAACAACGTTTTGCAAGAACTTAAAATTATGTGAAATTTCAAAAACAACTTTGATACATATCACTTTCTCATAATTTTTGCATTACTTTCTCCTTTGTTAATGTTCATACATCTTTCTGTAGATAATTAAAATGTTCCTATATAAAGGAAGGCAACTGTACCTTTAAGAATGTGTTATGTTTTCCTAGGTCCCTATCAAGGTAAATTTCATCAGTATTCAAAGTATGAGCAAAGCACTTCAACAATTTATTTTAATAAAAGAAGATTTAGCAGAAAGGAGTATAAATGATGAGAAGTTGCTTTAAACTGATTTATTCCCTGCAGCAATAAAAGGAATGTTTCTTCACTCAGCTGTTTAATATGCAAATATGCAGAGTATCCACCTTCTGACAGCACATCATTAATAAAATCTTGCACTAAGCAGAGCTCTCGATATTTCATCCTGATGAAAATACATGATGATGATTTTAGACTGTATAATTTCATATATGTGTGTGTGTGTGTGTGTGTGTGTGTGTGTGTGTGTGTGTGTGTGTGTGAGAGAGAGAGAGAGAGAGAGAGAGAGAGAGAGAGATGGTTATTTTATAAAGCTGGACTGTGTTCATGAACTGGAAGCACTAGTTAAAGATTTTAAAGATAGACTCTCCAAATCTCAAAGACTCTAACCTAGAGAATCCAAAGCTCCAAAGTTACACTTTGTAGAGATGAAGACAGACACATCATTCCCAAAATGTAAGTGTTGTATTTATAGTCTGAAATAGGGGGGAAAAAGTAATCTTTTTTTGCCCACCTAATTAAGAAATGTTACACACACAAACATGTAAACTAAACTCAGTTTTCTATCTATCAACAGCGAGCCTCTAGCTAATCAAATCTCTGTTTAAACATATTGATCATATCCAAATAAAGTCCTGGCACGGATTGTGTAGTTGCTAATACCTTGAAAATGAGAAACATATTATCAGTCAGAGATCCAGTGAGAAATATCCCCGCAGCCTAGCAAACAACTACTCTGCAACGACATTCGGCTTGTAGCACACTCTGCCTGAAAGCAACTACAAAATGCTATGATCACAAATGATTAAAATGCAAATGCAAGTTTTTGACGAATCCATAACATGAGACTCTCTGTTGGGTTAAGTCCAATCTTTTCCCCAGCCTAAATGGTAATCTTTTCCAAATTCTTGGAAAGGAAGGATATTTCTCCATTTCTGAATTACAGTTCTATCAACCCAGCTTCGTCTCACTAGAAATCTGTAGCAGTATGAATTTTCCCCATCTGTCAATCCTTGCTTCTATTAGCTTTTTTCCCATGTCATCTTCAAAAGTAATAGGTGATTAATTGGGAACAGACTTCACACATCTTAAATCTTGAGCTGTGTTAGAGAAAAGTAGAAAATACTGCTTTAACATCTGTACAGCAAAAGACAACTATATCTGTGCGCTAGAAGTGAAATGAAGAAGTGTTTGTGCCATGCTTAGGTACAAGTAGGATCAAGGCATAAGAGCACATACTCAACATCTGATTCATGCATTCTTGCATTTTTTTTTCAGTTTGGGAATTTCATGTTGTAATTGAACACAGGCTTACCGTGAATTGTTTAACACAAAATCTAGTGTTTGTAAAAGGTTTATAAACATTTTGAAAAGGATTATGTTCCTCTGGATATTCAGGAGATCAAAGGTCTTTGAGGTTGCAATTTAGGGAAAGTCTTGAAAGTTTTAGTAAACTTCTCTTAGCCTGCAGTTTGTGTGTTTCTGACTTTTTGTGAGTGGCAATTCACCCTTCCTAATTCAAATGGGATTAACCAATTAGACTTTTCCCAGAAGTCTTTAAAATAGCTGCTGTTGGCATGTTTTTGCGAGGAAGAAACCTCAGTGGGCAGATACGATAAAAATCTTGCACTATTTAAATATAGAATTGGGACATCAAAGAAAGGGTTGTATTGAAATAACATGGATAATTAAGGAAGTAGAGAGCAGTAATAACTGATTTGCATAAAATGCTAATCAGACCCTTAAATTGTTCAGCAATTCCTGCTTTAGGCAAAGTAACTGTGCGTTCAAATTTATGTAGTAATTTTATTTTGTTTAAAAGCATTTCAGAGAGAGAGCTGGCACCTTCTATCTTTCCTAAAGTAAATTATAAAATAAACTGACTGGAAAATCAGGTGGGAATTCTGCCTAAGACTATACTGGGGGTGCATCAATTTCAAAAATAATGCCTGAAATAAAATGTGCTGGGGGGAGTGGGGGAGTGAATTCTAGAGTGTTTTGGAAATTCACAAGAACAGAAAACAGCCACTCTTTTGGTGACAAATATATTAATTGATGCATCAAGCTAAAGAAATAAGTCCTATAGTGAAACAAAAGCCCTATAGTTTTGGTAAAATAAAACAAGTACTTCCCAGGGAACAAAATAGGAGAGCAAACCCATCAGGACAAGATTCAGCGGTCCATCCGCATTTGAAAAACAAAGACCACTCTTTTGAAGGCAGCAAAGTCCACATTTTGGATAGAGAGAACCCTTCGTTTGAAAGAGGGGTAAAAGAGGCCATTTATGTTAACACAGAGCAGCTTTCTCTCCATAGAGGGGAAGGGATAAGACACCACCAATCCAGCCATGCAGTAGTTCCAAGAAGATTCCAAACATAATGGCACCCTGATTCGGGTGACCTTGAGACCAAAGATAAACCTTCCCAAATGGCCTCAAGAGCTCTCAGGGAGAGTGCTAATGACCAGATGATTGCAAAGACATACTGTACAATCCAGTGGTAGGATTCAATTTTTTTTTTAACTACCGGATCTGTGGGCGTGGCTTGATGGGCGTGGTGTGGCTTGGTGGGCGTGGAAAGGGAAGGTTACTGTAAAATCTCCATTCCCTCCCCACCCCACTAACCTGCTTTCCAGCTCCGTTCTGCTGTGCAGGGCAACCAAAGAAGACCCAGCAGATCAGCTGGGACTCAATGGGAGGCGGAGCATAGATGGGGATGGGGCCAGTCAGAGGTGGCATTTGCCGGTTCTCTGAACTACTCAAAATCTCAGCTACCGGTTCTCCAGAACTGGTCAGAACCTGCTGAATACCACTTCTGGTACAATTTTTCAATTTCCCCCCACCCCAACACACACCATTGGGTCAGAACCTGTCCTTCCATCCTCCCACTATTCAGTCTCTGTACCTATCCTTCCATTTACACACGACCGGCCATCATAACCGATGAAGTTTCTTGGATGAGAAATTAAACATTTTGTTCTTCTTCCTCAAGGGAGGAAAACTGTCCAGCTGCCTTTTGATAACACACCTGTGAGACAACCCACAGACATTAAGTCCTATAGTAGCTGATAATGGAATTATACATACATACATACATACATACATACATACATACATACATACATACATATTTATATTTTCCTCTGGATTTAAGTATAGATAGTCCTTGGCTCATTTGTTTAGTGTCCATGTAAATTTACAATAGCATTGAAAAGAAGTAATTTAGGACTGTTTTTCACACTTACGACTGCAGAAGCATTTCCGTGGCATGGAATCAATGTTCAGGCACTTGGCAACTGTCTTGAAGTCAGATTCCATAACAACTGCAGTGATTCGCTGAACAACTGTGGCCAAAAAGGTCTTACAATGGGGCAAAGCTCATTTAATAATTCTTAGCAACAAAAACTTTGGGCTCAATAATGATCATAAGTCAAGGACTACCTGTATTGTGGGTATGAAAAACAGTTGAGGGGTTGAAATCAAGAAAAAGCGCAGTGGTTAGAATGCAGCATTGCAGGCTAATTCTGCTGCCTTCCAGCAGTTCGATTCTGACCGGCTCATGGTTGACTTAACCTTCCATCTTTCTGAGGTCAGTAAAATGAGGACGACCCAAGGCTGTTGGAGGCAATAGGCTGACTCTGAAAAACCGCTTAGAGAGGGCTGTAAAGCACTGTGAAATGATATACAAGTCTAAATGCTATTGCTAAAACCATGGTCACACTTATACTACGAGTAAAACCCATTAAAGAAGTACGACTGCATAAGAGAAGATCATGCCATGAGTTAGCAAAAGTCCACAGCCATCATATGTTTCTTAGGGTCATTGAAAACACTGCTTCTGATCTTGGAACCCCTTTTTAGTTAGGGAGGTTTACAAGAACACTGTTGGGTCAGCAACATCCTGTTGCCAACAGCCATTAAAGGAAATACACTGAGAGCACCCTTTTTGTCAGCCTGGTGCCATCCAGAAATCGTAGCCATGGGGTTTCAGATGTTTGCTGACATCTGAAAGCCTCAAGTTACTACCAGGGCTGCTCTAAGCAGAGAGGAAAGGAAGCCAACAGCTGTTCAGCTTTTGAACACTGTGTAACCCTTTATGCTCCCTTTTTATTTCTTTGTATATGTTTCCTACTTCGTACTGTTTGACTCTACCATGGGTGGAAGCTTTAGCAGCTTAATGGGACATGGGTGTACTTTATTCTCTGGTGTCTCTAGGAAGATTTGAAGGAGGAACGAGAGAGATCACCTTGATTTTTCTATTTGGTTTCTAGTTTTCTTAACGGTAAGGTCACATATGTGATTACAACATCCAGGATTAATCAATATATCCAAATCATAATGCAGAAGGTGTTTTAATGGAGGGGCATTTCTGCATGAAAAAACGAACGCCTAAAGAAAAAATACTTCCTATTCTTGTGGATAGAAAGTTTTAATGTGTTTGGTCAAAAATAAGGAACGTGGTTATTTTACAAGGCCTTGTGTTATTCCATTCAGAACAGAAATGAAGATAAACAGAAAATAAAGCAGGATTCCCTGCTTTATTTTACCCATTGACTAATCTCTCTGTGTGGAAGGCGCTCTGAGATGTGAATGAAAATGAGTGTCAGGGCTGCTCCTTCAGGATATGTGTGAATATTGACCTTCAGCGTACCTTTATTCTCTACCAGACCTCTAAGCAGTTTCTTTTTTCCCCCTCCCTTTCCAGGCCATTCTCCCTTCACCCCATTGATAGGTTTCAGAGCTACTTAAATTTCAAAGTCCTGATATATTTCACTGATGCCCAAGGCTTGTTTATAGACTATACAAGGTCACAGTCAGGAAAGGTAGGAGGGAGGGGTGAGGATGGGTGTGTGGGCTGTGTGTGTGTGTGTGTATGAGAGAGAGAGAGAGAGAAAGAGAGAGAGAGAAAGAGAGAGGGAGGGAGAGGGGGAGGGAGGAAGAAAGAAGAAGACGAGAGAGAGGAAGAAAGAAGAAGAGGGAGGGAGGGAGGGAGAAAGAAGAGAAGGAGGAGGAGAGAGAGAGAGAGTAACAGTAGTATTTATCGGATGTACTGCTTTACTTTTTCTTTCGTGTTATCTATCACAATGGCAATGATTCTGTTTCAGGAAAAATCCACTAAACTCTGAACAAGCCCGATGGCGGTTATCATAGAAATCTCCAGCGTTGTCCGGTTATAAAAGGTAGAGGAATAATGAGGGTTTGGGGGCTTCTTTAAGGGTAGAGCCCCTCTTTGTGTGTTTTTGCTGCTGCTTTTCAAAGTCAACAAAACCATCCTGCTTGTGTTATGCTGCAGTCTGAGGTACACACCATTGGGCTGGGCAAAAGGATAGGGATGAAGCCGTGGAGAATGCTGGAAAGCATGTATTGCATTAACAGTAATGCAGGCATGGGAAGTAAGTTACTATAAGAGTAATTTGAATTGCATTCTCCAAACAGTTGAATTGTGGGAACTGCAATTCCAGTAATTGTACTAAAAAAAAGTGTTTGTGTTTATGTGTGTGAGAAAAAGACAAATATACACTGACAATAAATGTGTAAAAGAATTATCCCAGCCCATTCATAGATATGTCTGCTGATAAGCAAGGAAGGATTTTACTGTGAATCAGCTCTGCTTTACTTAGTACTTAGAAAATGAAATGGCTTTTTTTTTTTAATTTCACAGCAAAGCTAAATTTCTGATACAGGACAAAACTGAGTCTCGTTCTCATAACAATAAACCACTTTTTGATTTCGGAACAAGTCCTATGTGTGGCATTCTTTTGAAATAATTAACTCTGATTTACTTTGTCTGTGCTCAGCACACTGTGTTAAGCCACAGCTTATTGTACATGGTGTAGTGAATTAGCTACAATTGGCTAGCTTCACATCAGCCAGAAAGCATACTTTATAATGACTGGATTTACACAGCACATTAAAGTCATCTGAATTCTTCTAGCCTGGCTGAAACACCCAGGTCTAAGCTATAGAATTGTCAATACTCTGAGTGGCTTATTACAGACTTTTGGGGACAGGTTCCAGTCCCACCTTGGCATTTTTAAGACCTGTGGATTTCAACTCCCCGGATACCCCAGGCAACTCTGGGAGTGGAAGTTCACATGTTTTAAAGTTGCCAAAATTGGACATCATACTTTAGTTTATTTTATTGTCATTGCACCTTGTACAACGAAATCAAACACCATCTTCAGTACGCATTGAAAATAAAACACAAACATACATCCTTCATCCTCCAACCGTTGAACTGAAAACCCCCACTGCTTGGTGCTGTGAAGAATCCTTGGCCCTTTCAGAAGGCCTTCTGAAAACAAAGAAAGTCCAGTTGCCTTTTGAAGAAGCACCTTTAGGACAACCACGATGTGGATGAATGAGAATTTCCATAGACATTTCTGAAGCGTTACGTTCCTGCATGGATGGAAAACCTTAAAGACTTAAGATAATTAGTTTTGGAAGTGGAATTCTCATATAATGGGAGCATTGGATTTGGGGAAGGTGCAAAAGAATAGAAACTGAACTTCTGTCCTGGGGTTTATTATGTCCTAGTTTTGGGGACATAATACATTCTAGCTTAGCACATTTTAAGAACCTCTTGCTTTTGGAAAACATATCAATGGTAAACAAGGTAGTTAAGATTTTGGCATCTTGGAAGAACAAGGATTATTGATGATGGTGAGGAATTAAAATATGGCCTATTTCACCCCAATGATAGCACTTTCAAACACAAACAATCTAAGCCATGTCTTTCAGGAGTATCTGCAAGACCAAACTACTTTTTGATGACAAACATAGCCCCCAAATTTTAATCTTATATTATGAATTTCAAAATGTATAAGTAAAGTCCATGTTGAATCTGCCTTTCAGCTGAAGTTTCTCAAAGGAAGAAGATAACCCGTGCCTTCAAACCCTGCTTTGCAGACCATAGCAACTCAGTGACAACATTCAGTGGCATCCTATCAAAAACTCAACTGTGTACTTTTTAAAAAGTGATATAAGGAAAATGCCAACTTTCATCCCTCACTGATTCCACTAATTTTCTGCATCACTGTTACAACCACTGTAGCCCTCTGAGATCGTAGAGAAGATGGAGCTCCTGCATAGATACACTTGGAGTAGCAGGTTGGATGCAAGAAGAATCAAAGTCAAATCTCTTCACCTGTTTTGAGTACATTTTTTCAACTACTTTCATCATGGGAAACAAACATACAGATACTTTTCAACTTACATCCACTTGAAGTTTGAATGCTGAAAAAAGGGACTTATAAATGGTCGCGACACTTCATGATAATTTCAGCATCCCAGTCATAGGATCACCATTTTGTGAGCCACGGTGGCACAGTGGTTAGAGTGCAGTAGCAGGCTACTTCTGCTGCCTGCTGGCTGCCTGCAATTTGGCAGTTCGAATCTCAATGAGGCTCATGGTTGACTCAGCCTTCCATCCTTCTGAGGTGGGTAAAATGAAGACCCAATTTTTTTGGAGGGTGGGGGTGCATTATGTTGACTTTGTGCTGCAAAGCACTGCAAAGCGGTATGTAAGTTTAAGTGCTATTGCTATTCCTATTTTCCCATTTGGCTTCTGACAAGCAAATTCAATGGGGTATCCAGTAGGAAGGTCGAAAGTCATGGTCACATGGTGTTTTGCTTAACAAATTGTGGTGATTTTCTTAGCAATCATGGCCAAAAAGGGTGTACAATCAGGTGTCACCATATGATCCCTCACTTAATAACTGCATCATTTGGCAACAGACTATTATGGTCATAAGTTGAAGACTACTTGGATCTATTATCTTCCTAAACCAAAAACCTAGGTGGAAATGTGTCTCAGGAAAACCTCTCTGCCCCTTGCACAGAACTGGCCCATCCTGTCTTTAACCTCTCCCATCAGCAGTTCCAGGTTTACCTTCCATTTTCATATCATTCTTCTTGCCATTGCAGCAACAACCCTCTTTTATGTGGCACATTTGCAAATTAGCATCATGAAATCAGGCAGCTTTTAACCATCTAATTAGCCCTAATTGATAGTTGGAGTGTGCACTTCTTTCTTGATACCGTCCACCGTTATTTAAAGAAAACCAAATTGTTCTATCACGGCCTTCCATAATAACACCGCTAAGCGTGCAGGGCAGAGGAGAGCAGGTGAGGAGTTTATTAAATTGCTGGCACAATTTAATGCAGGCCTAAGAGGAGTAAAGTCCTACTACAGCCTAATTATCATCCAAACCAGGGATTCTAATGCGTTGATAAAGGTCATCTCAGTAATGTAGCTTCTGAATATGCTTGTTAAGAAGCCAAAAGCTATTCAGGCCTTTGCTTATCTCCTGTCCTTTATCAAGCTCACCTAACGGATGATCCTAACAATTCACATTGGCAGCCTTTGGTAGTGTAATTAAGGCAACAGCAATCTGATGAATGCGGCAACCGCACAGAAAACGTCAGTTCTTTCATAAAGAAAACCTTCCCAAGTTCATTGTATTGAACCAGGGCTCCGGCTCTTAGGCTGATACATGACACAGTCAATTCCAGTTACACTTTAAGTGACTATTCATGTTCAGTGAATTCCATTTTAAAAACTAATTTATTTAGGTTCAGTTATTTACACAGATCTGCACCTTTTGGGGTTCTCGTTTGCAAATGTGCTTTTTCTGCGTGTGTCTGCGTATTATCAATTTTTTTATGTATTGTTTATGTATGCACGCATTATCAATTTTTTAAAAATTATTCATTGAGGAACTCGAGGGATTTCCCCCCCCCCCCCGGTTTTTAATTTCTGGTGGAACAGATTCCAAAATTGAAATAAGCACAGATCAGTGCATTACCAAAATGACTTCTCCTTAATAATGTAATTTACAGAGCAAGGAGTATGTGAAGACAGTTTATCACATAGAGATGGATCATTGAGCAAGGATTTCCTATGCACTGTGATTTGATTGTGAAGGATTTGGCCAAGTTCCAAAGAGGTTTGTTAAGCATATCTTAGAGCATCCTCAATGATCAAAGCCCGCCCAACACTTTTTTTCATGACTGCACTGCAGAACATAGCACTTTCTCCCATTCGATGTTAGTTAGTTACGTGCCATCAAATTGGCCTCCAAACCCTGGTGACTGAATGAACAAATGTTCATTGTCCCAATCTGTCACTTGTAGTAAGTTATAGCTCTTCCAAGGACATTCCTACACTGCCTCCTTGTCTATCTACTTCATCCATTGTCTCGTTTCTTCTACTTCCCTCAAGCAGAGAATGTCAAGCATCTAGGTTTTTCTAACTATCATCCCTTCCCACCACATGTTCACTATTTCAGCTTACTCATCATTATATCATGGAATCCAGGAACACAGCTACACTTCATATGGTCTCCTAAGTTGAAATAGTGTCTATATTAATGTCATATTCATATTCGTTTATTCACTAATACTTTGCTAAGGTATCCTGTTTCTGCCCATCTAAGTGTCAAGATTCAACCTTAATGCTTTTCAACTTGCCAATGAACTGGACAGGGAGGATAATAGGAATGTGCAGAATGTACACAGAGAGCATGGAAGCCATCAAGGTCAACCCTGGGGTCAACCCCAAGGTCAACAGAGATGGACTGTTCCCGTAACAAAAGAAAGTCTCGTAATTGGACAATTTGACCATCCAGGGGTGGGGAGAAGGAGAAAGTATTGTTTAACTGAGCAAGCATTTGCTTGGGAAATCAGAGTTGGTTTTGTTTCTTCAGTACCAACGTTACTTTTGTGAACCCTATATGTCTCTCAATCATCCAGGTCATGGTTGTCCCAAAGGTGTTTTTTCAAGAGACAACTGGACTTGAAGAAGCTTATTGGATGAAAAGCAAAATGTCTTCAAAGAAAAAACAGAAAGTCCAATTGAAAAAACACATTTTGGTAAATTCTATAGTTTGCCTATGGGTGCACAAAATGAACTTCCTTTTACTTGTCCTTAATCACTCCTTATTCCTTTTTATAGACTTAGAGGTACTTGCTGAAACAGATCCCAATCCGTTCATCTGAGAGTATTTTGCAGTAACTTAGCTACCCAGAGATGCAAGATGATACTTTGGCTATTGGATAAAGATTTACTAATGAACTGTGATTGCTGTTCCATATCATCCCCCAACCCTCATCACTACATCAATATGCTTCAATTAATTTTCAGCTGATTTATAAATATTTAGAATAAACTAATCACAATTAAGTCAATTAGGAAGCCTTTAAAATCTATCATAAATAAGATGAATGCCACTCTTGTGTTTTGCTTACATTTTATTACTGAAGCAGTATTAGCCATTACAACCAATGTCAAGCTAAGGCAACTGAGTAGTCCTTTCTGGCATCTACTTAAAACAATGGATTTCAGAATTGTGGGTTGAAATGAACAATTGTAGTATGCTCTTTTCTGGAATAAAGCCAATATGATATATCCCTTTTACAATCTAGGGTTGAAGTATCCACCTTAGCATTAAGCACGAACAATGAAGCTAAAGGAACCAAATTTAACTAAATTGCAAGGCTCATACCGTATACCAGACTGGGAAAAATGGGATTTGGTAATTTGTGGTTCAGTGTGTTTTAAGAACCTTACTATTGTCCCTGTATGTTATATTAAGCAACTGAGCCATCACCTTGAGCTAAAAGATGATCTATTTGTTTGAACATGACCTTCTGGGTTTTATTGAAAGGTTTTAAGGTATGATATGCTATGTGAATCCAGTTTATTATGTGGAAGAGTGCTACACTATGAGATAAACTGTGCCATCATACAAACATGCTGGGGCTCAACTTGTATATTTTGTTCTTTCCACCTTTGAGATAAAATCTCTTGGAATGCTAGTTTTGCAAATCTAACATTTACAACCATTTACCCGGAGGGTTGGTAGAGTCAGTCTTCAGGTCTATGACAATTTGCCACAGCCAACTTGCTATGACCAACTTACCACAGCCAACTCATCACGGCCAACTTGCTGTAGGAAAAATTCACCTTGGCCATCTCGCCACAGGACAATTCGCTGCAGGACAAGAGTTACACTAATATCAAAGAAATGGTGGAATAGAATCATTGAAGAAAGTATGCAAAAGAAAGGACATAATAAAATGTTAATGGCAAAAAATTAAATATTTTTTAATTTATTTTAAATAATTCAATAGAATTGTTACTTGTCCTGCAGCAAGTTGTCCCATGGCGAGTTGTCCTGCAGCGTGTTGGCCATAATGAGTTGGCTGCAATGAGTTGGCCGTGATGAGTTGGACATATGACTGGACAATTGCTCTGCTGCAGTTTATAAGTGAATCACTGAGGGTTGCTAAGTGAAACATCACATGATTGTGACTTGCAAATTATTGTTGGTTTCTCCCTTGACTTTGCTTGTTGGAAGTTGGCAGTGAAGCTTGCAAATGGATATCATGTGACCTCTGGATACTGAAGACTGTTGTAAATGTGCACCAGTGGCCAAATGTACAAAGTGTGATCCCAAACCTGTGGGGATGCTGAAACAGCCACAAGTTCTAGGACCAGTCAGAAATGAACTTTTTCAGTGCTGCAGCAACTTTGAATGGTCACTGAACAAGGAAGTTAAGTGAAGGTTACCTGTATTATTTTTTCTAATATTATGGAATGTTTATTAATAAGACACACATTGGAAGCTATAAGGATGGTTCCTAATGTTAAAAGAAATCAACTCTTCACTCCATCAAGCATGATATTTTAGAACAGTTCAAAACAGATAAGAAGAGAGAGAAGGAAGATAAGGTTTTTAAATTCCGAGGTTTTATTTCCTATTATTACCCAAGTTTTATAAGTTTGAGTGCTCTTGGATTATAAATATATATATACGCTAAGGAAGATTTACAAAAGTAATACATGCGAGAAAGGAATGTGAAAATAATTGGATTGCATTAAACCACAGTGTAAATTGAATCAGGCGTGTCTAAATAAAAAGGCACAAATGTACCAAAGAAGCCATCGCGTGCCCAATTTGTTTACTCTCACTTGGTGATAATTGTTTGCAGCAGAACATATCAGTAAATTCTATAAATGGGACCCTCAGCCAGGAAATGTTAAATAATTAATGTCACCTTCCCAGCCTCCTGCATTTCACTAGATATAAATGACCGTGTAATTTCAAACCCAATTATCAGTACTTAGCCATTCCATTTTGTAGTTAAAATCCCACAAAATTAAAGGGCATCAATTCTTAATGGTAATAGACCAGACAAGGGATTAAAGATTATTTTTATGTTTACTTCCTGTCAAGAAAAAGCGTTTGGGCAGGAAATGTTTCCAACCAAGTAAATTGCTCAAAACAGGTTCATGGAGCATGCTTAAAACTTCCAACTTGGATGGAATTCTAAGGAATGTGTGTAATTACTTGCTTAATTTGCTAATTCTCAAAAAAAAAAAAAAATACCAAGAGACCTTTATATAAATCCAAATAAATTTATGACACATTTCTAAAGAACAGAGATATGGACTATTCACATTATGTTCCCATTTCTATATAAGGAAAGGAACATATCTGCTAATGTATAAGACCAAAGGGTTGCTTTATTGATCTATTGTTAAATTTTCATGGAATTTGGGGGACATAAAAGCTTGAAAAAATGAAATGTTTTATTATCTCCAATCCCTTATTTTGAATAACAGAAGAAAATGTGTGGGGAATGAAATTTAGATTTGCAAATAAAAGAATTATCTGTTCCTCTGTGTTTTCTTCATTCCTCTATCAAGCTATTGCACCTTCATTATTAAAAAGGATTCTTAATTTTTTTCTCAAATTAAAAGTTGATTGATTTTATGCCTTATTTCTCAGTCTATAATATGACAGCCGAGAAAACCTGAAATCCAGACCAGACTAGGAGTCAGTTCCCTAGCATCTGAATTTTGATCATGTGACCATGGGGATGCCCCAACGGTTATAAGAGTGAAAAATGGTCATACATCACTTTTTTCAGTACTATTGAATGGTTACTAAATGAACCGTTATAAGTCAAGGATTACCTGTATTATAGCCTCTAATTTCACTCAACCATTCTAACCTTAATAACAGAAATTCTTCTTCCCAGCTAGCTCATCCTCCAAGCATTAACTTATCCACCCACTTCAATAGTGTCAATTGATTAATTCATTACATTTTGATCCCATAATTCTTTCAAGAGCTTCAAGTCGTGTTGTTTTGATATCAGAAGGTTTACAGCTGTTCAGTTTACTAACATGTCCAAGTGGAAGACATTGTGAGCAGGACGATATAAAAACACATCAACAAAGAATTGGAGGAAAGTTCGTGCTAGTCAGCAGACCCTATTATAAGAAGAGAGAATGCAGACAAGTTTTCATTTCAGAAATTTCAGAGTACAGCACTTTTACATCTGAACTGGCAGACAGGAAAGAAAAAGTAAACCCAGGAAAAGTATTAAACAACTCATCCCGTTTTTTCTTCTTCCATTCAGTCACCTCTGACTCTCAGAGACTGCCTAGACAACTCCCTATTTCCTTACTGGATTCCTCAATATCTCCAACAATGAAAGAACTTCTAATGCAGTGTCTTCACTAGAAAAGATGGGATACATTGAGAAATATATCAACTTTGAAAACAGCCCATGTTGAACTGTACAGCACAGGAAATGTTTTGTGACATTTTGCATTATCTTTTAAGGAAATTTTTATACCAAATTTCAAGTCACAGAAATCATCCATACTTTGTCCATCTGACATATCTTGGTTCAAAAATTGCTGCCATGTGATACACTGTTTTGCCCACTTAAAAGCTGCAAGGATGAGAATTTCAGTAGTAGGTAGTTGTACAACATATTGAAAACTGCTTTTAGACTTTTCTTTTTTTAAAAAAAGAAACTTGCCATTAATTGATTCATAGATCAGTCACAATTGCAAGGCCACAAAAAAACCTTTAAACACCCTCAAAGAAAAGCCAGTTCTCTCCTTTGTGCAAGAGAGGGGGGTGGGGGAACAGTTCTCCTGAAACGATGCCAGCTGGAATTATGCATCCATCTTCTAAAAAAAAACAGAGGAGTACAAAAAGATTAATTGGAGTATGTCTGTCTAGATCACTATAGCATACATAGAAAATGGACCATGTTTTTTTCATAGGAGCAGCTGCTACCTAGTACCCCAGCATCAGCTCTCCCAGGAAAATCAAAATTGGAAACCCAAGATATACAATCTATTTTTATAAGGGGATGTAACAGAATCCTGCAGTCTCAATGTGCTCTCTCCTTTCCCTCTCTCTATCTACAGGAAAAGTAGAGAGAGTCATGACTGATGCACTTTCTCAAATTACATTTATGCCCTGGGCTTGGATTTCTTTTATCTGACTGTTGTCTTGATTATGACTCTGCCTCCTGTTCCTCAAGGTTATTTCTTCTTCCCTCTACAATATCCAATTAATTCACAAATTATGGAAGCGTCCCAGAGATTATCAGTGTGAACAAGAACACTTCAGCTCTAAATGATCTTACACTCCCATTCTTTTTCCTAGTCTTCAATCCCAAAAAGCAACTGATGACATTCAACAGTTTTCCTAGCCTAATGCAACAAGACAGTCTTGGCTGCTTCGAAGGGAAGCCACACAACATTTGCAGATGTCAATCCCTGATACATTCAGACTCCTTAAACATTGGTTTCAATAGAAGAAAGAATAACCATACAGAAAAGGGATGTAAGGCTATGTCTATGTCTGTGTGTTCATCACTGATATCCAGTCATTAAACTTGCACTCCTTCAAGAAAAGTCTGCACTACATACATTTCAGCACATGTTGACATTCTAAAGGTTTGTGAAAGGTTGGAGAGACAGTTTCCCTTCAGGAGAATTATTGATGTCAGAGGTAGGGCCTACACCAAAGATATACAGAGATAAAATCCTGTTTTATACACCAAAAAAAAAAAACCCTTAAGAAAAAGAAACTCTATAATGTTAATCAGCCCATCATATTTTGAGCCATTGAGCCAAATACCATTTTGTATCTGAAGTCTATAGGTAGTCCTCAACTTACAATTATTCATTTAGTTCAAATTTACAATGGCCCTGAAAAAAATGTCTATGGAGAATGTCAGTCATCCAGGTCCTGGTTATCCCAAAAAGTGCTTTTTCAAGAGGCAACTGGACTTTCTGGTTTTTCTTTGAAGACATTTCTCTTCTCATCCAAGAAGTTTCTTCAGCTCTGACTGGATGGTAGGGATTAGAAGGATTTAAATTCCTTGCAGACAGTTGGTCATTTGCATCCTTTTAGTTGCCTCTTAAAAAAGCAACTTTGGGGCACTGACAAAAGTGATTTATGGTTGTTTTTCACACTCACAACTGTTGTAGTATTCCCGTAGTCATGTGATCAAAATTCAGATGCTGGCACATATTTATGACGATTGCAATGTCCTGAAATCACGTGATCACCTTTTGTGACCTTCTAACAAGCAAAGTCAATGGGGAAGCCATATTCCCTTAACAACCATGTTATTAAATCAACAACTGAAGAAATTCACTTAGGAACAGGGGCAAGGAAGAACATAAAATAGGGCAAAACTCACTTGACTACTGTCTTGCTTAGCAACACAAATTTTGGGCTCCATTGTGGTCGGAAGTCAAGGACTTCCTGTACAGTCTATCACCAAGCCATATTTTCTTATCAAAGAAGAAGGAGGTGGTTGGATGTTATGCTTCGCAATAGCCTTTAAAACATTTTTCCCTGCATACAATTGTGGCAGATTTTAAATGACTTTTCAATTAAGGTGTCAACGATAGACTGATTCATCTTCAGTGCCCTTACTCAGCAATGCCATTCCAATTAAGGAGAATGACTTCTTTGCCAATAATTGTGCATGGGATGGTAGCCCAAATTTTCTTTTAATAAAATGACAGCCATAATTATTTATTTGAAAACAAATCATACTTTGTTTCCATAAGGGGAGAGAGAGAGAGCTCACTCTACATGGAATCTTTTAAAAAAGCCTTGAAATTAAACTGGAAAAATGTTCAAGCTGCTGCAAAATAGTATTGGATATATATATAGTAGTATTGGATATAGTATTGGTTGGATAGATAGATAGATAGATAGATAGATAGATAGATAGATAGATAGATAGATAGATAGATAGATAGATAGAGGTAGAGGTAGAGGTAGAGGTAGAGGTAGAGATAGAGATAGAGATAGAGATAGAGATAGAGATAGAGATAGAGATAGAGATAGAGATAGAGATATAGTATTGGCTACACATGGCTACACATACACATACTTTTTTTCTTTCTGTCCTTAGCTATTTTGAAGTGCTTAAGTCATACCATTTAGTGCACTCCTTGTTATGTATTTACATAAGGTATTTAATTATGTATTTACATAAGGTATTTAGTTATGAATTTACATAAGGTATGAGTAGCAGCATTTCTTAAGGATCAAGTTAGCATGGTTGCTTCCTTTTCTCACCCCCCCCCCTGTCTTTCTCTCTGTGTGTGTATGTGTGTGTGTGTGTGTGTGTGTATGTGTATGTATGTTTTCTTAAGTTTTCGTGGGTACTTACATGTATGGCATTGAGCTTTGTTCGGGTATTTTCCCACGTCATTGTAGTTGTGCTTTTAAAGTTGTAGCAACATTTAGGCAGAATCTCATCTGCCATCATCAGGCCATACAGAAGCCTGATGATGGCAGATGAGATTCTGCCGAAACGCTGCTACAACTTTAAAAGCACAACTATAATGATGTGGGGAAATACCTGAACAAAGCTGAATACCATACATGTAAGTACCCGTGAAAACTTAAGAAAAAACACACACACACACACACACACACACACACACACACACACACACAAATATAATAGGGCAGAAGTACGCAGAAATAAAAAGATATGAAGTAAGAAAAAGAAGAAGGGATAAAAAGAGAAGAAAATATATAGTTCTATGCCTTTTGCCCTTCTTTCTTTTGAGTAATGATCATCTTATCATCTTATTATCATTATTATTATTTTTCTTTATCCTCTTTGGATCGTTTATAATCTTTGAATCCAGAAACCATCCATTCACTTCCTTTTCTTATTTTGAAGAGAACTTCAGATGTTAGCTGCAGGACTTACTTGTTCCTGTGCTGGCTTTAACTCTCCAATTTAAGGGAGGAAAAAAAATAGTCCTTCCGTCCACTCTATAAAAATCTAGATCAATTTGGTAACTTGCTTCTTGAATACTCCGTCTGTGTGTGTGCAAAGAAATAATTTAGACTCCTAGTTAATTTGAGTATTGAGCTGAAATTCCGCAGCTGGTTTCTGCCAGTCTGGAGAAGGAAATTAATTTCAGGGACCAAGCTGAATGGAGTGCTTCTCTGTCAGGCAATTACTCATCGTCTTTGGCTACTCAGGACCTATCAATGTGCTAATCCATACATAAACCTCTGCGTTTTCCTCGTCACTCACAATCGGACCGGTCATTTAACTGACCCTGCTTCCCATATCCTTTCCCAAAGATGGGCAGTTTAAAGAACGAACAACCTCAAACATATTATTTCAAATCTAGCTTTCCCTTTTAATTATGAAAATAATCAATGAATCTGATTCACATTCTCCATTTGACTAATGTTGCTGTTTATTAAATAACAGGAAGGGAGGAAGGAAGGAAGGAAGGAAGGAAGGAAGGAAGGAAGGAAGGAAGGAAGGAAGGAAGGAAGGAAGGAAGGAAGGAAGGACACTAATGTAAGGATACAAATACAGAGATAAATTCAACCTTTAAATGGTGTATCCTTCCATATTATTAATTAAAATTAATTTTCTATGTTTGCAGACATATTTATTCCCTTATGTGCATTCATTTTTTTCTCTATTGTCTTATCCTCCTAGTTTCTCTAATTGTTTAGCAGCATTCCACATGTGTAATTGAAAAATTAGATTGACACTTGACAGTTCATTTGTACAATAACAAACAAGGAGCATGTGAAATTTACAATGAAACCCACAAGTCCTGCTTTAACATTTCTCTAATTTTAGCTACTGGGATTCTGTACACTCTCCTAAAGGACAGTAATTAAAGGCATACACAAAGGAAGGGAAAACTGATATTCATCTACTGCTTCTCCTCCAAAAATTTGACAGTCTTTCGTTGGGATCTAAATAAGTGGCAACATCTAGAGAAGTGGCTCCCCTTGAAAAGCTAAGCAGGGATAGACTTGATGAATACTTGGATGGGAATAACCTATACAGGTAGTTCTCAATTTATAACCCCAATCAAGCCAAAAATTTCTGTTGTTAAATGAGGCATTTCTTAAGTGAGTTTTGCAGCATTTCACAACTTTTCTTGCCTCAGTTGTTAAGCGAATCACTGCAGAAGTTGAGTTAGGAACATGCTTGTTAAGTGAATCTGGCTTCTCCATTGATTTGCTTCTCAGAAGATTCCAAAAAGTGCTCAGATGATTCTGGGATACTGCAACCATCATAAATATGAACCAGTTTGCCAAGGGGATCCTTCAATGGTCATAAGAATGAAAAAAACAGGCACAATTCATTTTTCCAGTGCCACTAACGTGGTGTCAAATAGCTGTTTTCATTTTTCATTGTTGTGTGGTTACAAATCAGTAACTGTACTTTAACAGTGCTTCTGCAAGTGGAAAAATCCACCACCCCTTTCCATGTGAACAGATCTTCACCCCAGTGGAAACCCACACAACTATATCTTGAAAGACATTGACATTTTAATCTTTTCCAAGAGAATCACCAGGGTCCTTATCTTCTCCCTCACTCCTTTCCCCCTTCCAGCTTAACACTCCCCATCCTGCCAGGAAAAGTCAGAACCATTAACGTGGTGTCAAATAGCTGTGCCATTCATATTCTGTTACAGTCAATGGCAATTAACACTGTCATTCAGGAGGATCTGGGGAGGGGTCTGGGGTAGCTTTATATACAATCCAAAGGGGGGTGAATCTTAGATAAGCACAGAACCCAAGTTAAGACTTCTCAGAGATCAAGAGGGGAAAAATGGCTGTACTCTGACAGAATATGCTTCTCTTCCTCCCTTGGTTTTTAGAAGTTCAGCAGAATTGCTTCTATTTTTACCTAGGCTGACACAAACAGAGATTAAAACAAGTAGTTGCAAAGGTATGCATCTCTTCTTGTTTTCTGAGTGTGGTTTCCATTCTTGATGAAGACAGACGGGACTTGAAACTGAACTACCAACCTGACCTACTGCTGATTTAATGGATGGGCAAGGATGGACAGACTTTCTTCTATCAGGTGCCACATTCTGACTAGATAATGTGTTGGGGAAACATGCATAAGAGGTGGTCCTGGGGGATGGACTGAAAGACATAAGTGGGATAGGACAACACTATGCCCTTTCTTTTACTGATACTTCCTTTCCTTCTCCTCTTCATCATTCTTGCACAGCAGGCTGTAAGGAAAGAGCCAGGTGGCTTATCAAGTTTTTTTTGTTGTTGCCAATGGGCTTTAGAATAATGTCTTAGAGCTGCACAGCCTGTTTTCAAATGCCTTGTGTAACTGGCAAATTCAGACATTTTCTGACAGCGGTCAGCTGTGGTTTGGAGGAAAAGGGGGGAAATAGTGAGGAGTGGGGAGTAGCAGAGAGAAAAGGAGTTTCCGAAACTCTTTAGGTTCTCTCCCTGTGCATCAGGAACCCATGGCTACAGAGTCTATGGAGATTCTCAGTAATCCAGGCCATGGTTGTCCCAAAGGTGCTTTTACAAAAATGAAGTCCATAGAATCCTTGAAACCCTTTACAATAACAATATCTACATAGCTTACGCCAGTTCCTTCCTGTCATAACTTCCAAGCATAGTCAAAAATATGTTGGAAAAGGTCTTGTATTTACCTCTTGTAATATCATAATATACGAGCCCCGGTTAGAGTGCAGTACTGCAGGCCACTTCTGCTGACTGTCGGCTGCCTGCAGTTTGGCAGTTCGAATCCCACCAGGCTCAAGGTTGACTCAGCCTTCCGTCCTTCCGAGGTGGGCAAAATAAGAACCCAAATTGTTGGGGGGCAAAATTCTGACCCTGTAAACCGCCTAGAGAGGGCTGTAAAGCATTATGAAACCCAGAAATTTCCACAATTACCTCCATTTCCAAGAATACTTTGGGGTTCTACCTACTGTAGGTCCTATATTAATTCATATAAAACTATTTTTAAAAAGGTGTCTGATTGCCAAAACTTTCTTTGGAAGAATGATCATCAGCCTAGAAAAAGCTGATTGGCATGGCAGAACTTTGGACATCTCTAAAGACAGAGTCAGGAAGAATGACTGTGACGGAGATATGCAGGAATATTGCTTAGAAAAAAGAACTTGAAGTCCAGAATGAGCTGGTTTCGTTGTCTGATCTGCTAATGAGGTTGACAATCTGTGAGGAGCAGGTAGAGCATGAAGGCAAATCATGAAAGGAACATTGTGGTATCATGAGATCAGTTCCCCTTATGCTTGTATGTTTGGAATAAAACCTACGTTGTAATATTGTACTATCTGGATTTTTTTCCATCATGAAGAAACCATTAGAGGAGTCCTTGGTGCTCTCTGAATCTGTTTGGTTTCTTGTAGACATTTCATTACCCAAACTAGGTAACATCAGCAGAGCTAAATGTCTATGGCATTCTCAGTCATCCAAGTCATGATTGTCTTAACTGTGCTTTTTAAAAAGGCAACTGGACTCTGTTTTTCCTTGAAGAAGTTTCATTTCTCACCCAAGAAGCTTCTTTAATTCAGTTTATATTCCTCGCAATCATCTGTTCATTAGCACACATCATCTGAATGAGTGATAATGACTAGATGACTGCAAGGAATATAAATCCTTTTGTTCTTTACCATTCAGTCAGAACTGAAGAAGCTTTTTGGATGAGAAGCAAAATGTCTTCACGGAAAAACAAAGTCCAGTTGCCTTTGGGAAAAAAGCACCTGTGGGACGATCATCAGAGCTATACATATTATCTTTTATTAAAACCGTCAGAATCTGGATGTATGCGTTCTGCAAATCTACAGGTATGATGGAAGCCAAGTCCTCCATCTTCAGCCTTGGTCACCTGCTATTTTGTCACAGGTTCCATCTACAATGACATTTTATGAAGGGACCAGCTTTTTCATGGCTGCTACTTTCTAAGAAGCCTATTCATACATTCCAACTGCAAATGATTCGCAGCCACCCAAGATCACCTACATACTCCCATAAATTTGAAACCCAAAATATTAAATTCAACAACTTCACAGATTCACAGACTGGCATAAAGACACTTCAGAGTTAGTTTATAAAGGTTTTGAGACTTAACATTCTCCAGAGACTAAGGAGTCAAGCTACTAATAATAGGCTTCCCTGGTCAACACAGATGCTATTTTCTTGTGAAACCCCTTGGTTATAAGAATTCTATAGTAGATAGTTCAGAGCATGTCCTTGAATATATCCCTCAGGAGGCCTATGTTCAAAATCCACTCTAGCGGAAAACATAATAGACCCAAGTCTACATTTGATGCACTTGGGTGAGAGCTGTGTGTGCTAGCATTTTCTCCCCCCTTCCCCTCTTCATCTTGCTAGATGCCAAGTTTTCTTTGAGAATCACAAAAAGAAGGATCAAGGAAATGGTCTTTGCAAGATCATCTGTCTAGCACCTCACGGTGTGGAAGACAAAAATCTGAATATAGACTTGCACAATGAAAAACCCAAGCTTTCTTTGGTATTCCATAAAACAATATACAATTTGTCTACTAAGCAATGCAAAACCCTTTCCAAACTGCAGAGCACATGCTGGGTTTTGCTTTTTTTTTTTTTTTAGATTAAATCATCATCTAAGTTGTATTTAGGTCTGCAATTAAAATAAGACCGAGTCTTGCTAAAAGGGGATTATATTATTTCATATATTTACTATGTACTACAGTGAAAAGAAGAGGTAGAAATATATATGCAACACGTAAACGAAAGGTTTCACAGGGTTGAGTGATGTGCAGTGACATTGGGAGATCAGATTTTTACACCTCCATTCAAACACGTATTTCAGATTCACCTTCAAAGTTACTCACACAGATTGTTAAGGGCATTGGCTCTATTTAAGATTATTAACAGATGTTTAGACTGGGTTTGGCATTTTTGTCCACCTATCAAAGGACCTGGAATAGGCAGGTGTTATTTTTTGAAGGTGTTAAACAGGATCTAACCTGTTCTAAGCAAAGCTGCCTTTGGGGATTTTGTGGTGCTTCAGATACTTCGGGACTGCACCCAAGGTGCCTATCACTATTGCTATTTCGTTTCCTTTTGCCCCAGTCATTCTATTTCTATTTGCAAGTCTTTGTATTTTGTGATTTTTCTCCAGTTCTTTCTCTTCTCTTCTGCTGTTCTTAACTACTGCAATGTCTACCAACCATCCAGAGGTTTTTTTTTGGGGGGGGGGGTGTCTTTCTTGTCAACAATTAGGTCTGGGGTGTGGTGTGGCAGACGCTGCCTGAATTCTAAACTTCTAGAGAACTTTAGCTTCTGCATTTTATACGGCTTTGTCTATTTTGTGATTCCACAGGTTCTTGCCCGCAAGCAAGTGCTGTATATCAAGCAACTAGCCCAAAGTTCCCCCTCTATGGTTCAGAGAAGATTTGAATCCTGTTAAGAAGAAACGGGCTACCTAGCTTTTTCTTTAACAGTTCTGATTCTTCACCCATGCTTCCTTGGTTCTATGTAGTCTATGTAACACTTTTTAGAAGAAGAATCTTGACTCTCCTTCCTCCATATGGAAGTTGAAGAAGCCACCCATTTTCCATCTGCTGATACAGTAACATAATTATAGCCCTTATCCGTTCTTATTCACTGATCCCTTGGAGACTGTATGCCCATGATGGCGAACCTAAGGCACACGTGCCGGGGGTGGCATGCAGAGCCACTTTTGCTTGCAGGCAAGAGGTTGCCCAGAAGAGCCACACTGCTCATGCGCACGAGCCCCCCACCAGCCAGCTGATTGTCGGCTATCTGTTGTGCATGCACGGGGGGGGGACACATGCATGGGAGGCCCATGCATGCACAGAGGCATGCAGCATGCAGGGGTTTGCGTGCGCCATGTGCAGAAGCGCACAGTGCACATGCAGGGTTTGCGCATGCATGCACAGGATGTGGGGGAGTCACATGCGCATTTTGTCATGTGTGCAGGGATGCAAGTGCATGCACACATGCACACGCATGCACTTTTGGCACACCACATGGAAAAGGTTAGCTATCACTGCTGTATGCTATCAAAGAACCTATCTAAGAGAGTGGACTTCAAATGTGTACTATAGCCTCATTTACCTATCTTCCTTTCTCTTAGAAGGAAGAGAAGAGAAGAGAAGAGAAGAGAAGAGAAGAGAAGAGAAGAGAAGAGAAGAGAAGAGAAGAGAAGAGGAGTTAAGAAAGAAGCAGACAACATCAGTAGATATGAGAAAATGAGACTAGAGTATAAAACTGACATGCAGACTCCAGACCTTCATTTCCAACAACCAGTCTCATAACCCAGATTTTTTTCTGAAGACAATATCCTGAGGAAAAAAACCAGTGATTTGGACTGGGAGTCATACATTCAGACTGTCTCCTGACATTTATTTTCATGGCAAATATGCATACTTATATAATCAAGCATTGGAAGAATATAAAATCACTATTTTGAAGGAACTACACAAATCTTAGGTTAATTTTTTTCTTGGATAGTATGAGAAATATAAGCAAACGGGGGGGGTGGGGAGTGGGGTAAACAGTACTGAAAATAC